>NC_088250.1:1877500-2212500 GCF_036013445.1 Caloenas nicobarica
TCGTGGTGGGAAAAGGACAAGGAGGAAGAGGCAGCTTTTGAAAGCGCTTTTATATCTTTCTTTCGTTTTGAGAGACAGTGTTGCCGATGAGTGAGTGAGGGCTCTGCCTCCCGCAGAACAACGTTTAATCGCTCGCAGAAAAGCAACCGAACACCGTTCGGGGGCAGGTTCACCCCGTTATTTGGCGCGGGAGCAAACGCCGCGCCGAACCCCGCTCGCCTTCCCCCCCAGGGCCGGGGTCAGGTCGCTCCACGATCTGCAGCCCAGGGCTCACGAAGCAAACAGGCATCGGAATTCGCGGAAACGCTTAATGTAATGCAGCGGCACAGCAGCAGGGCTGGCTGGAGCTGGTGCCTGCCCAGGGGTCCCGGCCAAGCACAGAAATCCCTGGGGTCGCACGTCTTTCCACGCCGTTCGCACCGCGATTCAGTCCAACAGCAGGAGCTGAGTCTGGGCTCTTCTTGCTTCTCGCTGGATCTTTCCCATGGATCTCAGACGGGCATTTGTTCTGTTTAACTGTAGATACCGTTTATAGTCCGTAGCCATGAAAGCGCTGTTTTGTCTGGATGAATCTTCTTCTTCCCAGCAAAGTGCAGAACAGGCCCTGTCTCGCACGTGTCCACAACGTCTTCGTGTTGGCCTTGAAGTCATCATTTTCTCCCCAGTCAATTCCCTTCTTCCCAGCAAAGTGCAAACCACACCTGATCTCACAGATGTTCAGTGTAATCTGTAGCCGCTTTGGTAAATATGAGCAGAACTTCACAGCGCACAGCTTTCTAAGTAACACGAAGTAGAGAGTATATTAAAAATCATACAACCTTATAATTCTAGGTGATTAATTCTATTCACTACGAATTTACTTAAGCTAGATGATATGAGATCAAAATTGGGTTCACCCAGTGACACGTGAGTAGTGAAAACCATCTCCACGCAGCCAGTTGCTCAGCAGGGAGCTCACAGCAGCTCCCCCAGCCTGTCATATTTATGGAATAAAGCAGTTGGCTCACGGTCGAATTGCGCACAGTGGGAAAGGTCTGCACCAGACCCCCTGCACCCACCACTGATCGGGGTTCAGGTGCCGTTCTGCTTCCTTGGGGGTTTCCGAACAGGAAAGTTCTTGGCCCAACAGCAGCTCAGGCCTTTCCCTCTTGCAGAGCCTGAACTGAACCGCTGCTTGTTTGGCTGGTGGGGGGGGTCGAGCGCATCCGCCAGAGACGTTTCGAGGTGAAATATCAAAATTGATGCCCCGCCGGGCAGCAGCAGCGACACCGGCGGCGAGGGCGCTGCGGTTCGTTCCCTGCTCCCAGTTCTGCCCATGGAGCCTGAGCCAAGAGAAACATGGAGAAAATGAGACACTTGGAACAAAGAGCCCAAGGACCTTTCCCAGGTCGGCTGCAGCAGTTGCGTTCCACTGCCCAGCGGTACGAACCCATCAGCAGCAATGCAGGGCTGTTTTCTCCATCCTGACCCCACACCTTCATTCCCAGAACACGTGCTGAACCCTTCTGCTCCCAAAATCCAGGACTTGGGGCACCTTCCCCTAGTAATGGAATCGTAAAGCGTTTGGAACTGATAGTCCTACTGACAGGGAAAGGCCAATTCGCAGTGCTATTCTAAGGATGCTCTGAAGGAATAAGGGTAGGGATTAATCAGAGATTTCCACTGTAATGAATTTCCTCTGGAATTGTTAAAAGTGTGTATTTGAAGTAAATGCCTGCTACCCTCAGGGTCACTCCTCAGGCAAATCTTCAGGCTGTCAGGGCACAGAGAACCCCTCACTACTGAAAATAAATCCAAGATTAGCCCATAGCTCAAAGTGATGACTTTTTATTTTAGGAAAAAAAAAAAAAAATCCCGAAAACATTCCAGTATTGCAGTTTGTAAAATTTTCACTGTTTTCAGTAGAAACAGTTCGCAAGTCAGAACTGAAGATTGAAAACAACATTGTGCAAAATAGTACTGGCATAACTACACATAGCAAAGAGACTGGTGTAGATGAAGAATTCCATTGACATTAGTTGAGCTGCTCCAGTTTCACACCAGTGCACATCACCTCAGAACACGCCCTTTTTGCAGAACATCCCTGGAATTCCTCTGGCTTACAAAAATCGCCTTACATGCAACAAGTAACCTATGGGGACAACATACACAAGAACAGCTGCACCAAGTATCACAGTGTCACAGAGGAAAACGTTATCAGCCCGTTTCATACAAAGGCAAATCCAGAGGCAGTTTTGGACACCCCTGGACTGCTACCCTCAAAAATTGCACATTTCGACACACAAAACCATTTAGAAGCAAGCCAAACAATATTGTTCTTTAACTATTAGTACATTGACAAGTCGGGTGGATGACGTGTCCAGAAACGTTTTGTTGTTCACTTACTAGATTTTCCAAAGAGAGCTGTTCCAAAAGCAATTTGTTAAGAAATGTTAACTTGCAGTGTTACCAGGCTAAGTGCTCTTCTGTAATTCAGACAGACCTGTCAACGCTGCAGAAGTCTCTGCAGTCAAGCACAAATCCCAGTGAAGAGCTATTAACCCAAGAGCATTGATGACACACAATGAAATCAAGCAGGCAGCAGCAGGACCCCGTTGACACTTGAAGCATTCGGCAACTGTGGCAGTTCCGCTGGAGTGCAGGGCTGGAATTCCACACCACTGGTGAATGGTTCACGTTCTCTCCCCACTTGACTTGACACACAAGGTAACAGTTTCAAAACAACGCATCTAGGTCATTCTCCTATCAGCAGGACTGATTTTCAGCATCGCTGAGCACTCACAAACTCACGTCAAGAAAATATACAGGCACATCTTGCAAAAAGTGGTCATTTTGTTTAGAAACGGCTTGGAAAACCAGTTTCGTCAGAGCTCTTTGATCACAACACCAGTGGTTCCAGCGCTTCTCACAGCTGTACCTTCCGTTACCTTTCGTAAGCGCAAACATTTCTGTTTTAATACACGCCAGCCTCTTTTGCATTGAAGCCATGACGACATCTGTAGACGATGACATTTGATGGAGGGCACACACTGAAACTATGGAATTATATGGAGAAAGCACAGTCCTGACATTCACAAGTGTTTGGATGCTTTTATGTCAAGGGTGTTTTTTGCAGGTTTTATCCATCTCATGAGAACAAGTGACAATGACACACAAGCTCTGCCTTGGAGATACATCTAAGTGCGCACCAGTTTGGGATGAGAACAGGTCTGCAGGTCTGTCCATTAAAAAAAAATTCTTACAAATACCAGTCCTGCCTCAAACCATTCAGATAAAAGCCGCAGGCCTGTGTGGGCCGTACGTGTGTGTGCACGAGGAATCAAAGGGAAATCAAGACGCCCAAGGAGCCACCCTGCAGCACTGGCCTTGGTAACTGCAAGTCTCTGGTGACTTCCCAGGTGTTCTTCACCCTTCCCATTGCACCGAGAAGCTGTCAGGTGCTCAGCAAGGAAACACGGACATCGCTGGCATGGAGCTACTGTGAAAACATCAGCATTGCAGAGATGGCAGGGAGAGAATAGATAACACTTGAGCAAGGAATTATTGCTGTGCCACTGAATAAAGTTCAATAAGCAACAAGACATTAGGCCTGAGGCAAAAAAAAAAGGTGAGCAGATATGACTTTGTTTTTCTTCTTCCCAAAAGGCTCAGCTTCGGTGTTTGCCAACCATCTCAGATTCTGAATTCCAGTAAATTGTATTTTAGAACAATCCAAAAAATAGCCCTGAGACTAAACGTATTTTTTAAGAGCTGCTATTGCTTTATGTAAATGAAACACAGCTATCATTTACTTCCACAGTATGCATTATTTAATTTGCACTCCCTCTTTTCCTCACTTGGGATATGTATGTATGTGCAACCAAGAGCCTCTCTCCGAGATGTATGTACTCAAGCATTATCTGTCACTTTTCCAAGCACTTAAATTTGTTGCTACAGGATTATGGCACCAAGCAAGGAAATAATAGCTGAAGCAGGTCAAACTTTAACAAGTAAGTCCTCTTGTGCCTTGAGCTTTTGAAAAAAGGAATCCAACAGTCATTGCTGCCACCACAGACCTTCATCATAACAATGACCTCCCTCCTTGTCACCAACGTGGAATTTACAACTGGAGGAACACCATTTAGTACATCTCAAAATCAACTGTCAATGTTACTGCACACTGCCAGCAGCCTTTAAGTGTGGCTGGAAGAGTAAAATACCAAGAAAGCAAGAGTATCAAGTGTGTCGATTTGTGCATAAAACAGACCTTTAGTTTTTCTTAATCCACAAAGTAGGGAATCAAGGAACTGACTCGGTCTAATGCATAGTTAGGATTTACAGTATGCCAAAAGAACTTGAACTCTTTCAGTAACTGTGCTTTAGTAATGCATGGCTCAGCCCCCAAAAAACTGAATATCCCACTCTATACGTAAAAGTTTTTAAAAAGCTCCATACGCTCTCAAAGCTATTTTGAAATTGATTTAAATATTTTATGTAACAGCTCTGCTATGGCACAAGACAGCACATAAAAAGTTTAAGGCTAATTTTCATATGCACACATGTAAAAACTGGTCTCAGAACAAGAGCTGTCAGATTTTCTAAATTGTAAGTCTTTTTCATAGTAAAGTAGAGCTGCCATAGCAATAGTAGACTTGCCCTGCATACAAAAAAGGCAAAATGTTGTCCTCAATGCAGTCTGTTTTTATAAAAAGCAAAAATCGCACACATTAACATTTGGTTTTTATCAGAGCAGCTCACTAATTTGTACAGTACATTGTCCAATAACATACAACATAAACTACCAAAGAGATGCTCAAGTAGTACAACAATAGGTGCAAAAGAAAGTCCTGGGGTAAGGAAGCCCACGGCTGTTTGGGGGTCACTCTGGGATGAAAAACTAACATCAGAACAAAGTTTGGGTGAAGTCAGTTAAGTCTCAAGGCTGTAATAAAGGCTGTTTGTTAACTTTAGCCCTTTGGTTCTTAACCATTCTGTTAAGATCTCCTGATAAAGCACCAGGCAGTTTGGCATTGATGGAGAAGAATCATAGTGTTACTGTTACGGAAACAGAAAACGATTTAACAAGCAGTTCCTTCACCTGAGTGAGCTGATCCTCCGTGAACCCAGTCATACCAGGTTTAAACAAACCTATCCAGAGCAGTAAATTTTAAGACTTCAAAGTGCACTGTAACTGTTTCATAAGAAGCTAATTAATACCCACAAAAATCTAGAAAAGACTTGTCAACTGGCCAAATGACACAAATTTGATGCACGAAGTCGCTTATTTTAAAACTCTGCGCCTCAACAACTTCTTCAGTGTAAATCAGAGCCGTTACTTTAAAACAAGTTCTTGATTCCCATCTGCACAATCTTATCTATTTTGATGGGAAGAAAGATAGTCAGCCAAACTGCTTGTTTGCTAATTTAACAGGTGTAACGTTTTAATGCTTTCTGGTATATTTTTCATTTGCTGAATTTGTGTGTCATGTTTTAAAAAGGGGTTCATTATACTATGAACACAGGACTTGCGCATGCTATTGTGATTTACACTTAGTTGCCGAGTAAAGTACGTTGCTACCATAGTTTGTTTATGTAGGATTTAAAGGAACAGTAAATGTGCATCAAAACTATGACTATTATCTGCACAGGTATGCAAGAGGTGGTTTTTTTTTTTCCTCCCAAGTGAAATGTTTGCAACCAAATTTAACATATTACGCACTGAAGAAAACTGCTCTTTCTGCAGTGTCATCTTTAAACCGATGCAGTTCTGAGGGGACCTGAGTACGCAGCTGATCCATGGGAGCTACGTATATGCAAGTGAGAACTGCTCATGTGTAACAGACCATGTGTATTCATGTGTATTCAGACCCAGAGACTGTCCACAGTGACATTTCCTTGGAAATTACCGATTCTAACTCTGTGGAAGAGGTACAAGGTCAACTTGTTTTACAAGTTGATACAACACTGGTATTCTCGTTGCTGCAGTTTTCTGCTTATCTATATTTTATTTACTCAAACCCAAATAACGCATTCCAGGAACACACGAGAAACCTCACTCGAGTTCCTGACTAGTTTCCATTTACGATTGTCTTCCCCTCCCATTTTCATAATTTATTATAATTTCCAAGAACCATAAACTACTGCATATCAGGACAGACCAGGTATCAAAAAATCCTGTTTTACATGCCAGCCTAAGTTGCTAGTCAAAAAGGGAGAACGCGGCTGCTGCTGTAAACTTCTGTGTAACAGATACCATGCCTGACAAACCATCACCTTCAACGGACACACACAGAACACCACTATGCCAAAAGGGAGGAAATCATGCACAGATATTTCAGTATGATATGGCCAGGGTCTATAATACAGTGATGAGTCACGTCAGAGAAAATTTGTACCAAGAGCGATTAATGATTCAGGTTGATTAACGCCATAAGTAGCCAAGCAAGCCTGTTAAGAGGCAAGTTGTGTATTTTCTGGAAAAAAGAATACTGAGTAAGAAGAGAACACATTTTTCCCCACCCCTGCACAAAAATCCTATGGACACACAAAACGGTACTGGGGCAAGTGCTTTAAAATGCAATTTACCAGCCAACAAACCAGCACTGGTGGGAATTCTCTGAAGGAAGGAGTTTTAGGAATGTGACTTACCTGAAGCATAAACTTCCGATATTAGAAAAAATGTACACTATATACTAACACTGCTTTTTGGATACTTTTCTGTTTTAATAGCTTCAAGTGTAGTAACTTGTCTTATTTTGCTTAGGGCTGAGGCTGTTCAGCAAGGTCACATAATTTGAGACTGCTGAAATACTTCAGCAATCCTTTGGTCCCATCAGCTATAAAATAGCCAAGGAAAAAAAGAACCTTCCATACAAAAAAAAATAAAATAAAATAAAATAAAGGCAGGGCAGGAGCATCATCAGGAAAGTGTCTTCTAAACATGATCTGCTATGCACCAGAAAAGGTAAATTTTCGTTACAAAATACATGTTTTCATACAAAAGACATCTTGCAAAACCATCTGCTTGCCCCTCCCTCTGCAGATTACAATGGCAAATAGGATCAGCTGGCTGGTCTGGAGAGTTTCGTTTTAATGGAGAAAAAAGTCAAAGGACACGCAGCATTACAACAACTGGTCCTTTAAATGGCAAAGGATGATGATAGTCTTTGTTTTCACCAGTGTTTAAAAAAGCAGGAGAGAAACAGAACCGGAGTCTTCATAAGCAGAAAGTGCAACACAGCGTCAGCTGCTGCATCCTCCTGAACTTCTCAATGTGCTACCAAACTGTCAATTATACAAACAGTTCAATTGTGACGGCGCCAGAAATTATCAAAACGATGCAAATAGTGTGATCACAAAGGTCCAGTCAACTGGTTCCAATTTTTTTCCGCATAGTTGCCCAGCAAAATGTCAAGACAATCTGAATCTATCCTTCAGCTTCCTCAATAGGACCCGATTGCTGGAGCAGAGAGGTCTGTGGTGCTGTGCTTGTTCCACGGGAGATCCTGTCTTGATCTGCGTTTGTAGACAAGGAGGCCACAGAAATGGGCTGGAACAAACTGGGCGTCATGCTGGAAGAGACAGTCAGGCTGTGTGTAGTGCCCTTAAGTGTGAGATCCTGTGTGGGAAGAAGGGGCTTGAGGATGCTGACGAGACAGAAAGCAGAGCCACTTTTCGGAATGAAATTCACCTTGTTCTTGTCAGGGCAGTAGAAGGCTGGAATCTCATGCAATGGCTTTGGCCTAAAAATAAAATACAATAATTTTAAAACGATATCCAGTTCTGTCAATGGCAGCTACGTATTGCTGAACACATGGCCAGAGATGAGCTGAGGTTTAAATGTGAAGTATTTCAGCTACTCAGTAATGTGGATAGCACAGGAATGCCTTCTGTGACTGTCTCTAACCCTGCAAAGTAAATCTACTGAGTTCATCTAACTCTACTTTAAGACAAAACTATGGAAATCCCTTCCACAGCCTCTCTTCCCTGCTGGAAAATAACTATCAGAAATTTATACTCATTTTTGTCTTGTTGCCAGCCTTGTCCTTTAGCCTATAACCTCCCCCTCTCTTCCATGTGTTTGTAAGACAGCCATACGCACTTCTATCTTCTTGCTACTAGGCCAGTCTTTCAGTATACCCTGGTACGGGACATTCTCCTCTGAAAAGGAACTCTGTTCAAGAAATAGGGTACATTTCCACATTAGCTGATTCTCCAAGTGTTCAGAAAATTCAGACACGGTTATAAATATTTTTTAACAAATGAAAATCCTGTACCGAGTCACTCCTGGGGAGATTCTGACTGGACAGAAGAAGGAAATTTTTCACTATGAGAAGGATCAGCCATTGGAATAACCTCCCCAGGGAAGTGGTGGATTCCCCAATATTGGACACTTCTAAGATTCAGCTAGAGAGAGTGCTGGGCCATCTTGTCTAGACCAGGCTTTTGCCAGGAAAGGTTGGACCAGATGATCCTTGTGCTCTCTTCCAACTTGCTATTCTATGATTCTAAACTTCAGATAGAAAATGTTAAACAAAGGTTGAGCTTTACATAGTTACACTCAAGTATTCCACGTACATGTGGCAAGTACCGGACATGACAAAGGTTTTTGCATGAGACTGGAGGGTCTAAGAACCATCATAGTGAGGTAAAAACTTCTGTAGAAGCCTGTTTCACTCTACAGCAAGACAGTCCTATAGCTATGCAAAGACATAAAAAAATAAATGCAAGCCAAATTACAATAGAGTATGTTCTTGGAGCAAGTGAAGACTCTCTGATCGGTTGGCAACATAACTTCCACGCTCTAAACTAGAGACAGGTAACATAAGTTAGTGTAACCCTTCCCACATTGCTATGGAGAGGCCACAGAGATCTCTCAAAATCCACCTGCAGAGATCAGAGATGGGAAATACAAAAAGGCAGCTATAAGTTTTTTAGTTATTACTTATACTAGATGGCATTATTGAGATAATATAGGCATAAAAGAATTAAAACCAAATTATACTCCTTGTGTGGTGAAATGGAATTTTTAACTATAGATTAAGATTCTTGCATCCAAGTGACATAAGGATAGAAAAAATAAAACACCGAAAATAATAAAACATAAAACTCCCAGAATATTCCCAAATGGCAAAAGCTGGCTTTTTCAGAATAACCCAAGCACCAAATAGTCAGGGTCAAATTCCGTACTCTGTCACTAAAAGTTTCAAAATTACATAGACACAGCTGAAAGAGTATGGTCTTCAGAGTCTAGATTACTGGCTGTCCTTGTAAAGCTGTGACATATATGAGCTGATATACCTGCATTACAGTTTCTCATTACCTCTCTCTGCACCTGATGATATTTGAGTTCCTCCCCCACTATCTTCCAGGTAAGAAACAGTCCTCTTGAGTTATGCTGGTTTGTTGTTTGTTTTTTTTTTAAAAAAAAAAAAGTATCTTAAGATTTTGATTTTAACACAAAATTCCAGCAATAAAAGACATACACGTATACTAGCATATAGTCACACAAGATAACAGAGATCAGGGTGTTAGCATGATTTTAGCAACTGGACTAATAATTCTGATCTGAGACAAAAATCAATAAACCAATGAATAACTCTGAATGTTGAATGTTATTTCTTCTGTAGTAAAGATCAACTTACAAGCTTTCCTCAAAGACTTTCACCTTTTCACAGCCCTCTGGAGGTTCACGCTTGAACATGTAGCTGTTGTTGGGTTTTGGTGAGGTAGCATATTTTGGCAAGGGAGAATTATTCCCATTCTCTGCAGGAAGAGAGTATCTCATTACTTCAGTGTGTCACACTATTAAAAAAACAATAGCTATCTTTACATGTCCCCCAAATTGAAACCCACATCTTTACCAATGCTACAAAATTAAGAAACATTTTCATTCGCCTCCAAGTCTTCATTTGCAAATAAGCTTTCTTTTCTCAACCCCTTTCCTCCTTTTTGTTTCTCCTCATATTATTTTCAGGCTCCTCTGCAATCTCTGTTCATTCCTGACCACTTTCTGTTTGTAATTGCAAACCTGAATCTACAGTCCTGTGCCACCACCGTCTACTCAAAAGAAATGGGCAGAAACTATATTCCTTAAAAACCAGTACAGGTTTGTGTGGAATTACAAAATTCTCCTAGTGTATCTCAGAAGACTTCTGGTAAAAAAAGAATCATTAAAAAAAACACAGTTAAACTGTTGCGGGTGTATATATGAAATGCTGGAAGGTTGCCCATTTTGTCCGAAATAATAAAAAAATACCTGACATAAGCAACAGGACTAGCCTATTTTTGCTGTTCCACCTGTCGCTGTACACTCTTGATTCTTCAACTTGCTTAGAGTATTTGAAGAATCTATTATTTAAAAACAAAAACTTGTCTGGGAAGCACATTCTTCAGTCACATCTATCCGGCTCCAATTACAGAGCACTACATATGTGTGCACACATAGTATTTGGAACAATATAGGAAAAAAAAAAGATCACTTACAAAGGAAAAAAATGTTCTACCATTTCTCCATGGATGTGGGAAACAAAGTCCCTCTTTTACTACATGTTCATGCACATAGCAACGGGTTAAAGTTCAGCACTGTTAAACTTGTAGAGTTACACAGTACCTTTATCTCTGGAATCGGCAAGAAGATCATCTGTAGAACATGGACTTTCTTCACTGCCTTCATTCGAGATGGTAAGAAAAGAGGCTGGAGATACTGACTGGGAGCGGCTGCTGTTGTTGCTGCTCCTGTCTGCTCCGCCAGGCGTTTGGGTATCAATGCTGCGAGTGCTGCTGCTCCGCTGAGCCAGCGGAGGTGGTGCTCGGTGCCCATCTGGAATATCTTGAGGCTGTTAAAAATAAAAGGGATCAGATAGCTGCTCTTGTCTAGTTAGTAATTTCTTTAAATCCAGTAATGCCGAGGGGTTTTCTGGGTTTCACAAAACTGGTTGAAGTGGAAAATTTTACCCATTACGCAAGACTCCAACAGAAAATAAAATAAGACCGGTTTGGAAACTAAGGACAAGGGTTTTCAAGATTTCACAGAATCACAGGATTGCCTGGGCTGGAAGGGACCCTCCTGAGTTCGGCTGGTCTAAGACTGTCCAGGACTGTGTCAAGGTTTCAACATCTCCACAGACAGCAATTCCACAACCTCTCTGGGCAACTTGCTCCAGTTTTGAGCAGCCTCACACAATTAAAAAAAAATAGATTAAAAAAGTGTTTTTCTTGTGTTCAGATTGTTTTTTAATTTATGCCCACTTGTTCTTGCCCTGTCATGGGGCACTAAGAGTCCAGTTCCCTCTTCTTCATTCTGCACATCAGATATTTATACACATTGATAAGATCCCCCTGAGCTCGCTCTTCTCAAGGCTGAATAGTCCCAGGTCTCTCAGCCTCTCCTCATATGAAAGATGTTCCAGGCCTTTAACCTTCTTCGTGGCCTGTATTTATGATACTTCGTTACTAAATTTACCTCTAAAAATACCTAACAATAAAAGCTAAAAATGGGCAAGTTATGCTTCAACTGGGATGGGGACAGTTCAGCATGGGAAAAGATAAAGATACTACAAAAACTCCCAAAACAGACCTTTTGTCTTTTCCCCTGTTTTACTGAGATTTCTTATTTTATTGGAAAACTAATTACATCACAGTAATTACAAAGGGAAAAGTTCAAATTCAGGCTTTTCCTCTTCCCTTCTTTTTGCTTTCCAAGGGAGTTTACAACTACCTTTACTAAAGAAAGCAAAACTAATTCCAGGCAAATTTAAATCAAAAACTATGCAAAATAAAGCTTATGACTTAAAAACCTCAAAGCAAACCCAACATAATTACAGAAAGCAATCATTGTGGCAGATACATACAACAAGCTGCTCCTCTTTGTCACCGGTCTCCTTAATTATTATCTCAATCTCCTGATTCAGTCCTTCTACACTGTTTCGGAATCGCGATCCTGTTGATTTGGTAATAGGTATCACAGGAACAAGAGCACTCTTTGGGATAGAGGCCTGAAGAACCAGAGACAAGGAGAAAGCACTGTAGATTTACTTAAAAACACAATTATTTCTCCTTAAAAGTGAGCCTTTAAGCAGAACACAACTACACCGTGATAGCATTTGTGTTGTTAAAATAGATGCCTTAAATGAAGACATAGACATCCTGAATTTTGTTTCAAATCTAATTTCTAGCGGGAAAAGCTTTCAACGATCTAGTCTCTAAACTTCCCTTGATATGGTCTGCCTCCAGCTCAATATTGCTTTACAAGTGAAAATTTAACAGTCAACACTTAAACGTATGTAATTTTGAAGCCTTTAAAATGCAGGGTGTTTCAAAAAAATGGACCCAATTTCAAAGCAGTATAATAACAAATTGGGTCCGTCTTTTCAAAACACCCTGTATATCCACATTCTTTCTGAAGTGAGCTGTACCACAATTTCACTTCCTTCACTTATAGTTTCATTCACACTGTATTTTAATGAGAGTCTGCTGTCACCTACAGTAATATGACATATGAAGAAGGAAAATTATTCCACAAATGCATGATTGCAGTATGCTAGATATGAAGACCAACTTAGTAACTATACTAAGCCAGGAAAGAAGGTTGACAACTTAGGAAGACTTCTGCAGAAAGAATAAAATCTCAAATCCAAATGTTAATACACAGTTGCTTCAAAATGAAGATTAACGTTTTAAAAGTCCAGCATTTCAAAGTATGCACGAAAACTCCATTTGCAGAAAAGATGTTACTGAAGTTTACCAAAGCGCCTCTTGGTGCATCTTGACTTCTCGAGATTCCCCATCCTCTCCATTAGCATCCCCCCTCATTTAAAAAAAAATTTAAAAATTAAAAAAAAAAAAAAAAAAAAAAAAAATCACACCTCCAGAAGGTTAGAAGATTCTGCCCTAAACTTCAAAGCAGACTCTTGGTGATTATGCAGTTGGTCTTAATATTAGTGGTTGCTTAGGATCAATCGATTGGCAAGAGATTAAGGACACATGCTTGCCAGGAAAGCAAAAGGAAGGGGCTTCTGTTTCATAGTGTCAAGCAGCAGCGTAACATCGGCCAAGTACACCGAGGTAAAAAGATTATTCTGAAAGACCTAATCCATTTATTCTTCTGTCTGGCTTCAGCTCTGGCCTCAATTCTAGTTTCCCCATTACATTAATACTGAGAATAAAGGCAGCGGTCATTTGTTTGAGTCCTGTTTACAGATTTAGTACCATGCAATTAATTAAAAATACAACATCCTCAGAAGCATCCTGAGATCACCTGAGGAGGCTATGACCTTTCTGCAAACCCCTCTTCCTGTAAAGAGAGGCAGAACGGAACATTTCTGGCAGCATGAAAAAATAAACAAACAAAAAATACTCAATTGCTCTGGAAAAAAAATAGCATTCAGCAGCAAGGACTTGACCAAGTTCCTCACCAACTATTTCCTGATTCTGAGTAGAGGAACAGGAATAGCTAACAAGCTTATTCCATAGAGAGTTCTTTCTCAAACAAAAATCATAGAGGAAAGAAGCACAACTAAACTATCAGTTGGAGGCTTTGGTGGTAAGAACCACTTTAACATTTTTGGTAAAACTCAAGAATTGTAGCAAAGCTTTGGTGTTTATTAGTAGGGAAGAAAGGAGGAAATAAAACCTCTGGAATCGCTTCTTTTAGTTTTAACTAGAAGAGTAAGCCATTTCCAAAACGTTAAGCAGAGTTTACATGGTCTCTGTGAAGGGACTACTGAGGCAATTTCCTAAAACATCTTCTCAGCCTTTTCAGGACTCCAGCTCCTTGAGCTAAGGAGTCTTTGTATGACCCTCTAGAGTTAGCAACTGCAAGTTTCCTTCAAGTTGGGAATGTAAAAAAAAAAAACAAAATACAAAAAAACAACCAACAACTAAATATTCTAGTCACTAACTGCAAGTGTTTCCACACAGTCGTTCCCACAAATCCTGAAGGAACTGAGCCGCTGCCAGAAATTCTAGTTTAGCAGTTCCCTAGAAAGGAATGAGAAAGCCTTGGAACTTTGCCTCGATGCCTACAGTTACAGATTTGCACTCTTAGAAGCCACCTCTAAATGCCATTAATCTAAACACTTACTCTTTTTGAAGCCTACTGTAACTTCTCCCCTTTGCAAGCAGCCCAACATAGCTGGCACATTATTTACCAAGAAAAACAATGGTTTGCTTTGTAACACAATGCTGGAAAAGCTGCTTTGCCTCAGTTTATATTTTATAGTCTGTTTCACAATCCCAAAACCTAATTATCTGTTGTGCAATATTTTATTCACATACTCTAGAATTTGGCAGAACGAAAAAGGCCTCCATACTGGAAGAAAAACTTCATGAACATGATAATAAAGCAATTATGGTGCAAAAAAAAATTATATATATAAGGGGTCAGGGGGCATTTTTTAGAGTTCCTTTTCAAAATTAAAACCCACTAAGATTGCCCATGTTAAAGTGACAATAGCTTTGCTTTCAGAAACCTACAGGTTTGTAAATACCAAGCCAAACCTGCTAGACTGCATGTAATTCTGAAGGGCCTACACCAGAAGTTCCTCAGTACCCTTTTTTATTTTGGATTAAACACCTCAGTTGGCCAAAAGTACAGAACAAATCTTCAAACAAGTTCTACAAATGTGGATAAAATACTTGCACTGAGTATTTTGACCTGCCTTTTTTTTTAATCCTAAATGTGTCTCACCAATCTTCATAAACTTTCTCAAAAACCCCTAGAAAGGTATTGAGTCATTTATTTGTCTTTCTTATTTCATCATTTCGGACTGTTCTGACTGGAGCTACAGCAGTCACCAAGATGAGCAGCATGCTACACTGCACCCATACTTTGGTAAAGCAGATCAAAATGCAAAAATGTAAGAATTTGTACTAGAAAGGTTGTTTCAAATGCAAACTGTTCTTCTGCTATACAGAAGAGGAGGAGGAGGAAACTGTTTCTGTTTCAAGATTTAAAGAATCTGAACAATTCCTAAATTGTTACGTCAGAAAAACGTAATTCTACATAAAATCCTAAATACAACACTTCTAGTAGCACTGAATTCAAACTAATAACAGTCTGAATTCAAGAGCCACTTATCTCCTGAAAATTCTTGACTTCTGATTAAATGAACCACAGCAGAGATAAGTCAGGGGTGAGACAAAAGATGCTACTGATCTGTATACAAAGTAGGAGTTAAGAAGAACAGTGCAGGAGAAATTCAAAACACTGTTCTACTTTCTTATTGCCTGTCTTGCAGTACAACAGATTCACTCAGGCACCTGACTTCCATCTCTGAAAGAGCAGATTTCCAGAGAAGCTTTACAGCTGAAGTATGTTCTCAATTCACAACACTGACGGTTCCAGTTTCTTTCAACTACGTTGACTTGCAAGGCAGTTTTGAGGGATTTGTTCTTTTTGCAACTGTTTTAAAAATTGTGTGTATATCATAAATATACATTCATGAAGTATCAGTAGGAAAAAAAAGTTTTCTTCTGAAAAAGTGACCAAACTTTCCTGTTGGTTGGGAGGAAGTTACTCAAGCAGAGCAGACTTGAAAAAAAAATCTGTGCATCTAAAAGCCTGTAATTTTTTCCACCTGCTACCAATTGAGCTAAAAATATTATGTCTCTGTGAACCTGACCTCATTAACACTCTTGAGATAAAACTAAAACTGCACACAGAACATGAGGTGGCCTAACCATCACAATTTTTGAAGCGATTACTACTTCCAGTCTCAGAGATTGATAAATGACATGAAAATACCCACCTATTACAAAGGCTGGCTGAAGCCATCAAAACTATAAACACATTAGTAGAGTACATAAAAATCCCACTCAATAGCCCTTTGTCAGGTAAGCTCTCTTTATCAGTTCGTCATAGGCTAAGATGCGTGCTCTTGTCAAGACACAACTTTTTGAAAGCAAGAGTTCAAAGCCAACCTGGGCAGCTACCAAAAGATCCAGGACCCCACGCACTCGAGTAAGTCAAAGGAAATGGATGTGTTTCATAGAATTCACCTATAGCTACAACATATTTAGTAGTACGTGGTACTTGTAAGTTCCCTTTAAGACAAATCACAATCTTGAAAGGAGTTAAAAGTAGTATTAGCGACCCAATATGTCCAAAAAGCACCCAGCCTTACCTGACTGTGGTTAATTGCTGCATGGTTACCATGAAATGGAGACTGTCTTTCTTTATCACGATGATGCCTACTGCTGTGTTTGCTTCTCTGCAATTGTTGACGCAATTTCGCAATCTAGTAAAGGAAAAATTCACATTAGATTTCGCCAGATATATTCAGGCACACACATAGTTTCACCAATTTATTCCACCACTTTGTTAAAATTCTTTACTACCACAACATTCATAATTATTGGCAGCACTAAATTAGACTTAAGTTCTTGCAAACCTAACATGTCAGCTACCATTTCAGCTGAAGGCCAGAAGATACCACTGGAGGTTAAATGAAAGAACTTAAAATACATGAAGTTTGAAGGCAGTTTGCTCACTGCTATATTTCCTCTTTTGATTAAGAACATCACCTGCATTTGACACTTTCTTTCCCACACATTCAGATTAACAATTTTAATAGTCCTACATTTTTATATGAAAATCATACCAAATGAAGAGCTATTTCTTATTTTTTTACCAAGTCCACAATCTGTATAATAAAACAAAGCAGTACAATATTCATGTCTTCCTGAAAACTTCCAGTAGCAGTGCACACCAGTAAAAAGGTATCTCAAATAATAGTGTTTCTGACCTCCTTGAGTTGTTCATTGCTGCCCCACGAGGATGAACGTTTGTGAGAGCTTCTCTTCTTTTCTAAATATTCTTCAGCCCAGGCACTTTCTGTCTGCAGCAAGAAGATTACAGGATTAATCTTAAAAAGGTAATTCCTACTTTCTGGCAGAATACTGTGAGACAAATTAGAAGAGAGAACAGTGTTAAGATTCGCTGGATACCAAACTACGAGTGAAAAGCAGTCACTGACTAGAAGCCTTTCTGACAAGAAAAGTATAAAAAAGTAGACCTACCCTAATATAGGAACGTGCTGGTTTCCCTTTCAAATTATCGAGCACAAGGCAGTATTAACAGCCTGATGTACCACAAGCTGCTACAGAGCTCTGATCAACCAGTGTGACAGTGCTGAGTTTGGGGGAGACAGTATATTTTATTTCCTGCACAGGTGCTCACCTTGTTATTTCTGACACAGTAGCAAGGGTAGCTTGGTGTAAATATTGTGAAAGCCTGCACCAGTAGAGCTTCAAAATCATGTTCTTGCTCAGAAGAATAAGAAAAAAGAAGACACAGCATGTAAGCACCACTAAAGCTATTGCCCTCAAAGGCTTCAGGTTCATAGTTGTCTTAGGCTGAGCAGAAAGCAACACAGATAGTACTAAACCTGCAAACACACCGTGGTAAAAAAGTTCTGAGAAATTCAAAGTATCATTATGACTGTGTGCGTTATGGACAGTTTGTATTCACATCTAACGTGGTCCAGAACGGCCTTCAAAAGCAGTGAACTGTAAAGGCTCTGAGAAGAGGGATAACATCTACCAGGGACCTCCACACAGTCACAAAAAACATACCTAATGGAGCAAGGGGAGGGATTTCTAGGAGCAGCTCATACACTGAAAGAGGCAGCACATTCCTTTAAATTCACTGTTGCCACGCTGCAGTTCTTGGCATACAGCAGCTATCCAGCTAACTCATCCTTAGGAGTCATTGATTTCTCACTTTCTCCTACATACAGGAACTTTTATTGCCTCAAAGACTTCACACCTACAGTGTGCAACAGTTGTCCTTACATTTGAGACTAACAGCTTGCAAGCCACATCTGTACCCGTTAGACAGAACCTCACAAGGCCTTCAATAACGTGGCATTAGTCCCTATTTTGCAGGGAAAATGGAGGTGCAACTCCGAACTTCCGGGCTGCAACTCTCATTGGCTTCAGTCACAGATGTGAGTTTAATGTAAATGAAACCTCTACTATCAGCAGTTTTTCATCTTCGTAATTGCAAATCAAAAGCTAAGCAGGAAAAATTTGAATAATACAGTTAGTAGGGGTGCTTTGAGTTTCCTATTTTATAGTAAAATTAGAATCCATTAGAACCTATTTTTTTTGAGATATGCACTCACTTCATCATAAAATAGAATAGTTGATAACCCCCATTCTCAAATATCAATCCTTGTCTAGTCAATTCTCAAACCTCAGTCTGGAACTCCATTCTATCCCCTAGCTCCTGGAACAGTAAGTTTTGCCACTAATTCTAACTTCCCAATTCAGCATCATCGTTACATTTGCCTATACGAATCTAATTAACACTCTAATCAGTCTTCACGTTAAATTTATATTCAAGACTTTGACTTAAGTTTCAAGACTTATTTCATAAATTAATATCTGATTCATTTCAAAGGAATAATGGTTGCTTTGATGGTCATCCCCAAAACAAATAGTTAGAAATCATTTTAGAGCAAGAGTAGGTATATGACATTAAATTATAGGAAACTTTTACAACAAGACAGACATGTAACACTATTTTAACAAGTCTCCTACTTATTCCCCATATTTTGTTTATAATACTTATTATCAAGAAACACAGATCCAATAACCAAGAAAAAAATATGGATTTCTATTTCTCTAGGTTCTTAAGGTACTCCTGTTTGTTTGTTAGTTGTTACCATTCACAACATCCTTCTGCCTGTTCTAGAATTACAAAGAGAAATGAGTTTAAGGCTAAATTTATCACAGAGAGTAGAACACTTAAGTTTTTGCCTCTAAGACTTTTTTTTTTCCTTTGCAGCTGAAATGAATTTTTTAAGAATTAAAACAATACAAGGTAATTGTCTCATTTTAACTTGTATTTTGACATAGCTATACTTCAAACAGCCACAGGCAAAGCCAAACAAGTTTGATTCAAATGGAAAAAGACACAAGATCACAAACACCTGTTTTAGCAGCACTTAAAACAATAACTGCACGGATGAATTCTAGTCAGACTCTAGGACCTCCAATAATACACTTATTCATCATCTAAACATACTGCATGTACGTAATTCAGTCTGGTTTTATAGACAGGTTTCATCTAAACCATCAGCTGAAGCAGGAGTCTGATGGCCAGACAGGTTCTGTGACCCGGGATTTCTGGCAGCTCCCAGCCGTGACCTGTGGGCATCTCTGGAACGGCCGGCGAGCCGCATGTGTCACCAGCCGCTGTCTCGTCCCAGGCTGCATCCTGAATGACTCGACTCTCTATGCCGGGGTGTCAAACTCATTTTCATCAGTCTCGCAGTTGCCTTCAAATGGCACATACAAGAGAACCATATGATCAGGCCCAGTCAATGTGGTTTTACGAAAGGCAGGTCCTGTTAGACCAACCTGATCTCCTTCTATGACAAGGTGACCCACCTAGTAGATGAGGGAAAGGCTGTGGTTGTTGTGTACTTAGGCTTCAGTAAAGCCTTTGACACCATATCCCACAGCATTCTCCTGGAGAAGCTGCAGCTCATGGCCTGGGTGGGTGTATCTGCGATGGATAAAGAACTGGCTGGAGGGCCGGGCTCAAAGAGTTGTGCTGAACAGAGACAAACCCAGTTGGCGGCTGGTCACAAGTGGTGTCCCCAGGGATCAGTATTGGGGCCAGTTCTGTTTAATCTCTTTATCAATGATCTGGAGGAGGGGATTGAGTGCACCCTAAGTAACTTTGCAGATGACACCAAACTGGGTGGGAGTGTTGATCTGCTGGAGAGTGCGAAAGCCATGCAGAGGGATCTGGCCCGGCTGGATCGATGGGCTGAGGCCAACTGTCTGAGGTGCAACAAGGCCAAGTGCTGGGTCCTGCACTTGGGTCACAACAACCCCATGAACGCTGCAGGCTGGGGAAGAGCGGCTGGAAAAGGACCTGGGGGTGTTGGTGACAGCGGCTGAACATGAGCCAGTATGTGCCCAGGTGGCCAAGAGGCCACCAGCATCCTGGTCTGTATTAGAAATAGTGTGGCCAGCAGGACTAGAGAAGTGATCATGCCACTGTACACGGCACTGGTGAGGCCCCACCTTGAATCCTGTGTTCAGTTTTGGGCCCCTCATCATACGAAGGATACTGAGGTGCTGGAGAGAGTGCAGAGGAGGTAATGAAGCTGGTGGAGGTCCTGGAGCACAAGTCTGATGAGGAGCAGTTGAAGGACCTGGGGCTGTTTAGCCTGGAGAACAGGAGGCTGAGGGGAGACCTTACCGCTCTCTACAACTACCTAAAAGGAGGTTGTAGCATGGAGGGCGTTGGTCTCTTCAGCCAAGTAGCAAGTGATAGGGCAAGAGGAAATGGCCTCAAGTTGCACCAGGGGAGGTTTAGATTGGATATTAGGAAAAAATTCTTCACAGAAAGGGTTATCGGGCATTGGAACAGGCTGCCCAGGGAAGTGGTGGAGTCGCCATCCCTGAAAGTGTTTAAAAGGTGTTTAGACGCGGTTCTTAGGGACATGGTTTAGTACTAGAGTTAGGTTAGGTTATGGCTGGACTCAATGACCCATCCAATGATGGGTCTCTTCCAACTGAAATGACTCTATGATTCTATGCCATTTTAGGACTATATTTATACAGTCCTAACATGGCATTCAGCCCTTTGAAGGCAACCGCAAGGCTGATGGCCCCAGTGAAAATGAGTTTGACACTCCTGCTCTACACCATAAACCCGCAGAATCAAAACACCCCACTTACTCAACTTGAAAATCTTTTATATCTTAATAGATTCGATTCCTGTTCCCAAAACTTTTGAAATCTGAACACATCCATCTCATGTCAGACTTTGTGAAATCTGAAATTACAAACTGGAGCCAGAATATATTGTAAGTGAAACTTCATCCAAACACCACATCTTCAGGAACACTAAACAATACAAATGAAGAGCCTACGCTATCTTGGGAAACTGACTATTGTAAATCAAATTTTTAACTTGTCCCTAGCTCAAATGGTTACTCTTGAGCACACCAGAAAGAGTAAAAGCAACAACATCTCATCAGTGTCACATCAACACAATCTTTGAAGGTACAGATGTATGTCTGTATCACAAAATTTTCTACTGGTTTGATAAATTTTAAATTAGGAAGTTCAAACAGATCATTCTTTTTCCCTCAGCAGTATACTAACATCAATCACCACTAAATATACTCATTCTGCAGAAATATCCAATGCCCTTTACAGTCTTCCCATTCATCTTTGCAAATATATTTCTCCTCATATATGAAAGCCCCACTACCAGAGCAGCTAGATGTGTCAGACTTGGAAGAAAAAGACAAATGAAAAATGTAAGCCAAAAAGGATAATATCTAATCTAGCTGGAAAATAAATGACTCAGATTAAACTGAAACCAAGCTCAGAGAGATCAACTGAGTATAGCAAATGCTGTGGCAGTAGTACAGAAACAGAATTATTTTTTTAGAAGTAGAATCCTAGGAAATCAAATATGAAAATAAATAGCTAAGGCCCCCACACTGATTTAGTTCTGCCTTTTATTGATGCCTTTTAATATCAAAGCATGAGCAGCAATTCCTTGTGTATCAAACACCTTCCTTCATCCTCCTCTTCTTACTACGACTTGCTTTCCTTTTTCACAACATTTTCTAACCGTTTTTCCTACTCGTTTTCCTGCACAGAAAACTTGTTCTTCAGTTCGTTCCACACAGGCATATTCTCCTGCAAAACACCTTATTTTTTGACTTATCTGCTCTTTGAATTGTTGTCCTTTCTGCAAAATGTTGTTGATCTCGAGAAGGCCATACAGCAACAACCAATGCTGCAGACATCATCTGCTCAACATCCCACGCATGTGAGTAGACAGCACACTGAAACCTACGTGGCCACATTTTCATTATTGTTACCAAATCTAAAGCAGGCTCAAGCCCAAGTTCAACTTCCAACTGCATTTTGCTTACGTTCTTTGGAACTGGCGGAGACCTGTTGTCAAAACTATGCCCTATGAATAGGGATTTAAAATTTGATATGTTTGGCTCTTTCTTTCATTCTACAAGTTAGAGAAATCCACTGCCAGGCTGCATCCACAGAAGGAGAAATGAAACACTGGGATATTTGATGGAAAAAATCCATCTTCTGCATACAGTAGGATACCATGTAACAACAGCTCCCTTTCAGGGGAATGATAAAACAGCTGTCACGATAACTGTGGAATTCTTGTAACACCAGCTTCAAACGGTAGGTCGTTCTGTCTTTACAGGTGGCACAGGACTGAACCATTAAAAGCTTGTGAAATTTTGTCAAGTTGTTGAAGTTTATTGGCAAATCGTGTATTTTTTTAATACTTTCCAGTTGAGCTAAATTGGAACGTCATTCACAGTTCAACAAAGCAGCTCCTCCATGTATATAATTCTACACTTGGTGCATACATCCCAGGTGAACATTAAAGGCCTTTTAAAATCAGAGGATGAACAGTCTATCATAGAAAAGGCTACGATAACTTTTACACAGGCACTACAGAAGCTTTTTTATCCAGTTTTAGGACAGACATACATATAAGCAGTCACTAAGTTAACCTGTATATGTTTAAACTAAACACTACTTAACACCAGTGCAACCTAGTGTACTGCACACTGTGAGAACAATGGGAAAACAGCTGTGCGACACATCAGTGTTTTTCCGGGGCAAGAAGAAAGTGAAACTCTTAACAGACATTACAGTTCACAGCCTCTTCTTAGAGAAGAATGCAAATATTTCACATATGCAATAGCAAAGGTAGGATTCCCGCAATTTGAAAGTGAATAGGAACGTGCAAGCAAGAAAGCTAAAGTGGAGGTTTTCAAGTGAACAGCTTCTTACATTTAAATCCCATCCTCACACTTAAGTACTCCGACGTCAAAAATGCGTCCTACCTGCGTGGCTTTGTCTCTCATACACGGAGCAGCTTGTCCATGACTATCACGAGGCCACTGTCCAGCAAGGTATGGAGCGGCAAGCGTATCCAACGAGGACGTCCGGCGAATAATACTGGAAGGGCTTGATGAAGGTGGCCTTGATTTGTCAGCTACAACAAGAACACTTGATTAGAAAGAAAGCAAGACAGCTTAATTATTTGAATTGCCTACAAGAAATCATATCAAATAGAAACTACTTTTAGCATAGGAATTAAGCTTGCTTTCCAGGCACTATTCAGTTCTAATATGCAATGAAATGTGTTTTTATGGTTTCTATGTCACAAACATTGCATTGGTACTCACACATTATTCACTCCCTCAAAGGTGCAACAGTCATTGGATTACTAAATGACAAAGGCTTGGAAGAAATTAAAATAGCTAAGTTTCCTCATACCCTTAGACCAGAAGTCAACTTTGATAAGGTAACGATCTACATTTTACAAGATAATCAAGACATCTCCTCCCTTTACATGCTACTTGGTAACTACATTCACATTTGCCTGACACTACACCTTCTGCAACACCTCATTTTTAGTGTTTACATTGGTATCACTTTCCAGAAAAATTTAGATACTAACAGGAACCTTTACCGGGCAAGGTTAGTTCTAACAGTCATGGGAAGTAACATGAGAAGGAAGAATATGGTTAGAAACAAAAATTTGCATCTGCCAATGATATCTTAAAGTGGCAGTAAAAGATTGCGCTGCAAGCTAATAAGTGTAAACGCTGCAAAGAAAGGTTTCTCAAAATAGTAAATGAGGTTTGTTAAAACAAAGAGACTGACAGACAGGAAAGACCCAGGGTTAAGATACGCACTCTCACATTTGTTACTAGCTATTCTAGATGTAAAATGCAAATCTAGAGATCACAATGACCTAAGCTTACTATCAATTCATCTGCTCCCCACAGAATTATATCTGAAAGAATCGTGTAATAATCTTACCTATAATGAATACAAAGGCCTACAACAAATGGTGAGAACACAGCAAAAAGGATATAGACATCAGATGGAAACTTTACAAGGGCACTGGAAAAACTCACTTATCTGTCCGTCCTGACTGTGCCTTAGGATGACTTCTGCACTAAAGGTATAAATAACATAGCAACTCGCATTCTATATAAACTCATTTATGGGCAAAAGAAGTTGTGCCTGATTAGCACTTGACTGCTAGTCAAAAAGTAAAAACACTGCCATCAGATGTCCAGAATTCATTTTCTAAGCCCTTTCAATCTACTAAAGATACATAAATATTAATAAAAACCTAATAGGTATAGATTTTAGTAGTGTGGACAACATCTTAGTCTCACAGAACACCAGTCTTTCAAATATAAGTCTCATGATATTCTATACTAAATATCTTCATGCAGATTTGGTACTAGAAATGTACACATTTAAAGCGTGGATAATATTTCAATTCAACTATAAGGAAGCAATAATGAGACGCATTCACATAAAACAGGCCAGAAACCTCATCTGGTTTATTATTTCTACTAGTACCAACAATGACAAAAATCTTCCTCCAGAGCTCACAGCAATCTGCTGTCAAGGAACAGCAGCATAGCTCCATTTTCGAGTTACCATGCACTTAAGACCCCCATATCAAATAAATTCTCTGACTACTACTACTAGAGCACACTGAAGGGTCTGTTTGTATTAGAAGAATTCAAGACTATTCATTTTGTCTGTACCACAGGAAAATGTAGCATGCTAATGTAACGTGCCATTCCTTAAAAATTACACTTGCTTCCAAAGTTATACCAAACATGTTATTTGTCTCAGAAATAGTTGCCGTACTCTCCCTATTTCTTTTTCTTCTGAATTATTATTCTTCCTCTTCAAGAAGCTTCTCTCTTTTTACTAAGGGGAAACAGAAAGGATGAGGAAAAAAAAAAACCGAAGCAGCAGAACCTATTACCCTCTCCCCTCCCCCACAAAAATAAAAAAGTGGAAAGAATATTTCCTAGGCAAACAGATAGAATGAAAACTGAAGGGCCTGTTTACTATTTAAGTTCAAGAGAAGCTGCTCATTTCAAGGCACAAAGCCTGTAAGTGCTCTCTTCTCCTCCGATTTAAAAATTCCTTCAAGGAATTATGTTTTCAAATTACTTTTATTTAGATGAAGCAAGGACATTTGGGTATGTTTTTACTTACTTTTCCATCTTCACAACATGTCTTAATACAAATTGCCAGAGTCTGCTACACAACTCCTCTGTGCTGTTCCAAAACATTTCAGTGGAAACATATGCGATGTTTTCATTGCACTTTCCTCTACTATACTTGAAAGCAAGTGTTCAGCTGCTATTTTTCCTTGGTGTGACCTACATAACAAGAGATCTGCCTCCATAGAGATAATAGTTACAACAGCTGCGGCTGATGAAAAACAATGGAGCCGTTTCATCAAATAGACGCTTCTTAAGCATTAGATCTGTTCTAATTGGCCTGATTATCTCTTTAAACCAATATTTGCGATAAATATCAACCCTCCTGTCCATCCACCACTACTCTAACTCTATTTAGAAACACAGTCTTTCTGCAATCTGGCTTCAAACAAAGCAAAATAATAGAACAAAACATAAACAGAACATACACAATACAAATCAAATTTCCCATAATGTGGGAAGACAACAAGCAAGTCCCCATGCCTTCACAAGTCATTGCAGCACAACTGATGGGCTGAAGCTGCTACAGGTAAACTGATAACACACACACACCTATTGCACTTGAGAAGTCGGGTACCTCCAAAGGCAGCAAAACCGAACAAATATAGATGCTTACCGACAACTAACTGAAAGGCAGGAAAAAGAGCGCTGGCTTGGGCATCTTAATATGCAAGTACTACAATTATAACCGAAAAAGGAAATTACAGTGTGAGAACTCATACCTTTAGATAATTCATGGGAGAAAATTTCTACACATAAAGGGAAGCAAAAAAAGAAGGAAGGTCTTACACATTAGAAGGTCCTAAGAGACAAAACACTCTGAAAATTTGTCTCAATTATTTAGGAAAAGCTCAGGACTGTTATTTGAACTGCAAAATATGGATTACTGCTGAAGTGTAACTTGAAGATTGATCTGACAGTCCTGTTTATATCTTTCTACGTATTCGAAATTCAAGTTTTGAGAAAGAAAAATAAAAACTCCAAAGAAATATCTTCTAACAGACACCACAAGAAAACAAAACAAATCTAGCTGGCAAGCAGCACAAAGAACCACTGGAAAAGCATAGGACACCATCAACCTCTCAAAATTCCCTGATACAGTTCTAATTGAAGCTTTTTATACAGGTAGGATACCCAAAAAAGTGAGACCCAACTAGCTTCTCTTGCACCTGGGCATACAGCTAACCTTTTTGTTGTGTTTTGGTCAGCCTTCTCCTCAGCAAGGACATTCATGGGATTTTGCCCATGCATAGCTGTCTTTTCCCAAAAACTCATGCAAAACTCAGGGGTTTCACCTATTTTTTATGTTTCATTGAAAGTAATCAACAGGCTTGGACAGTATTAAGAACAGACACACAGCACAACTCTGTATATTCCCTTTGGAACACAATCTTGGCTACTATCTTCGCGTAAATGTAAAAGAACTACTCACGCTTTTGCTTCTAGTAATTCAAAATCATCCCTCAGTAGGAGAACAACTGAACTAATGTTATTTTACAAAACCAAACCTCAGAAAGCCCAAGAGGCTCAAGTTACTTAATTCTAGTGAATAAAAATATTTTTAATTCAAATAAACTCCCCTGAAGTGTTGGCCAAAAGAAACCTGAAGTATGATGCTGTGAAAACAAATACACTTTCTTTACACCGACCATTTGTTAAACTGCTTAGGTAAGCAAAGAAGGCATGTAACGGTACACAAAGCCTTCTGTACTTTCTTACCCTACAGTAAGATCTTTTATAACTACTGCAAAACCTTGGTAATTGTGGACAGGTCCGCAGCTATTATTGTGTCACTCACCAAATCCTTAAAATAAATAAATTCTACAGTGAAATTTAAAGTGTAATGGAGTTCCATTTCTTCTCCCTACCCCAGGGAAAGGTTCACATCTGAACTCTAAGACTTTCCAATATATTGTTATAACAACTTCCAGCATTTCGCACAAGTATGCTTTAATGTTATGCTTTCATATACTTTTTTAAACAATCAAAAGCCAACATAGTTCCAGATAAAACTAACTAATTTTTCTCCTTAATTTTCAGACTGAGTTTAAATGTCCAATACAATCAACTGGAATATACCAGGAAGTTCAGCATCCAGTAGAGAAATCTCTCACAACCTCAAGGCGCCTGAAAGGGTCAGTAAAAAACTGCTATAGATCTGGTCTTGACCTTCTTGTTTACAGAGCCTGGTGCATTATAACATTTTTGGAATTGAACAGTTTAATTCTTCTGAGATGTGTTTTATATAAGAAAACATATAAGATCACATTTGATCTTCACTCAGTAGATAAACCAAGATTAAAAGTAACAAAGGGAAAGCATACACAGTTCTCCGCCTCATTTTGCAACAGTCCACTAGGAAGTCAAAACAACTTCCTCTACAAGGGGTGGTTTGCAGACACATATGTGAGAACTGAAGTAAAACTGGAGATTGCAGGACAGACTTCACAGTGTAGAAGTGAGGCCTCAACAGTGATGGGAAGGACAAAGCACATTAACGTGCAAGTAGGAGCTAAGTCTGTGAAGTAAGCGCTGGAGACTGCAGGGAGGGAAAGTAGTAGATGAAAACTGAGCAGCAGGAAGATCTAGGCTCTTGGTCATATTTGGGAGGCAAAGGGCAAGAAAAGCACAGCAATTTAGAAACTGTGCCATGGAATCTTCAGTTTGTAACTATCCCATCGTCAACAGGTAATTCAGTTAAGTATTTCCAACATTCAGTTGCAATGCAGCTCACAAAACAAGAAAGGAAAAAAAAAAAAAAAAAAAAAATCACAGAAAATAAGCTACTAAGTCACATTAGTAAATTCACAAGTTGGTGTTTTCAAGTGTGAAGCAGGTTGATGATAAAACTATGTTCAAAACTAGTCAAGTGCTTCCAAGAAATCCAAAAACCATGAAGTTGAGTCTAAAGCATACAACTTACAGAACTAGTATCAAAGTTCAGAAGAAGCTATCATTTGTCTAACCTCAAGGTCCATTTTACTCTAAAAAAAACACAGCTGCAACAATGAACAAAAGCCATCATCAACTGAAAACAAGAAACAGTGAAACCAAAGTTATTCTGCAGTAGATTCTGACTGATACGCTGAAGTGGCTCACGTGGCTTCACAACCGTAGTCTCGTTATCAAAAACAAAGTCCTGCTTCCATGTTCTCAGCTACTACTAAGTTTTCTCATCTAGATGAAGAAAAAATTGAAGTTAACTCAGTCTCTATCAGGCACTGGACTAGACAATACAAATGTTAAGCCATATTAAACAGGTTTAATTTGCCTTTGGGGCCAATACAAGTACCACTCAGAAACAAGAAGCAATTAAACGGACACTAGTCTTCTGTTTTCACACATCTTCTAAAAAGCTAGTGGATTTATCTTTAACACAGTGGAGTGGCCAAATGACTTGTTTCTTTTTATATATATATTAGATCCAGTAAAGAAGTTAGCACGGTTTCAATGGGCTTCTACAGAAGCGGTCTGACGCATGCCTTTACAAACAGCTTTTGAACCTGGATCTCAAGGCCAGCCATCCTGTTCCCCATTCTCTAGGCCAGGAGATTGCACCTTGGGCAAGAGTTTCTATAAAGTTCATAGGAAGAAGACAGGATTTTGTTATGTGTATAAACTCTTTCAGATTACTGATTAACAAGAATCTCAGCTGAATAATACAGACAATCCTCAATCCAAAGCCTCAGAATGTAATCTTAAAAAAACCCTCTGCATTACTCCTATCAGGAAATCTAATTCAGAACCTAAACCCCTTTATGGCACTGCTCTCTTACACTGCAGACAAATAGACTCATGGTAATCTTGAAGGGGTATGTCTGAACCAAAAAAAAAAAAAGTCACACTGACATTATTAGCTTAAGTACTGTACCAGTTGGTTATGACTGTCTCATTTGGCAGCATCATTCCTTAAGAGCCAGGATAGGAAAAAAGCACAAGTCTGATGAGGAGGAACAGGCTGCCCAGGGCAGTGGTGGAGTCACCATCCCTGGAGGGGTTTAAAAGGCATTTAAACACAGTTCTTTGGGACATGGGTTAGTGCCAGAGTCAGGTTATGATTGGACTCGATCCTGAGGGTCTCTTCCAACTGCAATGATTCAATGATTCTAAACCAACCCAACATGGTGGTCTGATTATAATCATTATTTTAGAAAGGAGAAGCAATATAGGAGAAGTGTTAAAGAGAACAGCGCTGGTCCTAGATTTCTGCATATACACTTCTGCACCTTAGTCAGCTTTACTGTGTAGATTACCACAAGCAATTTCATGAAAAAGAGTAGCTGTAAGCTTTGGTTATCTCAAATGTCACAGATTTTTCCAGATTTGAGGACATCAACACAAAGCCTCACTCATGTATTTTTGAGTAAACTTTTATCCCAAGAAAAAGAGTACCTACATACGTAAGCCTCTATTATCCTCAACCAGCTGCCACATATTGCTTAAATTTCAGCATTCCCACTATGTTTTCATTATTCAAAAACATTAAGAAGCAGTTTGCTACAAAATGTATGCCGTTCCCATGCTATTTTCTATCTTTGCAGTAGCGCATGTCATCACTCTCAAGTTCAAACATCCTTCTGCAGGATTTATGTTGAAAGTAACTACTAAGAGAGACACTGAATACTCTTTCCTCCATCTATGTGCAATGCCTACAGTGCTAGCTGGTTTTCTAATCACAACCTTATCGACACTGCTCGGATCAAAAATGCATACCATCTGTCACGAGATGCACAGAAACGGCAGAGGATGCGAAGGGTGAATTTAGTGTTCTGAAGCCTAAGTTTGTACCAAAGTATCTTCAGTGTATCTGCTACAAGCACGTGGAAACCTTTCGGCGGTACTCGCAGAAGCGCTACAGGAGCGGCTACAATGGCCCACATGGCAAGTTTGCCTCGTCTGTCGCTCTTCTCAAAGCCAGGAAGCAGCACGGCGGCAACAAAAGCAACAAGCCCTTCACCACGCACACGCTCCACAAGCGCTGTCACCGGCCGGAGCGGGGCCAGAACGGGGACAAGCCCGGGCACGGCCCTCCCTCTCCCCAGGGGAGCAGGGCGGGGAAACGGGCACACCGCCGACCCCGGGCCTCCCACCCCAAAAAAGCGCTGCCTGCAACTCGGAAGTGCCCGTGGGCGCCGGGCCCGGCGACCGCTGCTGCTCCGCCGTACCGGCCCGGCCGCGCGCGCCTCAGCTAACGGCCGAGCACGCGCACCTCCCCCCCCCTCGCGCGCGCGCCTCAGGTAACGGCCGAGCACGCGCACCTCCCCCCCCCCCCCGCGCGCCTCAGGTAACGGCCGAGCACGCGCACCCCGTCAGGCGGCGGGAGCGCTCACCTCACCCGCTCACTTCATACAATTAGACAAAAGCGTAGGTTTCTTCAGAAAGCAGTGTCATATAAGCAATTTCATCAACAAATGAACCCAGCAAGGACTCCTCTGCACACGCTTTTGAAGAGGATTTTCTGTGAATTGAGATGGGTTTCACAATTAAGGGTGGCCAGAACATCAGGGTATGGATGTTTCTGCTTCCCAGACAATTTGGCATGGTGTTTATCACTCCATCTGTACAGAGAACAGAGCTGAATGCATTTTATCGGTAGCTGCTTTCGGGGACTAAAGTAAACCCTTCTCTTTCCTGATTTGGTCTGCATGGATTTTCAAGGGATTCATAAACTTTAAGGCCAAGAGAACCATTAGATCATCACATCCAATCTCGAATATAGCACATCGAGTTACTCCTTTATTAAGCTCAATAAAGCATAACCATCTTTCTCCCGAAACACCAGTCACCACCGGAAGGTAACAAAAAGAGAGGAAATCTACTATTTTCCTTGCTGACGCCTACTTGTCTTAGCGAGATTAAAGGTTCTTTTTGTGTACGCTATTTTGTATACACTCCCCCCCGCCCCGCGCGCCTCAGGTAACGGCCGAGCACGCGCACACATACCCCCCCCCACCCCCCGCGCGCCTCAGGTAACGGCCGAGCACGCGCACCGCCCCCCCCCCCCGCGCGCCTCAGGTAACGGCCGAGCACGCGCAGCCCGTCAGGCGGCGGCAGCGCTCACCTCTGCAGCCGGGGGAGCCGGGGCTTTTCCTCTCCGGGGAGCTCCTGCCTTGCTCCGGTGAGCGCCGCCGCTGTCGGACCCTGCCCGCCGCCGCAGCGCTGCCCTCCGGCAGCGGAGGCACCGGGGAGGAGCAAGGTGAGGGCCCGCTGCCCGGCGGCGGCGGGGGGGGAGGAGGCGGCGGTAGCTGGTGAGGCCGCGGGGGGCTCCCCCGCGGCCCGCCAGCACGCGTGGGGCTGCCCCGCGAGGCGGCGGCGGCGGGGAGGGCCGCTGGGGCGGCGACGGCGCCGCTTCCCCCTCCCGCCGGCGTGTGCGTGGCCATGGCGGGGCCGCCGCGCCCGCTGCCGGTGGGCGCCACGCGCGTGGGGCTGATGCTCCGCGAGGCGGGCGCCGCGCGTGGGAGCCCCGCGCCCGGGGCGCTCCCGCCGCCGCTCCTCGTGGGGCTGCCATGTTGCTGCTGCTGCTGCTGCTGCTTGAGCTGGAAGGGCACCGTGGCCCGCATGGGCTGGAGGCGGCTGCCCGCTCCCGCTCCGCCGCCCGCCGCCGCGGCGCCGACCCCCAGGGAGGTGGCCGGGGTCGGGGAGCCGTTGCGCCTCACGCGCTGGTGGGACATTGCCCGTTGGGAGCCGGGGCTCGCGGAAAACCGTCGGTGGCGGGGAAGGAAAAGCAGCGCCCCAGCGGGGTCCGACGCCTCAGGCGGCGGCGCCAGCAGCAGCCGCGGTCCCGGCCCCTCCGCGCCGCCGTTCCCGGCCCCGGGCGCCCGGTGCTGCCTCCGCCGCGCGCCTCATCAACAATAGTACCCCGGCCGCCCTGCCCGCCCCCCGCGCCCTCCCATTGGCCGCGCCGCCGCACGGCTCGCGCAGCTACGGCGCGCCCATTGGCTGCGCAGCGCGCTCCTGAGTGGCCGAGCCTGCGCGGGGATTGGGGCGGGGCCAGCGCTTAAAGGAACACGCGGCCCCCGGGCGGCGGTCAGCGGGAAGCGATTGCGCCCCGGGCTGCAGCCCAAGCCCCGGGAGCCCCTGGCCAGGGCAGCACAAACAGGCCCGCGATCCCGCCCCCGAGCGGCGCAGAGCGGGCTCGGGGCCGGCGGGACCGCTCCGCTCCACACCAGGTGTCCGCCGTCACCTGGCAGCCGGTGGGGATGGCGGTGCCGCTTACCCTTGTCTGGGAGCCTGTCCCAAGGAAACGGGTGTGCCTTAGAAATAGGCCTGCTCAATTATTTTTATCCGTAAATGCCCCGTAGCAGAGGACGAGGGCTCAGCAGCGGTTTATCCAATCGCTTTGCCACCAGCTTAGCATTACCCGTGATGGCACCAGATAGGTGGGTAATATCCAGGCAGACTTGACCCCCTTTCCCCTAAATTGCTGTGTTTACTCAACTCCATTGGATTAGTTGCATCTTCACTGCAATCTTTTAAAAATACTTGTTAACTGCCAGCATCCTCCTAACCTGATTTTTGCATTACAGAAGTGAATACATGCATGAAATAGGCCTTCGTTCGTGTGTTGGATCATTTAGGTGCAAGGTAAACACACTTTAGCACCTTCAGGACATGAAGGAATCAATAAATCCTCAATACCGCTGTAAAAGTTGCACATTGCAACTGAATACTATTGCTATGATACAAATGGTGTGACAACAAATTGCACCCTGTTCTCTCTTCAGCTTGGCTATGCTTGAGTTTGGATTTTTCTGTCTCCTTTGCTGTTTCTTATTGACATCTACGTCGCTCAAAAAGCCCCAACTTCCCCTTTGAAGAGCTCCATCCTTGTGGCTGATGGGTTTAACAAACCTGAAAAGCAAGACTATGTGCTCAGGCCCTTCTTAAAGGATGCCTGGATGCCAGTCTACCTAAAGCCCAGAACGTTAAAGCTCTTGCCAGAGTCAAGAGCTTTTTATGAGAAGTCGGACTGGCAGAACAGAACAAGATGTATGTGTTTCTGGTGATGAGGCTGTTATGAAGTTAGCTCTTGCATTCTGGATTAATTGAATTTCTTTCGAAGGACATTATTCTTGCTTACACGTACTGTAATTACTAGTAATATGGCCTGCAGGATACCTGGATGGGCCAACCGGAATTGGCTACAAGAGCCTGAGTCCAGTGTGAGGATTGTCCCGGGCTGCCCCTGGAAGTGGCCGTGTCAAGGGGCAGCACCAGAAGCCTCACAGATCACCATCGGTCCCGCTGTATCCCTTTCCTAAAGTGCGCAATTTACTTCAGCCAGCTTACAAATTACACATGTAGGGCCACTTGCCAGCCCTTTTCTTGTAGCCATCACAAGCACTTCTGGAACAATGTGGCAAAGCATCAAAATCCCAGACAACCCACTTAATTAGGGAAATATTGGGGAGACAGCGGTCTTCTCAGCAGGAATGGCTGAGAGGCAGAGAACGGTGTGGGCTGAGCACCATCAGCATCGGCGGTGAAGGGATCTCATCTTTTTTGCCTGTGAGGTAGAAAACCAGCACCCCAGCACGTCTGGAGAAATAAATGGAACCCGTCTGCTGCTTGGTGGGCAGCCCAGGACAGCGCACGGTTCTCCTAAAGCAGGTTAACCTGTGCAGCACTTTTTTCAGGTCTTAGCTGCAATTTTCGGTCAAGCCGAGAAGATGCAATCCTCTGTGCAGTTCTTCCTGCGGTGACAGCACCACTGCCAGTGCCAGTACAGCTGCTCAGCAGGCTTTCATCCCTTGGACCGTTTATCCTCTCCAGAAATACTGGGGTTGTTTGGAAGTGGTGTGCCATAAAGATATTTTTAAGGCATAAAATATTCTGAACGAATCCTAATTCCTGTCACTGTTTTGAAGAGGCCAAAAATGAGAGGTATTGATTCATATTTACTTGCATGATGCATGTTATGGAGCCAAGTCACGACTTTGAATGCGGAAGATATCTGTGACAATTATAGTACTTCCCACATTATTGTCACATTGCAAAAATGGCAAAAATGTGCTCCGCACAGTTGTTATGAGAATATAAAGCAAAGCATTTATGTGTACTGTTCATCAGCAGTTGTTTTGCTTTACGTGCGTTAGACATGAAGTCGAACGTGTAAAGTCACGTACTTAGACCTAACCAAGCACCACATAATTCATGCATTAATTTGGTTAAACTGTAACAAATGTGTTACAACAGGATCTTACTCCTACACATTATGAAAATAATGGAAACAACTACATTGTTGGGAGATTACATCTAGGTATTGCAGACGTCCCTTTACATGCAAGGTGCTAGTTCTTTCTTAAAATATGGTGTGTAGTAAGAGCTGCAGGTACAAACGGATCAGTGCAAACCTTGGATGCGTATCGAGAGTGTCCTCCAAGGCAGACGGCTCAAGCGCACAGAGCCGCGTGAGCAAATCTGCAGCCTGCTGAAAACAGGGATGTAAATGAGTCAGGGAAGCGGTCAGACTCGGAACTCCGAAGGAAAAGCAGAGGAACAAGGGTCAAAGAGGTTTAACTAAGTTCATAGGCCCAAATGCCACTGGACAGCTATCAAAACAACTAAGGGAGTTCTGTTGTACTGAGCACCGAAAGGTTATGAGTAGAACCACTCACTGCTCATAGTAATACATATTAAAAATGTACTGTTAAAAATAATAGTAATAACAGCAAACCTTCTAGAAAACAACTGTGCTCCAAGTAGCTTCAAATATGTTTTTGTGTTACTCCAAAATTAAATTAATGCAAAGCAGCACACACAGAGGAGCAATCTACCGCCTGAAATGATTTTTTTACCTACAGTTGTTGCAAGCGATATCAAAGGTTGAAAGACTAAAGATTCTGGGAGTCTAATCTAAACATTATATTATGCCCCAGGATATTTCACTGCATTTCTTATCTCTCCCCTGCAGAGTGAGTTTGTTTTGCTTGTTTATGTGGGTGTTCAACATCAACGGGAAAAGAAGACATTAAAAAAAAAAATTAGGACAAATATAATAGAATTTGCTTCACACGAAACCTGTAAGATCCTAGTTAATATTACAGAATATCTGGGGGGATTTGAGGAGTCAAGCAGATTGAAATAAGGTATTAAGATTAAAACAATAAAAAACAACAGATGGGACCTTGGACATAAATCAAACTACATATGATAAGCAAAAGACAACTTAAAGCAAAATGCGCTCCCGCCACATGTTATGAAGTACAGTATTTAAGAAAAGTTGTCATATAAATAACATCCTGAGGCTCCAGCACCTCACTGGCATTAAGATAACACAGTTTTGACAAACAAACCCTGTTCACTGCAGGCTGGAGAGATGTTTCCACCATGCGTTCATGGCCCACATAATTGCCGGGGAAAGTAGGAGGGTAATTACTGTAGAAGCCAGTGCTCATTTCACCTACATGCGACATGTTTTTCCTCGCATACAGAATAATTTTCTCAGCTCGTGTCAAATGACAGCGGCAACACCAAGCAATAACGTCATGGTGAGTGTCCAGCTGCTCAGGAGAGGGACAACTGGAGCCAAGCTGGCCACCAGCACCTCGGGTTGCGTTGAGGGAGGAGAGGGAGCAGCAGAAAAGGCGTCTTGTCCACCACGTTTCTGGATTCTGGGTTTCAGTAATGGTGAGAGAAGAGTGGCCTAGTTCATTTGAACAGGACACAGTTTAATCTCCCGCGGGTACCCTGCAAGAAAGATGCTGAATGATAATTTGCAGATAATTCTTCCCCTCCAACAATAAAACTTTTCTTCCTTTTGGGAAACAAGTCATTTTTCTTTAAAATTATCTTCCAAAACCTTGGTACCTTTAGCACAGATTTACAGAGCTTGCAAATATAATACAGCGATTTGTCTGTACTTGTGTACAGAGGTGTAACATGTTTCTGTATTTCTAGTCTCAGGGCAGAAGGAAGTACAAACCATAGAAGGAAGCTCTTGATTTGAAAATATTAAACATGGATTGCTCCTACATGCCACCAGCACAATTTCTGTGCTGTGAGTACAATGGAACTATACACTGTAAAATATTTATTTCAATTGTTGACATTATAAGTTAATTTGATAAATGACAATATTTCGATAATGTAGATTTTATGGCCGTATTGTAGGATGATAAACATCTTGTATATGTGATGAATAGGCATATAACTATTAATGCTCTTCACTTAAAAGAACAGAGATGAGTGTTCACTCCTCCTGATTCAGGTCTGCAATCTGGTTTTGCTTCTGTTTGGTTTTATAACATTTAGAAAAGCTAAAGAGGTGGTGCAAAGCACGTTGGCAGGGCTTATTCATGCACTGAGAAGTGGTGACAAAATAATTTTCTCTCTCCGTATACTAGTCCTGTAGTTAAACTGTGCCTTAAAAGCACATTTCTATCCCTCACAGTCACGAGGCAAAGCTCAAACACACGATTTATGTGCATTCTGGCTTACCAGAAGCAAACAATAAATAAAATTAGCCTGCTTAAGAGTGATTTTAAGCCAGCTGTTTCCGAGGCCTGCTTCAGAATTTTTAATGGTCCTGCAAGAAGATTCTTGGCATAGCAACAGAAATGCAGGTTCCCAATAAATACTTTCCAGCTGAGCAGAGCTCCAGCCAGGCCTCCCTCCTGCAGGAGATTCTCTGGCCACTTGTACGTGCATTGGCCGCACCAGCAAAAAACTGATGTGTGCAGCAGCAACACCTGCCCTCACGGGCTGGAGTCAGACCTACAACTTCTGACAGTGATTTGGGTCAGATCTGATTTTTAACTAATCCAGAGACCTGGAGGTGCAAGAAGTTACTCGTTACAACATCTCTGCAGGGCTCAATTATTACTTTTCCAGTGAGAGGAAAAGGGGAGGGAGAGAAAGAGATTGAGAAAATAGGTCTAATTTCAATATTACTGCCGACTGGTAAAATACCGATCCCTGCAAAAAATTCAGACTAGCCATCAGTAACAAAACCAGGAACAGAGCACAAACTTACTTCGCTCATTATGCACACCGTTCCATGCACATAAAAGTTCCTTATGAAAACCATATTTCTGGTCATTCTGCTTAGGAAATCTGATAGCCCATGGCATGAACTTCTCGCAAACAAAGGCTGCATTAAGTGAGAGGGGAAAGCAAAAAAGCCTAGCCTGTTCCAAGGGGCTGTTTGCAGCCCATTGCAAGCAGAGACACTAGTAAAATGGGCCGTACAACCTCTGTATCTTCTTTATCACAATGCCCTACGCTAGCCTTTCCTCTGAGCGCTTTCCAGGAACAATGAAGAAACAGGGCCAAAGACAAATGCTGAGTCTGACTGCGTTGCTGATGCCTGAAGCAAATATCTCTACCCTCCCTCCACACTCTTTCCCCTTCCTCAAATCCACTCGAGATGCTGCCCACTGGCTTTTGCCCACCATCTGCCCAAACCGCGCCTGCTCTGTACTGGCTGTATGTCCTCATTCTCGAAAGGTGCTTGGACCTTGATAGAGGGTCTTGGGAAGCTGCTGTCCTTCCCATCAGGAATTGAAATCCACCTGGATCATGTGTTTCCAGCCTTTCTCAATATTTCCATCCTTAACATGTTTCCAGTGCCCATGTGAGCCTCATCTAGAAATGCCGTTTGCTCAGACACTGCATGGTAATTACAGACCTGCTTTCCTCAGTCATGTTCCACTGACCTCTCCTGACAGACAGGGCTGCTCCAGAGTCCTCAGGCAGCATTATTGTCTTTGTAAAAGAGGCACGAGTGATCCCCAAAGCATGACTTCGGCTCAGATCACCATTGTGGATTTCTCCACTGAGAGCTGAAAGCAGAAGATTCCACTGATATAAGAGCAGAAGACCCGAGTGTGCCATTTAAATTCTAGGAATCAAAACATTTCCACTCTTTGTTGGGTGGACAATGACAACCTTTCAGGCTACCATGAAAAGCTGAATTTTATACAGACACAAACATTTTGGTGTAGTCAAGTTTTCCTGCCTGTGGAAAATTAACCTTCTTACCCAACAGAACATGCTTTGGGTCATGGCAGTGAGCGGATGTCTATAATCTCCTGCACGTGGAGAATTTCTGTAATGTCAGAATTAGCAAGAAGTAAATGGGGAAAAAAAATCCCTGAATGGAAACAAATGGAAAACTGACATGGTCGTGTTCCACAAAGTATGTTCTGCAGCTGCGCCACTGCTCTGGAACAAAGGGAAATATAATGATTGTTGGTTTACTTCCATTTCCCATTAGCGAAGCAAAAGCCAAATAGAAGTGGTTGTTATTTCTGCAGGAGAGAGCTGGCCGAGGTGAGTAGAGGAGGTCACACAGGGAAACCTACGCTGAGACTATTTCTTAAGCCTGAGTAGCTCACGCACCCAGTAAAAGCAATATACCGGTAAAATCCACCAGCAGCACTTTGTTATGGCAGAGCTGAGCGCAGGCTTCTCACATGCCCTGAGGGTAAGACTCGGCCACACCTGCAGGGGTAGGGCAGGACTTGGCTGCTCTTGCTGTCAGCAAGGAGTGATCATTGCTGGCGGGACATCTACTGTTGTCACTTGTCACGGACCCCTCGCCCTGCTCCCAGCCTTCCTCGGTAGCAGCAGCCCCTCCAGCCAGGGCGCGGGCACGCAGACCTCTTGTTATTGCTGTGTCTCTCCTTAGAGAGGGACCTTCTTGTCAGTAACCGGCCTCATCTCCCAATCCTTTTCTGAGCCAGAAACCGCCAAGGTAGCTGCAGATCCAGCCCCGAAGGCAGAGGAAACAAGGCTTGTCACAGTTCCTCCCTGCAGCCAGGCGTTTCCAGGTTCACTTGTGGGGCCGAGGCGATTTGCCATACAGGCAGGTGCTCAACCCATAGTGCTGCTTGCCTCAGTTTGCTCCTTCTTCCTTGTGACAGCAAGAAATGAAGCTCCTCGTTCTGTCTGCCCTCTTTCTTTGCGTTTTGGAGGTAGTTCTTTGGCAACAGAGGTGTAAGACTTGCACCACTTTCTTATTTGCTTACAAAAATCATCACTGTGGATACAGAAAAATAAATTAACAAGAATTAAGTAGGACAGATACAAGCAACAAAGCAACTGAGGTGCAGGATGAGTCCCACCAATCTGTGTATAATGGAAAGTACCAGAACCAGTACAGCACTTGGTGCTTGAAGGTACAAGATGTGCGTTGCGGCACTGCAGGGTCTGAGATGCTTCTGCTATGGAGCTGGTGCTGATGTGGAACCCCTTCCCAAGGCAAACCCAGGAACACTGGGAGTAGAACCAAAGAAAAGAGTTTACCACTCTGGTGGCACGGAATCTTTGAGTTTAGTTGCCTTTGTGTAAGACTTAGCCTCAAAGCTGTGGTGACCATTGTCCAAGGGAGCTTGCAGTGAGGGGTAGCAGGACCCCAGAAAGAGAACCGAGTTCCCTCCACGTATGCAGGCAGAACGGCTCCCACCGAGCTCAGCGAGTGTTTGCGTGCCTAGAAAAGGGAGGAGGGGTGGACAGCAGGGTGACCATGAGCCAGCACTGGGCCCTTGTGGCCAGGAAGGCCAATGGGACCTGGGGGGGATTAGAAGGGGGGTGGTCAGTAGGTCAGAGAGGTTCTCCTGCCCCTCTGCTCTGCCCTGGTGAGACCTCATCTGGAATATTGTGTCCAGTTGTGGGCCCCTCAGTTCCAGAAGGACAGGGAACTGCTGGAGAGAGTCCAGCGCAGCCACGAAGATGCTGAAGGGAGCAGAGCATCTCCCGTGTGAGGAAAGGCTGAGGAGCTGGGGCTCTGGAGCTGGAGAAGAGGAGACTGAGGGGTGACTCATTCATGGGGATCAATATGGAAAGGGGGAGTGTCAGGAGGATGGAGCCAGGCTCTTCTGGGTGACAACCAGTGATAGGACAAGGGGCAATGGGTGCAAACTGGAACACAGGAGGTTCCACTGAAAGATGAGAAGAAACTTCTTCATGGTGAGGGTGCCAGAGCCTGGCCCAGGCTGCCCAGGGAGGCTGTGGAGTCTCCTTCTCTGCAGACATTCCAACCCGCCTGGACACCTTCCTGTGTAACCTCATCTGGGTGTTCCTGCTCCGGCGGGGGGATTGCACTGGGTGAGCTTTTGAGGTCACTTCCAACTCCTGACAGTCTGTGATTCTGTGTGAAGAGATGGGGTTTGTTTCTCATTTGAAGGGAAGATTTAATATTTTTCTTCTGGTCAGGAAAGGAAGGTGACTTGGCGGGGGTGATATTCAGTTCTCAGGACCATTTTGCATTAATTTCCCTCTGTTCTCCACGTGGACGAGCAGCCACGCCCTAAAGCCTCAGCGGCACTGGGGCCATGGAGCGCTAACTCCCTCACATTTACAGGACATGAGAAAGATGAGATCAAATGAACGGCCTCACCTGTGTATGGGCAGAGCGTATCCACCATTTGTTTGGTGTCGATCCCGGTTAATGGCTCAGCTTGAAGTTCCCCGCAAGCACGTCTGGAAAATGGAAACTGGAGGAAGAGCTCTTCATCGCAAAGTAAAAAATCCCAGACAGCTCCTTCTAAATGAAGTCGAGAGTTGCAAAACACCAAGCAGCACAAGAAAGGAGACAGCAGCGGAGACAAGACCAGCTCCTGGTCCAGCCAGTCAGCCGGGGAGATCCGCAGGGTCCTTCGCTGGCTTCATCCACCTCTCCTCGCTCTGCGGGGCAGGGAGGGTTCCCGCCTGCAAGAACGGCAAGGAGTGCACTAGTTGGGGAGAGAAGCACAGGGGGTTGCTCTTTTAATTCCTGCCCCACTTGCAAAGGCTGTTGTTGCTGTGTTCCTCCCACACGCCTGCTGCCATCAACCCTGCGCTCTGCTCAAGCGCAGCCCAACAAAAGTGGAGGGGGGAAGTGGTTAGTTTAATGCCTCTCTCTCCCATTTGTTTGCTTTCCGTTTGTTTTTCTGCATTTAAACAACTTAGCGGACAGCCCAGGTGTAAGAGGCCGTGTAAGGCCTCCTGCCTTGGAACGCCTACAAAACTGTATTTAGTTGCCCTGAGGAGCATCTGAAGTGGCTGCCCGGTGAGAATGGGCAGAAAAGCAAGCAGAGACACGGGGTTCGTGTGGTAGCAGCGAGTCCCGGTCCTTCCACACCGGTGCCAGAGCTCCACCAGTGCCCAAGGTGTGTGCCGGTCCCGCTCAGATCAAACATCGCAGCTGCAATGGGCTGCTCCTCTCATTCCTGGGCGCACGTCTTGGTACTCGTGGCCAATAATACCATGAAAAACCCACAAAGGACCATGCTTTTTGTCATTAATATGATCTTTAATAAATGGAATAATGCACCATTTTACAGCAAGCCTTTTCTTTTAGACCTAAAGAATAGCCTTTTAAATGTTCTTAACCAATGTCTCTGTATCAATACAATCTCTTTATTTAGGTTTATATATAACAAAGCAATTCTTACAAGTATTCATAGAAAACTCTGTAGTGGCTTTAACAATATCAGCTTTCATAGTGGCATCCACAGATGATTAAAAAACAAAAATTAGCTTTTTATTTCATACTCACACTGTTCCATGAAACACAACTTATACAGCATAGCAAGAGTATCGGGCAGCTTATACAAAAGAAATAACTGAAAGCAATTATTTATAAATTCATACATGATATTTCCTCAGTCATTTGAGAGAAAAACCAAAAATACCCGTTAACAAAAGGGTTCTGAAGAGATTCCATATTCTAGGGTTTCTCCCCCTCCTCCCCAGAAAAGCTCGCTCAGAAAGTAATGCTCTCGTTACAGTCTTTTGGAAGGAAAATGGCAGTTTCACATCCCCTGATTTCAGCAGAAGACCAAACCCTAGAAATCAGTCTTTGCCACGTTCGTTTTCCTCTTACTCTGTATTAGGGGGAAAAGAACAGGAATTGTCAAATATGATTCCAGCTTATATAAATGTGAATAGAGCACACTTTCCTCTAGAGACAAAAAGCAGACAAGAAACATTACATACAAACCTTTTTAAATACATTGCAACAGTGTGAAAGAGAGAGAAGAGCCACAAATCAGGAAATTCAAAAGTGACAAATCACAGTCAGCTGTAACTTGGACTTGCCTGTTTGTTCTTGTGACTTTTTACAAACTACAGAAACATTATTTTCTTTCCTTCTGAATAAACAAGACTGAAGTGTGATACTTCACGATACAGTTCCGAAGCACAAAAAAAAAGTGAACCAAGTGCTCTAGAAAGAGACCTCGCACATTTTTGCTGTCTCGAAAACAAGCGAATGGGGCTACAAAAATTGCCTTTTTGGGAGACCTTGACACTAGGAAGTTATAAAGGCCAATTATTTCTGCTGTAAAATAGTTACCGGGCAAGACGCTGTGTGTGCTCCTGGAATCCTCTCAAATACACCTGCGCCAAACGCAGCTCCTGGGCTGGTTCCGTCCCCCTCGCCACCAGCTCTAGTCAGGAACCAGGAAACCTCAGAGCAAGAGACCGGATTTGTTACTGTTTCACATCAAAACTGGACCTCTTTGGGAAGCTGGGATCAAAAAAAGGATGTATTTCTACAGCTGCAGTTTTATATGGCGATATCGAAGCCTAAAATGTAATTAGATTTAATGGGCTAAAATGCTATGTTTAAATGGCAAACACACCCAAAACTATGGCTACTACATAAAAAAGCCTTGTAAAAATTATCACGTGTTAAGTGTTTTGGGTTATCTTTTGGTCTTTAAGAGAAGTACCTTAAATTACGCAGCTTCAGACCAAGTTTGTGACGGGCATTCCCAGTTCTAACTCCACCTGGACCATCGGTGGCAAGTCTGTGGTGGGAGATCTCGCACCACACGTCACCTCTGATCCCCATCACCGCGATGCACTAACGACAACCGGAACATGGCACGCGACAAAGAACATCAGACCTGCCCCCAGCGCAACCGTCCGGGCTGTAACTCGCAGAATTTAATCCTAGAATTTATGCACGACATGCATATGCATCTAAATACATACAGAGTTTGCACTAAAAGACATTTGGCTTCGCTGCAATCTGTAGAGCTCTTTCAGGGAAGAAGGGCTTTAAAATTTGAATAAAAACTAATAAGCACATTAAAAAAGGAGGTAAATATATTTACCTGTTAAAACGGATAGTGGGAGACCAGACAGGAAAATCCAAATAATCCAAATTTCTGCAAAACACTAAGCTGTCCAGTCTGTATTCTAACTTTCACAGACTAATCAATCCTATTTCAATTTTCTTTGATAAGCTGCTGCAAATTTTCCAATTAGACATCAGGTCATGTATATACTCATGTGCCCGGCAATTATCAGTTTTATGACTTAAACCCGGCCCGCTTCAGCAATGCGAACTGCCATCGTTTTTATACAAGTCAAAATTACAGCATAATTAATTTTTCCTGTATTGACTAAATATGTGAATTTTAAAATTCTCCCTAATTAGGCTGGAACCTTCCGTAATAACATTTCAATGACAGAATGGCTACGATCTTTCGAATATAGGCAAAAAATTTATAATCTGAACGTAGAGTTAGCAATGTTACATTAGTGGACTATTGTTTTTAACATTTAAAAAAGGAATATCATTAGAGCAAAATGCACTGGACACTGAAACTAAGTAAGGACGGTAAGGATGCAAAACACAAACGGAAATGTTCTTGGTTTCTTGAGAATACTGTAGCGATGTCAACATCAGTTGGTTTTCTTTTACATTAGGAACTCCTTTCCCTTTAGCTGTGCAATTTGAGTGCACCTTGGAGTTTCAATAAAGGCATCTTTAATACTAATTGTTTATCACAGGAAGCTATAGAGCACTATAAGCAAACTCAGGGGAAGTGTTGCAGATACTCTGACTTGTAAATACCAATTTTAGAAGAAAATCAATCCGCCTGTGAGGCAGGTCTGCTCAAACGACCAGACCTCGTGTTCTAAACCCCACGTTGTGTTACAGGAAACAGAAAAGGAGACAACGCATTCACCTAAGCAACTCTTCTGGCTTCTACTAGCACGTCACTTTCTAAAACCAGTAAGATTTTGGCGTTTGGCTCATATATACAAACATCACAAATGTTTGCTCTAACATTTCACTGGAATTACACATTATAAATTACCATAGCAAATATTCTACTGCTGCCTATTTGGCAGTGGCACAATTCATAGGTATTTACACTACCATTCTATTTTCGTTTGGCTATATTTATCTTGTCTGCAATAGAAATGAGAAATTGATAGAAAATTATCAACTTTCATCATTATCCTTTTTTCTTAAAAGAAAAATAACACAAAGAAATAAACCACATTTGTCTCCCCTGTTTATAGTACATTTATCAACTATCCACGTGTCTGATCTGCAGAATTCTCTCTCTTACATGTATTTTGTTTGGTTACAGATGATTCCCCATGGTATGAAATATAATTCAATATCATTTAACTTACAGAGCAAGTATTCTGTGGAGATTGGATTATGTGCTGCAAGCAAAAAAAAAAAAAAAGGGCATTACTAAATTCAGTATTAAAACCAAACTGCTAATCTGATCTCATCTAGCTGTGCAGAATTACAGTATTTTGGTACCTACTTAAGAGTTTGTTTTGACTGTCCCTTAAAAATAAAGTTTTCCTCTATTTAATCTATACGATCTTTTGTGATCAAGTACGTCTTTCTGTCATATCTCGAATTATATTTATCCACGGTAGATTACAAAGCCAATACTCCCTACTAATTATAACTCATCCCAAAGGCCTTCCAGCAAGCGACAGAAATAAAGGCAGAGAAAGCCTTGTTTGCTTTAAGAACGGTTAAGGAAAACTGCAGCAGGACATTTTCACCTGGTGTTAAAATGACTTTGATTGCATTGAGCATAAAAAGTTGGGTTTCTTCGGAAGGCTTGGCCCGCAAAGCGAGGCGGGCAGAGTGCGGAGCGGAGCAGAACGCAGCCGCGGAGCAAGTCCCTGTTCTCTCCCCAGAGAGTTTCAATTAGATAAGAGTGTCCTAAATCCACTTTGCAGCCCACGTTCTAAATGCCAAAGGGTGAGACGCGCAAGGCAAAGCAAAAAGTCAGGGGACGGGAGCGAAGAACGTCGAGCGTGCGTGGAACAGCGACCCTCAGAACCCAGCGCTCCCGGGGCCGGGACAGAGGAGCCACAACATGCGGGAGGAGAGAGGGCGGCAGACGGAACCCCCAGAGCGAATGAAACGCCGAGCCAGAGAAAGGCTGTATTTTTGAAGGGGGGAGATGTATATAACAGAACTACGCCTCGGAGATGAAAGGTACGACTTGAACCGGCGCTTAAAGAACACCAGGAGCCCAAAATATGTCTCATGGCTCTTATTGCTACACCTACACTTCATCCAAGTCTGGGTTTGTAGAGTTATCTCTTGGAGATATCTAGGAGAATCTACGAAACGTTAGGAAGCATTACAAGAGGAAACGAGAGCAGTTGAGCATAAACAAGGGAGTTTGGGAAACGGCAAGAATCAGATGTAGCAAGGCATGCGTTCTGCCAGTTGGATCATCAGATACAGAAGCACGGGGCTGGCAGAGTTTGTAACGATCTAACAGCAGGGACACGAACGGGCTGGCGAGCGCAGAGCCCGCGGAACAGACCTCCTGCCTTTCAACAACGTCTCACATCGACTGAGGAACCATTCCCAGTACCACAGACTGACATAGATAGTCTTCATCTCAATAGTTTTTACTGAAGTGTTTTCAATCAGCAAAGAATATTTCTCGGGTGGAAGGACGTCGCTTAGGTGGAAGGAGGTGCTGACCGATAAGGAAATTAATTTTCTTTCCGCAGACAGTAAAGCCAATCGTTCTGAAAAAAGGTAAGGTTTACTTGAGATGGTCAAAACCAATTCTTCTCAACAGATAGTACATTCATGCTTACCGACGCCTAAAATCAATGTGCATACAAACTGAAAGAAGGCTCGAAGCAGAGGGAAAAAAAAAACCCAACCCTCCCGCACGAACACTCATAGCCAAGAATTGTAAAAGCATGCAATAAATTTTAACGAGATGAATGAGGGTTCTGTAAAAACTCTGAGGGGAGGACGAGTTTCAGCTCAGCAGCAACAGCCACTTAAGATGCACATACCTGCAGAAGTACTCAAGTTGATTTTACCCCAGATTGGCTGTAAGGAGGTAAATCAGGAAAGATTTGGGACTCATCAAAAAACTGGTTTGTGCCACATAAGATTCATAATTTTTCCTCTGTGTAAACAAAATATGTTGGCAACCTGCCTTCACTAGAGCTTTTAAGTATGACAGTGATTAAGATTTCTGAATAAAATGTGGTTTCAATGTACATCATTAGTGATCTAAATAAGGTTTTACATAAATACAGGGGGTGAAACCGCACACAAAATAACATGGAAAAGATGGCTGACACTGTTTCCTTACATTTGTTCAACATTTTGTTATTCAGAACTTCACGGTCTGGCATTTACTACAATAAAGGAAACACATTTTGATTTGGGAGGATCGAAGGAAAGGTACTGAGCTCGGATTTTTTGCCGTTGTTCCTTTTTAAGAGCCCTTTCGAGTCGGGGAAAATCCACGCGCCGTCACCTCAGAGGACAATGCGACGGAGGCGGCTGCTTCGGGCTGGCTACGCGGGCAAAGTTCGGTCGCGAGCGGCCGACGGCTCAGCTGTCGGGGAAAAATTAACCAAAAGGGGAACATGTGGCAGTTTCAGAAGCACGCTTTTCAATAAAGCATACTGTGAACTAGAGACTATTGCACATTTCAACATGACACAAGAAAAACAGGGGTTCAAAAGAGAATACACTTTGTAACATAGAAATATACAGACTAGCTTGTGCACAGTAATCAAAACATGGTTACGAGACACCACTGCAGTCAAACCTGTCTTAGAGTCTGCTTATGATCTTAGTGACCTTAAGAAACTGGTCCAAACTGATTATCAGCGATACTTTTTTTTTGTTACTTTTTTTAAAAAAATATTTTGAGACCACATTTTTGATACACATATATATATTCTGTGGTCAAAACAGACAGACTTAACTTTAGCGATACTAAATAAAAGTGCAAAAAACGTTCAAAAACCAAAACAAAATAAAAAAATATGGAAGCATAAGCTAAAAATTTTCTGCATAGCTGAAATCTATTTAAAGCGAGTCCTTGGTAGGGGTTGCTGACAGGAGGAGAAAGCAGTTTTTTAAAACGTCTTCTGCGTGTTTGTTTCAAAGAACGCAAAAAAAAAAAAACCAACCAAAACAAAACAACAAAATCAAACCAAAAAAAGGTCATTTCGGGGCGTTTTAAAGTGTTTCACAGGCAGTTGACTCCTGCGTCCTTGGACACCATGGTGGTGGCGGCGCCGCCCTCGGCGAGGTACACGGCCGTGCTGGACTTGGGGGGCAGCGCCCGCTCGCTGCCGTTGTTGTTGACCTCGCAGGGCAGCGGCTCGGTGGAGATGACCCACGTCGAGGGACGCCAGCGCTTCAGCGAGTACGGGGTTTTCACGCGTTTCTTGATCTTCTCTCCCGAGCCCGATTTGCCGTCCTGCGAGGGATCACCTACTGAAGACGAAACAAAGAGCAGGAAATAGTATTACGAGGAAGGTAAAGTTGGAGTGGCGGGTCCAGGGTTGTTAGCCATGCAAAACAGAACAAAAGAACAAAAGCTCATCACACAAAAGCGACTGCGGCAGCGGCACGACAGGTATATTGGCTACAGCAGCTGCCAATAAAACAAGGGGTCAGATTCTGTTCTCTGTCAGAAATTAGGCTGAGGAGCTGGGGCTCTGGAGCTGGAGAAGAGGAGACTGAGGGGTGACTCATTCATGGGGATCAATATGGAAAGGGGGAGTGTCAGGAGGATGGAGCCAGGCTCTTCTGGGTGACAACCAGGGATAGGACAAGGGGCAATGGGTGCAAACTGGAACACAGGAGGTTCCACTGAAAGATGAGAAGAAACTTCTCCATGGTGAGGGTGCCAGAGCCTGGAGCAGGCTGCCCAGGGAGGTTGTGGAGTCTCCTTCTCTGCAGACATTCCAACCCGCCTGGACACCTTCCTGTGTAACCTCATCTGGGTGTTCCTGCTCCGGCGGGGGGATTGCACTAGATGAGCTTTCGAGGCCCCTTCCCATCCCTGACATCCTGTGATCCTGTGATACTTTGGCGAAGTAATCTGTGTTACCTTGAATGCACATTGGCATCAAACAGCCGAATCAGCATTTGACATTCATGGGGCTTTTGCAATCATAGTATCTTATATTACCTGTAATGGGAGGTACAAAAAATGTCGCTACTACAGGACGGCAAAGGCTAAACTTTTCACAGCATAATTAAATCACAGGTCCCCTCATCCTATCTCACTTGGCAAAGCATTTCACCTGGAGACAAAACGGCCCATTCACTGTAAAGATCCTAAGTCAGGATTTGGTACATTGGGTTGCAAAACTGGCAAAACCAACCTTAATCATGGTAAAATTTCAGCAGGAGAAATCCAGCTGTTAAAAAAACTTTCACTTTACATGACCTTCAAACCCTTTCTTTTAACTTAAGCTTCAATTAAAGAAAGTTACTGCAATAATCTTTTTTCCTTACCCCAATAAGATTTCAACTCGAGTCAACACGTTAAGACAATTTTAGAAACTAAAGTATCCTACTTAAAAGGAAGGCTTAAACGTTGCACGGCTGAATGTCCGACTACATTTCTTGGAAGATCTGTTCTGGTTTGTTTCTAGGCCTTTTCTTTCCAAACATACCTGGCACCCCAGATTATTTCACTAGTATCACAGTGTCTGTGTCAACATAGTCAGAAGTTTGCAAGCACCTTTCAGAGACTATTCTGGAAACATATTCTCTCAGAAATGCACACGAGGAGGCCCAAAGACAAACCTCAGCGGATGTACCTCACTTGACCATAACTACGTGATTACACTCTTACTGTAAATAGGAGAGCCCCACTGTAACCTCAAATCTTTGCCCATAAAACTCAAAGCAATTATTCTATTATTCAAATGGATTCCTTCTCTAACTACTTTGATGCATTTTTAACACGTACAGGGTAAACTGGCGAAGGATCGCTCTAATTGCTGGAGCTCAGATCGCAAAGCAGGGAACGCCTGGCCATCCATCTGGGCTGGGATCATACAGTAAATCAGTCGCTTTAAAAGTAACGAAGCGTATAAGGAGTTATTATAATAAATTATTTTAATTGATGCCTCTTAGAAGCAGCTGCTCTTAAGAGAATGAGGAAAAAGAAAAGAAGGTATAATGTGCCCATGAAGAAATAGGAAGCTTTTTCAAGTTGCTTTGCGGCTGCCAAGGTAGGTGATGCGAAGGAATAATGACGGCTAGAAATCACTCCCTTCCTAGAGCCAGAGCAGACAGGTTATAAATGGACAGATTTACTGCACATATGCGGAAGGAAGATAATGACCTAGGTGATGGAGACAGGAGTTTATCGAGAAGATTGAAATTGTGCTGATAGAAATTAAATTTATATGGGATTTAGTAAGTATGCTTCGGGGAGGGACAGGAGAGACAGAACCACTTTCTATACAAGCGGATATACGCGGTTATCAAGTAAAAAAGTGTCAGGTAAAGTGGTCCTGTCCTGCAGACACTTACACTGCACGCTACTGCTGTCCAAAGTGTTTGTGGCTGAGAGATCCAGCGAGTTGGGCCTCTGCGCCCTCCTGGGCTGGGTCTGCCCGGGGTTCCTCGCCACGCTCGGGACGCTGCCCGTGGCCGCGTCCTGCACGGGACAGGGGTTGCTGTTGTTGTTGTTGGCGTTTGTCCGGCCGCTCTCCAGCGGGCGCTCCCTCCTGTCGACCAGGCGGTCCAGAACGCCTTCGTCATGGCCAACCTGCTGCTCCCGCCTCAGCAGGGGCTCGTGCTCATCGGGGCTTGAGTTAATATTCAGTCGAGTGTCCTCTCCGCCGAACTGGTTCTGAAGCATCTCCTGGGCCCTCTGCACCACCAGGCTGGCGGCCTGGCCCGCCGGCACTGTGCCGTTGGCGTACTGTGTCGTGCCCGCGTGAGAGTTCACGCCGTGGCCTCTTCCCGCCACCCCGTTCACGGTGACCGTCACGACGTGAGGTTCTGCGGCGTTGATAGTGTTCATCTTGGCGACGCCTGTTTCCACTTGCTTCAAGTTCGATTTGTGCTTGCCGCCAAATTTTAACCGTGGCTCCTTTGTTGAATTTTTGGTGTTTAAGGGGAGGCTGGTAGGCCTCTTCGGAAGGTTCTGTTGCTTGGGTAGAGGATAGACCTGAGCAGATGGGACATCGGGAATCAAACACGCTTGACCGTTGCCAGCTTGCGTGAAGTCCTGCTGTCCTGTCACCTCTACCGCAAGTTTTATCAGCGGATAAAGCAAGCTGGAACTCGTGCTGCTGAGCGGATCTGGCCCGCTGAACTGCTTCAGCGAATGTTCCATCAGATTCTCATCAGAGCTTTCCTTCAGGTTCTTATCCACTTCTTTCGGATCCAATTTATTTGTCTCTAAGTCCTCCTCTGTGAGCTGCAGGCAAACGGGGGTGGGGCCACCCGGCTGCAGGACATTTGTAGGATGTACGTTGGTTTCATCCGAATAAGGCATTTCGGAGATGGTGGTCATGCCAGTGCTGGGAGTGAGGCCGGTTGTGTTGGTGGTGGTGGTATTGGTGGACAAACTGGTGACGCTTGTCTCAGGACTCGGGATGCGAGCTTGTGCTTGTTGCCGCTCATAGTTAATGGAGTTTCTGTTCTTTTCCCCCGAAGTCAATGGTGTAGTGGACACCGAATGTTCAGAAGAAATGTTCTTCACGATGCTGTCGGTGTGGTGGATTGAATCCTCGATGTAGGAAGAGGAAGAGTAATCTGGATATGGCCTTATCTTGGATACACGCTTATGATGCGACAGATTCCTTTAAGGAAAAATAAGTGATATTAAGATCACAGATGTAAAAATCACCTAATATTACGAAGCCTCTCATTTAAGAGAGCTGAATGTCTTTTCCTTTCTTTTCATGCGTAAACTAAGGACAGATACAGTACCAACTGAGATCTTTCAGTAACTCCCTTGAAAAGTCCTGAGCAGCAGAAAGATGTTTTTACTAGGGCAGCAGTTTTGTCACGGGTTTTATTTATACAACTAAATCAGATAACAGTAATTTTCTTCTATTTGTCTAATACGCTGTTGGTCCAGTTCCCTGCTCAGGAACTGCTCTGGCTGCAGAGAAGTGATGCTGAAGGAGGGCGGCAAGAACCCAACACGCAAGACGGAGAAAGTGACGCTGGGGAAAAATCACAAGGTCCTAAACCATGAAAAAAATCTACTATTTTAACAATTTAGGTATCCTGCGATTTGAACTTAATCTTTTTGATTACAAGAAACACTGCCACATAGAGCAACATTACTCTTCTCTCAAAGCCAGATCTCTAGTGTATACTGCTAAGCACTAATGTCAGTTCTGCAAATTCTCACTCCCTCTGGATTATACATAAGCAGAGAACGTGCATCATCTCTCTCACTGGGGTCAGAATAAGCATGACTTAAACGATGGCCTTGCGGTTCTTTAACTGAAAAGCTACAGGATTGAGAATCAATGATTTCCCAACCTCGCACTGCCTGCAAAATGACAGTTTTTAGAAGAACGTTTTAAAGAAGAAGCTCCATGCATCGTTTTGCAAGAGTCCTTAAAGACGACGCAGTCACTCTGGATCTTTGCGAGCCTGTCTGGACAGTTTGCTACGCTCAGATTAAAAGGCCTCTCTGTGGGAAGTACAGTTGTTTACATAAAAGCTGCCTGAATTCCAGGGACATACGGGAGATCTGAGGAACGCAAGCCACGGGGATCACGCCGCCCGACACCAGGAGCTCACGTAACGCGCACCCGCTTCACGTGGCTGACACCAAGCTTTTGCTCGTCTTACCGCTCATTTTGCATGGCAGTTGACATAGGGTTGACCGTTGGACTAACGGATTTATTTCTCTCCCAAATCATCATGAGTTCTGCCATCCTCTCCTCAGCACACTGTGCTGTTAATCGAGCTTCAGCGTCTTGATCCCAACAGTCTTCGATTGTTTCTTTGAGAGACCTCACAGCCTGCCAGGAGACAAACAAAACCCCTTGATCTTAAAGTATTTTGCCTTTATATTGTGCTTCTAATTTACTGTTTTATGATGGCATTCTGTATGCATGAAAACAGGCACAAGCTGGGGAGAAAGAGAAACGAAAGAGACACGGTTTCATTCAAGCTCGCTTACCCTAAAACCAGCAAGACGCAGGACTCATCCTACCTCACACACCCACCAAGCAGGAGGACAATTATTGAGGAAAAGGTACATTCCCGGTGTGGGTGCAGCCTCCAGCCAGCCCCCTCCGACGAGTGCACGCTCAGCTCTCCCCTGCCTTACGGAAACCGGGTACTAAGGACCGAGGATGTTGTGGCAATGCTGTCGGCGTTATCGCAATCCAGCTCCTGGTCCCTGCCTCGCTTCCCTGCGCAAACACCACGGCCTTGCTCATGCCACGGCGCTTTTCTCCCTCTGCTCGCTGCTGTGACGTCCCAGCGCCTCACGACGACCGGGGAATCCGTCCGCGCTGCGGGAGGAGGTTATTGCTGCCCTCGTTTTTCAGGGGGAGAAACAAAACCAGGCACACATCTCTGGGATCGCACTGTGGGCGGAACGGTGCGGTCAGCGCCAGAGCTCAGGAACCCCAAAATGTGCTGCCTTAGGGTCAGCGGCCTGGACAGGAGACAGCTGAGATGGTGAGCGCCGAACCTTCGGCTTCCACGGCCACACATAGAACATCCCACACAAAATCACAAAATAGTCTGGACTTGAGTTAGTCAGAGTTTCGATCTGTCTCTAAGGCAGCAGACACCCTGCTCTGTCTGGCCGTTTGCAAGACTCTCCCCTACAGGTTTCAGCAGCAGTAAATTTACCCGGTGTTTAATTTAGTGTTGTCTGTCCTCCAGCAGATCCTTTCCTTTTGATGTTTTAAGGATCGTGAAAGGAGCACAGTGATTGATGACTGTGTAGATAGTTAACAAAACTGAAGTTCTAGAACTTCACATTTACCACAGTTATGCATTTTCTATTCATTTCAGGTTCAAAGAGATCTGTACTAAAATGCACTATTTACAAGTTCTAGCACTCCTTAAAAAAAGACAGAAGGCACAGGAAGTCTGCATTATTCTATTATTCCATTAATATCCCTCAGTCCTGACCGCTGAAGTCAAGCTCGGGCCCTGCTTTGGCTTTGGAGAATGAGACAGGAACGCCGCTAACCTCCCAACTCCGTTTATAGTCCTTCAGTTATTTTATTCACATCATCTGCTCAGACCGTTGACTTATACTGTGAAAAATAAACTGCTATGAAGGTCTGTATCATAACGCACACATTCAAGAAGCAGACCTGCTGCGTAGGTAATCACAAATTTAGGATTCCGCGTCTTTTGAGCGCCTTAGTTATGTGACCTAAAAAATAAAACACGGCTTTTCCTTTGTATTTCTCAAACGAAAATGGCAAATACGTTTCTCTAATAGATGAATTTGCACGGAAGTGCCATAACCCATGATGTCAGCACAGCTTTAAACCACAGCCCAAAGTCTTTTCTGCCGTGCATTAGGCAGGAGGGGCCGGACCTGGGCCCGGGGGGTTCTCTGCACTGAGTTTTCTCGGGTCCGTCCCCAGGCTGCTCGCTCGGGTGTTTTCCTGGCCTGCACCGGGGGGAGCGGGTTGTTTGAAACTCAGGAGAGAAATACGGATTGTTTATTTATCCTTCTTTTCTCTTAAAGAAATGGTATAGATCCACTCTTAGAGCTGGACTTCTTATCACCATCATTATTCTTTCGCGTTTTTGCGAAAAAATCGGTGCCAACACAAAGAACGCGTTAGGCGGTTTGATATGGGGATCATTACCAATAAAGCTGGAGTCTACCAGCTTGTTAGAGCGCTATTAGCATGTAAAATGGTAGTCTGCAAAACCAGCCTTCTTCAACTGTTTGAGTCACAAGTGTCTCCAAAAAGAGCTGTTAAGCACGGTTCTTCCAACATGGCATTTGCCAGCATGGCTACAGTTCAAACACATTTCCTATATAGTTTGGGTGCGGATCTTTTTTTTTCCTCCCTCTGCCGACGGGCTGGCCAAAGCCGTGTAATAAAGAACCTCGCCATGAAGCTCGCAACTCGGTTCCAACATGTTTTACGACAGAGTTAATCCCGGAGGCGACGCTCCCCTCTGCGTTCACACGTGTTCACGGGCACGGCCGAGGCCTCGGGCTGCCAGGATCCGCGCTTCCCGACCAGCAAAGCCTCTGCAGACCCGGGGGCAGAATTTCAAGAAGGGTATAACCAGAAGGATCTTTTTGAATAAGAGTCAAGTATGTTATTTTCATCCTATCAAGCTCCTGTAGCTGAAACGAGTTCCCAGGTGGGACCCAGGAGCTGTTTGCATCTCGTTTTGCTGTAATAAAAGACAAAGCACCCCCACGGAGCCGAGGGGACGGGCATTACCTCACCTTTGCTGCAGATGAAAGAAACAAACTCCTGCCCGACTTGCCGTCGCTTGTTGGCCTGCAGCAGCAAGCAAGGCTCTAAGGCACGGCTACGCTCATTCACAACAACAAGCAACGTTACTAGGGTCATAGTCCTGAAAATCAAAACTGCAGAACAAACGAAGCCATAAAAGATTTCTACTGTAGTTATGCTGAAATGGCTGCTAGAAGCTGTAGCCTCTGCAAATTCCGAGGACTACGCAACTTCAGTAAAAGTTTATTACAATGTTTATAGACTTTGGTTTTGGAAGAGTATATTTAGCTTTTTGCCAAGTATTTTAGGGTGTTATTAGTTTGTAAGATGTCAAAAGGTAGAAAATGCCTTTATGTTTCTCATCCAGAGAACAAGTTTCTCACCCAGAAAACGTAAGGGCACTTCATGCATAATACTACGGATACTGTCCAACAATTAATATAACATGTTACCTTCTGTGTATCACACTTCAGCACCTGATAATAATAATGGTATTATACTTTTCCTTAAAAGAAATCTAGCTTTCATGTCAATGGCTTTTTAAAAACCTTAAGTCAATATTTAAGAAGTCCAGACAGAAGCAGCTCTCAATCCTTAAATACTAACAAAAATTCTAAAAAAAAAGAATACATTCAAAAATTGCTTTTAAGAAGCAATCGCTTTTAACCAGCAATAGCTGATTAAATTATTGGTTTTTTTGAAAATATTCTGTCTCACCAGACTGTTCTCCTTCCAGGCTTCGGGGAATTTTGGTCTTTGCTTCTCTCTAGACACCAAGACTTGCATATCTTCAAAAGTGGGATGGTTTCCGACTTCTGTCTGGAAAGCCATCTGGTACTCTGGCACAGATTCCCCTGTTAGCAAAAGGAAGAAAGAAAGAAAGAAAAAAAAATCACAGATCAAAAGGCGGAGCGAGGGCTTTCAGGTGATGAACGGTTGTATCCCAGTTGCTGTCGATCGAGATGTTCTCCATTTTCCCCCAAAGTCTAACTTCACACAAAAAAGCTGAATTAACTGCAAATGAAAAAGAGCTGTTGAGCGGCCTCTCAAAGGACAGCGTCCGATCCACTCCAGATGCTGTATCTTCCGAAGAGGATGGTGGCTGCGACACAATCTCACGCGTTCCATTTTGAAAGTCTACTTCCTTTTGGTTTGTGTTACAGGTACGGAGGATTTCCCTGAATTTTCAGTGTCGCTGGCATAAATAAAAGTACGACTGACTAAAGGCTGCATTAAATCACAGCACTTTTCCATCCATTCCTTCAGGAGGAAAAGTCTGAAAGACGCTTCAGGCACTTCTGTCAGTTCTAAGAACTGAAAGTACCGCCTTTGCCATCAGCCCAGCTCTCCATGTTTGCAAACTCTGGACAATAATAACGATAATGCTCAAATTGCACTTGCCAGGGGGCTCAAGCAGGTAATTCAAAGTCTTTCAGCAAGAACCATGAAGTCAGAAATACCCTGTCCTGGCAACCAGCACGGTGAACACTAGATGGCACCGACTTAATGGCAAAACCATAGAGAAAACTATTCTTCACTGTAAAAAGCCAAGCCTGGGGAGTAGCTTTGGTTGCTGATAACACTTTCTACTACCACTGTTTTTTCCAGTTTTTACTTACCTGGGAAGAGGTCTGTACATCTCATAAATATCTCCCAGTAGATAAGGCCTAGCGCATACATATCGACTTGTTTCAAAGCAGATTCGCAGTCCCTCAAGTTCACTGCTCCTTCGAGCACTTCTGGGGCCATATAGCGGATCGTGCCCACCTGGAAAAACACAAAAGCAAAGCTTCAAATCAGGGAGCAACTCCCAAATTAAATTGATTGTGGAGGTTTTTTTTTTTTTTTTTCCTAATACCTCATTTTGTTTGATGTTTTCTACAGTTTCAGAAAACGCAGTTCTCTTCTAATCAATTCTAGACTCTTATCAGGAGCCTAGTCATAATAAAATCCTTCCCCTGCTCTCTCACTTTTTTTGTATGTTCCAAAACAAAATGATTTTGTCCCTCACATGCAATACTATACAGCAGAAACTTTTCTTTTTCCTGAAATGTCTCTGTCGAACACCATGGTGCGTATCCTCGTGGAAGAGGATGCTGCTGAGCGAGGAACTTGTTCTCTTTATTCCTGGACTGTTGGCAAGAGCCTTAGACAACATATATTCATTTCCACTTGGAAATACGTCAGATCACAGCAATCGCTCGGCAGGACTCGTAGGGCAGTATTTTGGCACCGGACTGTTCCGTATCCCTGCGTTTTAAACAGCGGTTTCTCGGATTCTTTGGTCAGTAAGGGGAGATCCACAAAGAGGACCAGGTGCTATGGGTGTAGCACTTGCTTTCTAAGGGAGGGTGATTGGCACTGCAAAGCGCATTCTTGGAATGAAATATAAAGGTTTTCTGTAAAAGCACAAAGATGACAGACAAATATACTGAACCAGTAGGGACTTCCACTCTGCTTAAAACAGTCTCACTGTATTTCAGCATATTCAGGTGTCGGTGTATTTACGCTTATGCTAGAAGAAAACAACAACCACCACCACCACTCTCTGAATTAAAGCATCATAAAAAAAGAAAGCTCAAGAAATCAGTTTCTTCTTTCTGCCCAGAATCCATTCTAACCCACTCCCAGCAGATGTTTTCCCAATCTGTTCCTTAAATTCATCAAGCGATGCAAATTCTACATCGCCTTCCTCAGCAGCCTGTTCCAGACCTTGGCTGCCTGCTACAGATTAGAAAGGTATCATCACTAACATAAATTTTCCCTCCTACAACGCAACCCCATTGCCTCTTGTCCCATCCACACTGAATGCAAACAGTTTATTCCTTTCTCTTTGTAGCAGCTGTTTACAGATTTGTCTTTGCTTCCCCAAGCAACCCTTATTCTTTCCTCTTTTCTCACAAGGGAACGTTTCCGAGCATCCCCTGTGATTTCATCCCTGTTCTTTCTCGGCTGGTCCACGTCTTTCTACGTGCACTTACTCTCCCAGATGTTTCTACTTAAAGTCAGAAAACTGCAGGTGACACACAGAGAAACGGTTGTAGGAGGCAGTATGTCACCGTTTTGGAAAAATAACACCAAAACCACTGAAGAATGTTTGCTCTTCAGTTCATCCTTGCAGCGCAAGGCCGAAGGGACCTGCCCCGCGTCATTGCAAACAACATGGCAACCGAACGCACCTCGCATCCTTTCCTAACTGACAACACTCCAGCCTCCAGGTCTGCCAGTCTAACGATTTCAAAATGCGACATCTGGTTTTGAGTGTCCTGAGAACAAAGACGGTTTCTTCCCATCAAGGCTTCAGCCACTTCTCGCCCGCGTTGCAGCGATTCCTCCCTTACAGGAATTGTTCCAACTCACCATTCACCTTGTAACAACAAACCCAACTATCTCCGGGTGTTACTCCCACACTAGTTTGTCTTGCTCTACACGCTGGTGGATCTTGGTGCGTGCTCACCTCGCTGATGGCTGCGTTGTCCTCCTCGCCTGGGCGTACCAGTCTGTTTCCAGTTAACTTCATGGAGAGCCCAAAATCGCTAATGACACACGTTCCATCATTCTTCACCAGTACATTGCGGCTGTTCAGGTCCCGGTGCGATATTGCAGGTTTGTAATGGTCTGTTTGGACATATGCAAGCGCTTGTTACTATTTGAGCAGTTCTACTGTTTGGCAAAGTGAGAGAACCTCGTTATGTCTGCTCAGCTATTACAAACAGAAAATCAACTTATCTTTTAGAAAGCCAACATTTCTGCTTCTTTGTAATGAGCTCCACAGTACGCTGTCTATAGAAAACTGACTGGCGTTCGGACTTGCACTGTATCTATACAATATATTGGTCTACTGCTAAATACAGTTTTAGTGTTTGCCAATAAGCTCCTTTCCAAGGGATATTTCCGCGTGATTTTGGCAGGGGAGACGCTGTGCACCGAAGCACAGAGCCGCTGCCACAGCCCCAACAGCCACTCCAAACGCTCTCGCACCCACACTCCTGTGTCAAATGCGGCACCGATATCTACATTACGATTGGAATTGGCACCTATTCAGAAGGTATGTGGACGATATTGTCCCAGAGAGTCTGAACATGTTCATCTTGCAAGGGATCTGATCTTTCCCAAAGAATAATCTCAGTCGCTCCTAGCTGACACGCAATTTATTTTGTTAGTAAAGCAGCCAGCACTATAGAACCGGTTTTACTGTGGAATTTATTCTAGTCCATGAGTTCCTCCCCAGCATTCCCAGCCCAGCTGATGGCTGTCTCCTCGTTATGATGTAAGGTTTACACATTTTCTGGCTGCTGACGGACACACCTATCTGCACATTCCGAAATGATGAAGTTCAGATGAGAGCTGCAGTTTCAATGGCACATAAGAATACTGATTTAGATATTTTCAGTCTTGCACTTTTAACAGCTTCTTTGGGTGACATTCTTTGCTAGAGTTGATGCTTAACGTTTGAGATACACAGTTTGGCATTTTAATCCAAACATTAGCACCTTAACAGAGAATTAATGATACCATCCTTTTATTTACTGCCAAAAAGCTAACACTTCAGTGCCAGGCCATTTTCTGCAGCCTGATACATCACAGATCAGAATATCTGCTTTATAATCACGATACTTCAGCTGCTGAAATGCTGGCTTAAGCACGTAAGCAGAGATATAAAGATATAAATCACTGTGTTGTCACATCCAGTGCTCTAATAGAACACTAAGAGTCCCGCAGTATCGTTTGTACACAGCGAAGACTGGGCCTTAGACAACAAAAAAAAAAAAAGAGAGAGAGAGATATGATAAATAAAACTACAGTGGACTTTACTTATGTCTCTTCGCGTATACAGTTCACACACAAACGAAAAATTGCTTGGGCGATTTGTGTCTGAACTGCAAAAACAAACACAGCACCCCGTCTGTTTGCTCTGTGCGAGACAGACGCGCCGTGCCGCGGGTCTGCAGGTTGCCACGGTACAGCGGCGCCGCGCAGCCCGGCCTCCTCCTCAACACCATTTCCTACCGTACGTACTCCCACAGACAAAAAAAACCCGAAAGGCAGGAATCTAGCACCTGATAGAGATAAGAGAATGTCTTGGCAGCCCTTCCCGGCCTTACCTCCGCGCGGCAGCTCCGTGTGCAGGTACGCCAGGCCCCTCGTTATAGAGTGCGCCAAACGACAAGAGCTCACCCAGTCGCTTGTGTGGAGACTCAAATATTTGCACAAAGAACCCTAAAGAAAACAAACAAACCAACCTGGATTAAAATCATTGTGCAGTTGAGTAACTCCAAACCTTTAGGAGAGTCAGTTTTATCTATGTGATCCTGCAACTGCTTCTGCGTTTACCCAGATGTTTTACAGCACAACATTGGACCAAAGTTTCATTGATTTCTAGTGCTGCCATTTGGTTTATCTGGAGAAGTGGAACAGAAGATTTATCACAAAATAACAAGGGTTGCCTTTTAGCAATAATGACATTGACTATAAAACAAAAGCCAAGCATCCACTTGATTTACTCTTCCGCAAAAGTCCTGTTGAACGACAGAGGAAGAAAGAGAACTGCAGAGATCAGCCGGGGCTCCTGAGCCATCGGCACCTACAGAAGAATCCTGCACAGCCCTCCCCTGCTGCAACCCGGTCACGCATCAAAAAAACCCCACAGGCAATTCAGAACAGCAGGAGCGAGTCCGCAGGCACTGAAGAAACGAGGGAAAAACAACGTCATGTCCCCCTTTGCTTGAAAGAGAAGAGTGAAAAATAGGGGATTTTTTTTAGTGATTTGCTGGGGAATCTCCAAGAAAACCAGAAGAAAGGTGTTGACTACGAGGTGTTCTAGAAACCCAGAGAGCTACGTGAACCACGAGCCAGACCCTGCGAGCTCTGACGCCTCTGGGCAGCTGCTGTCACATCGTCCCCAAGGACCGCAAACTCGGTTTGCACAAACTGCACCCCCGCGCGTGAAGAACAAGTTGTCCAGTTGTCTCTGCATACATATTACAATATAATCATGAATACAAACTACCCTGGGTTTGCCTCTTTAGATCCGCAATCTTAAAGATGTGTAATTTCTTGTCAGCGCGGCCACTGAAAACGCTTGATTGTAAAATCGGCGATGTGACGTTTGGTTCAAGACAAACTGGTGTGCGCCAGGGGAGCCCGTCGGGCGCCGTGACCCGCGCCCGCTCCAGCTGCAGGAACACAAAACCCAGCGTTTGAAGGGACCGAAGCATCAGGCAGAACAAGGAACCCTCAAATCAATAACCTCCTCGGCGAACACACAGACCAGATGTCACTCGTGCAGGTTTGCACAAGCCTTTTTTTCCCCCCGCATTGTTTAAAATGCTGTTATATGGACTTCCAATAGATTTTGGTAATTAAAAAAAAAAAAAAAAAAGAGCTGAGAATCCACCTAGAAATTAAAGAATGTTACTTTTTTTTCTTATTGTTCAAAGCTTTTGAACGCATACAAACAGGCCCACGGCTGGATTCTGAGCTACCCGAGGGACAGGGGTTCGTGCTGTCAGTGAAGTTCAATAGAAACGACAGCCGGGAAAAGCTTTAGTCCAGATTTAGAGAGATGTGTATTTAATTATTTGTGTCAGAGTCACGAGTTACACGTTAAATTGGGGACATTAGTTCTAATTATGACTTTTGATAAAAGTGATGGTTTTGTTTTAACAATCATAAGACTCCATGTGTGGCTCACAAGCATTTTTCTATTGTTGTAAATGTCTGACCGCCGGGGGGACAACTCTGTGAATATTCCGTATTTCCCGCTGTGTCATCCCTTGCAACTTACTCAGTGCTTATTCACCTGAGTGCCATCCGAACAGCACGATGATTGATAAATCCACATACCTTTCATTGCTTTGTTCGCCTACTTTCTTTGGTCTGAAGGCACGTTTGGATGACACCACAGTTTGGGCCAAACCTCTCTGTCTTGCTTTCACCAAGAACCACCTTCTGGGTGCAAACGTTCTGGTTTGTGTGTTCCCGTTTCCAAGGAGGAGAGGATTTTGAGGGAGAACAATGCTTTGGACGGAGCGTATTTCACCCGCACATGTGGTGTGGGTTACTCCTTGTTGAGCCGAGACGGTTCCTGTCTGAAGGGCGCGATTCCCTCCCGTCCGCGAGCTCCACGCTCAGCACGGACCACGCTGGGCATTAATTACACCTGCTGGGCGCCTTCCCAACCACCAGCAGATTGATTTTACCCCAGTCTTGCTGTTCTTAATATCATATTGAGAAAGGAGCTGATACTACGATGTCATAAGCCTCACCTGTGCGTTTACTCAGAGCGTTAACGCTCGTTCCTCGGCTCTGCAACCTCTCCTCAGGTGCCATCGCTCACAAGCTGACGTGATCAACGTGCTCGCACTTAAAGCTTTCCCTTAAGATACTCTTTACATATTTGTGAAGCGCAATGTTGCCTTAAATTTGCATATATATTTATATACATGTACACATTTGACTTTCAACACAAGCGGACACCCAGAGCCCGAAGCACCCTAAGACAGGCCATTGTGACTGCTATTTATTACGGTTCTGTTTCTTTTTGCTACTTGAATAAGCGGCTTTTGTCCTGCTGTCCCCATAACAAACGAGGCTTCAGCCGTCACCTTTACACACCGGAGGAAATACGACATCAGTGCACTTGAGCCCAAAAAGCTCATTAAAAAAAAATACTTTAACTGAACAGTTGAAGTCCCTTCCCATACACAAGCAAAAAAATCCCCAAGATGAACCGTGAAATCTTATTTTTTGCATGTTCGTATATACAACCTCCATATACATTATATGATTTTTCTGGAAGGCAATTCACATTTATGTTGTGTACTTTTAAATCATTTCTGTTTCTTTGTGTGTGTACACACCCGGAGCATTGGGAACTCAAATCAACGAATTTGAGGGATGTGTAAAGAGATTTGAAGATACAGTCCTGGAAAGTAAGGATGCCTTCTTAAGATTTGTCCCACATCATCAACATACGGCACAGCAAAATAAATACAGCGTGCCTCAGAAAGCTCTAAAGAAGATAACAGCATGAAAAGCCAACATGATTTATAGCACTACAAACTAGTTTGACAACAATATGGGATCTGCTGTGTTTCATTGTGAAAAAAAAAAACATTTACAGCTACTGAGTAAGGTCATAACTACCAAAACAAAGAAATAATGTTTTAATACTCAGAAGTTTTAAATTTATTAAATTATTTTTAAGTTAAAATTCTGTCCTTGAATATTGCACAGTTGACTAAAAATAACTTGCACCATAACCAAAGAGCAAATACTACGGCCAAGAATTTGTGAGACTATATTGGGTAGCATTAACAGGGAAATCTTAGAGGGTATTACAGTAAACCACACTAAAGTTCATTAAAATTGTAATTTGTATGGATTATTTTTACATTACTGTGCAAGAAGCAGTGATGAAAAACACTGGCAAACACTAAAGTACCTCCGTTTTACGTGGCTATTCTTAGGAATCTAAACCAATCCGATTGATTTCTTCGAAGCACTTACATTGGGGTAATATTCCATCACCAATAAATATTCCATACGGCCGTCTGCAGTGAATCTCTCGTCCCCCACAATGAAGCGGGCAATGTTGTCGTGTTCCATCAGCGGAATCCTGTAAATGTTCCGCTCGTTGACAAAGTTCTGACGGTTGGCAAAAGAAAAGACTTTCACAGCAACTGGACGCTCATCTAGGGAGCCTTTATACACTGCTCCGTATCGTCCTCGGCCAATCAACTGAAAAAAAAGCGTAAATAATTAGTTCACTCAATAATAAATGAAGACAAAATCCGAGTTTTCACTCTACAAAGATTGTATGCCAACTTCTATACTGACTTACACTATCGAAAGTAGTGAATATAGTGAATACTTTGTATTGAAATCTAGAATTAGAATGCTGTCATAAAAGCTATTTTGGAGCTGGAAACCTCAGCATAGGCCAACTTCGATCCTTCTAAATTGATTTGTAGTCTAAATAGCCAGTAAATAAATCAGAAATAATCTATTCAGCAGTTTTATATACAGAATCAATAAAATCCATGTGTTTTGTGCTGCTAATTCTCTTATTAAACTTTTGCTTACTAAACATTTCGTGGCATTGACGCCAGAGATCACAGACATTAAGCTAAACGTTTTAGGTTGAGGATGGCTTCATAAGCTCTACCTTTTAGGTCAGCAATGACACCATATGCGTCTGTAGCACAAAACAGATCCCAAAAGAGGTAAACAGGTTTTAACAGAAGGGAATAATTAGTTCCTTACTATCTGTGAATCTTTATTTTAGCCCCCAGTATGTTAGCCAGTCTTTGCAGAACAGCTTTTCCCATCTCCATGGCAACTGAAGAAAGATGCGCTCTCTGCTCTAAACCAAAACACGGGACCACCTTCAGGAAGGGTCCGAGTTTCTAAAGCTCAAAAAAATTCCAACTACATAAGAATTTAAGCAGCTCTTTGACACTCAAAGAATTTTCAGAAAGACTTAGACATGAAACTGAAAGGATTTCATGGACCAGGATCTTTTTAGTTTTTAGATACTTACAAATGGAGGAGGAATGGAAAGCTGAAGGGATTACTGAAGCAATCATAGAATCACAGATGGTTTGGGTTGAAGGGCCCTTCCCAGCTCCCCCAGTGCCCCCCCTGCCATGAGCAGGGACATCTGCACCAGCTCAGGTTGCTCAGAGCCCCGTCCAGCCTGGCCTGGGATGTCTCCAGGGATGGTTCAGCCACCACCTCTCTGGCCAACCTGGGTCAGGCTCTCAGCACCCTCAGGGGCTACAATTCCTTCCTCGTGTCCGGCCTGAATCTCCCTCCTTTAGTTTAAAACCATGACCCCTTGTCCTATCGCAACAGGCCCTGCTGAAAAGTCTGTCCCCATCTTTCTTACAGGCCCCCAATGCTTCTAAATGATGATAAACTTTCAGCTGGCAGCAGGGACCCCACGTCTGCAGCCTGCGTGACCGGGTGCGACTGCCATGAGCAAAAAGAAGAAAAGTACCGCACTCTGAACCTCTCTCACTCATTCTACTGATTTATTTCTAGCTAAAAGCTTTTACAAATTCCACAAGTTCTATCCAGGACACCAACTGAAACATTTTGCAGCTTTCTGATGATCCCTCTGATGCCAAGCTGAGCAGAAACTTCTGGTTGGCCTCCAGTTGCCATGGAGATGGAGAAGCCCCCACTGCGAGGGACGAGTGTACCGAACGCACCGCTGCTGCAAGATACCGCCCTGGCTGCAGCGCATTCTATATTCAATAGCGATACTGAAGCATTTCAAACGGTTACGGTAGGATATTGTACTTAAAATGAGTAGCGCCAAGCAAAAAGATGGATTTTTGACGCAATGCTGCAACACAGCACATTACAATTTCCTCATTACCTCCCATGTTAAGTATTTTCTTCTCAAGGTAGAACATGTTCTAGCTAATACCAACAACATTACTAACAAAACCAGGCAAAATGTAACTGTGCTAACATTTTTAATCTTTTGTTTGTTTCTTCTTTAAACTGTGATTTAGAAGAAAAGATTACGGGAGCACCAATACATTTCTTTCTGTAACTATACCGGGGAGGTGCTATGACCACAAGCGTTACACTGAATAAAAGTGAACATTAAGAAACTGCGTTGAACATTTACCTCCAACAACTTTAGATTATCCAGATCCAACGAGGGCTCCGATGCTGCTGCCTCCATCATGTTCATACTGTGTAAACCTTGTTTCCGGTCTCCTGTGGAAGGAATCAGACAGGTTCGGGGTTTTTTTCTGCCATGCTACAAGTGAAAACAATACAAATTACCTGGGACTTGGCAGAAATATGTATTGTGGCTGTGTCGTAATTGAACTCCCAACCGGTATCCGAATCCGTGTTTTACAATGTTGTCGGAGTGCTGAATGAGCCTGGTTTTAGTTGGTTCTCCACTAAAAAATTCTGGTTCGAATAAAGTCTGCCTGGAGCTTATTGCCAGCCTAAATTGATTTTTGGGGTGCTTCCATGACACATATTGTAGGGAAGGACATAACAAATAAAAAGGAGCCCTGCAGAATCTTCTTGGAGTCGGTGAAATCAGCAGCGAAGGTGCCGATAGCTACAAACTTAAGGCTATCGGCTACGCAACTATTTTGATAATGGAATGTCACTGGCAATAGCTACAAAGCCTGTTCACGATCTCACTTAATCGGTGCTGAGCAGAGGGTTTGTTGAAGTGGTCCCCAAAATGCCAGCTTGGGGAAACCATCGGTCTCTCTGGGCTGTTGTGAAAGGGAGCGGAGAAAGGGGAGCGTTGTGTACGGACATATAGCAGGGACCGAGGGAACACAACACAGGAGAAATAGTGAAAAGAACAATTTAAAAAAAAAATAAAATAAAAGGATCGCCAAACGCTACCTGCAAGCATCCTGTATCCAAAGAACAGAGCGGCGATCAAAACAGCCAGTACAGACACAGATGCAAGGGCAATGACTATCGTCTCATCTCGATGAAAAGAATGAGAAGAATCTGGGGGGAAAAAAAAAAAATGAAGACTTTAATTGTAAATGTGAAAGAATCGGCACGATAAAACATGAATTGTTATTACAGCGATGAAGAAAAAACACTGTACTGCTATCTGCGCCTTATTCCGCTCTCCTGGTGTGAATCAGGTTTGTAACCTTTACAAGCATTTTTAATCCTTTTTCTCAGAATGAAAATCTCAAAGTTTGCTAATAATGCTGCCAATGTGATGAACAGCAAATGTTTTGTATTTGGGTACCCACAACATACATTAGATACAAGTCAATTTGTGCAAGTATTTCAGAACCCTTGGGGGTTTGGTCTGTTTTGTGTCCGCGCTCAGGTCATTTTTAGCACAATTCTCACTCCTCGAGTCACATGAAGACAGAGGTGTCTCCACAGACCGCGGACCAGTATCAGGAAACCTGAAACAACAATACAACACCGAGCAAAATTAAATTCCTAGTTTTATTCAGCCTTTTTCAAATTAACATCTGATTTTTGTCGAAAATTTAAGTCTTTTGCCTTTTTTTTTGTCCCCCCTGAGGGGGAAAAAGTTTTCAAGAACCCATTTGTTAGTGTCTTGAATGGTCAGGTTAACACTTCTCCACGTCAGACCCTGGTCTTGCCTCTTGCAGCCGTATAAAAATTCAGCCGCTTTAATATAAAAATTTATTGCTGCAGATATTCCTCTGATGTCAGTATCACTGGAATGTGGCACTACAAGACCTCATTTACTTTGGCTTCAAAACCAAGTTTGGGAACTATGTTTAAACTTGTCTTATATATTGCTAAAAGTACTCCTTAAAAGACTGGAATGAGACATAACTATTCTAAACCCACAAAATATAAAATGCACACAAGGCTTGAACATGGGGTAAAATTTTAGGCAAGACTGAAATACAACGTATCCCAGTCCACACTAGCTGAAAAAATTTACAAATTCACTTTGCTTGAAGTGCATTTAAAAGAAATTAAGCGAGATTCGCTTATTCCAGTTCCTGGTGTGAACAGACACAAGAGAACCAGGTAAGAGGAAAAAGCAAATTGAAAAGACAACAGCTCCCATTTTTACATAACCATAATGGTATGAGGAAATAATAAAAAGCTGGTGAAACAAAATACCAGGCAGCATTTCGGCTGTGATAGAAGTACGTGAAAAATCACGCGTCAAAAACAACATGCAGCTTATACCTTATAAACCCTTTTAATAAGAGGGAGCTTGTGCTAATCACGACACCGTCAAATTCACATTTGGTCCGTCAAAAGAAATATCATCACTGCTGGTTTTGGTAAAATTGGTTTCACTAAGAAAAGAAGCTATTGGCACAGAGTACCGTCCTGTGGAACAAGAGTTGTGACTTCCATTGCGAGCAGATGAAAAGATACACGTTACAATTACCTAAATGAGGAATTCCAATACATACCTGTAGATTAAAAACCGCACGATCATAAAGGAAACTGTCACATCACACAAAGCTATATGCAACATTACACAAGCGGAAGAAGCTGAATAATTGCTGACAGGGAAATCATGATTTTGACTTTCATACTTTTGTGCGCGGAATTTGCATCGTATTGGCGGAATTTGCATTTACATTCACAGCCAGTCATTCCCCAGCAAGGACAATTTTACTACCTTTTATTTGTACATCTACAGAAAAAAAGCACAAAACAAACACAATGACAGAAAGAACAGACGGCTCCCAAAACCTCACAAAAAGTGTTATTTCTTCTTTGTATGACTAACGACTTTTGATGTCGTCAGACCACCAAACTTCCTTAAATAGAACAAAAAGGACGAGTCACCTATCGACCCAGTTTTAAAGCCTTGCAAAGCTTAAGAAAACTCTGATTAACTAATTCATTTTTTCGATCCCTCTCTTTCTTTGGATATGTTTCATCTTCAGCATTTTACACCAGTTGCTGACTTGCCTTTAAATGCCTAGATAAGAAATGCTAGAAAAGCCAAAAGCGGATAGGACCTCTCAAGGCATTTGCAGAGGTTTGCATTTCCTCTTATCTATTTTTAAGTAAAATAATACATATTTTATATATATGTACACAAGCCATATTTATCTTGCTGTTATTTGGAGATGCACTTTAACTCGCCAAAAGGCACATCAATGTGGGTCAATAAAAGTGATTACTGACCTTTGAGCAAGTCACTGTTTAAATAAGAATGGAATAATGAATAATAATAAATAAACAAATAAGAATAAATAATGAAATAAGAATGTTTAAATAAGAATAAAATACACAGGTATACAAATTTCTGTCCATGTTTTCTTCCATGAACTTACAGCTCTGTCTGGACCAAGCGTGACTCCTTAAGATTAGGAAATTCAATATGAAATGGTACTTGAAATGACACTTCCCAGCAGTAGCTGCAGCTGCATCACAGAGCACGCACAGAATTTCCTGCAGAAAGACCTTGCTGGTGTGAAACTGCTCCCAGCCCCATCCCCGCACCGCTGCACTCTGCTTTGGAAGTTTATTTACAATGACAAAACACCTGCCCTACAGCTTCAGTATTTTGTTTGTCACGTCATAGCAGGAACTGCCTTTAGACACGCAGAACTGCTGGTCCACAATCTCATTTGAGTTTTCGGCACCGTTACCAATATTCGGGTGTTTCTTTAGGGACAAATACAAACCAAACGAAAAACTGCCCGACACTGGCTTCATATTTCAGAACCGGGAACACCAGCAGCTCAACATTATTCCCAAACCAATGTATAGCATAAAAAACCCAATAGCGTACGCTGAGCAGAATTAGCTGCAGACTCCAGAAAATCCAGTGATGAAGGAGTTGAGTGCTGAGCCGAGTTCTGCCCACACTTGTTCGCAGAAGGTATCGGCAAAGCTTCTTCAGGCTTCTGTCCCTGTCACTGAAAGCAGAGCTTACCGTAGGTGCTTGTTCCATCGCTATTTACATGTGGGGGTTTCACTTCCAACTTCCACCTAAGCCCCATGATCTAAACCAAAAAAAAAAAAAAAAAAAAAAATCGGCCAAAACAAAAAATTAAAACCAACTGTTTTAAGGCCCAAAACATGTGAAGAACCAACTTCTCACGCAACTTCTCACCCCTCTCGGGTGGCAAAGGGAGAGCACTACATGTACACACTTCTACCTCGAAACATTTCTGCCAGTAATCCTGACACTAGTCGACATTTTTCCGATGTCCACTAATCCCATCACAAAGAAATATCACAGGAAATAGTGCAACAGTCTTTTCTTTTTTTTTTTAGGAAAAAGAAACAAAGCAGGACTGATGAAAACAGCCGAGCTCCTCCAGGCTGGGGAGCAGCTGGTAACCACCAAGCCACCCTTCCCAGAAGCGTCCCGAGCTCGCCATCAATAAAGGGCTTGTTGTTGGGTTCCAAAACCCCAAGTACAACAGCTCCTGTGTACGGAGAGAACGTTGTCAGAGGTACACAGGGCTAATTGAGAAGGGATTTCAGAGCAAACTGCAGCGAACGCGGCTGGGAGTGGGCAGCAGTGAGTCACGGGCCAGCCCGGCCTGGCTGGGATCCACCCGCGGCGCTTCTGCCGCAGCAGCCGCGTCTCCCTCTCCCCTCATCGCCGCCCTCAGAGTTTCCAAACACTCGGGCAGTATCTTGGGTGAATTTGTTTTTTACAGTTAAGCTTCCATATTGCCACACACAGAGGCTGCCTTCCTGATCTTCCCCAGGAATGACACAGAAGGAAGAATGCTGACAGTGCTAATGGCATCGAGGGGAATAATATTTTTCCTTCAAATTAACTTTTCCGCTATAGACGTAAGCTTTTAATATTAATTAATGCAAAAGTATTCCAATTTGTGCCCATGCTTCAAAAAGCTGCTTCTATTATTCCTCTGTAATTCAGCTTTCAAAAATGAAAGCCTCTTTTGTATGCTTCCTGTTTCCGTATTTCAAAATTAGCATTTATCCTATTACCAAAGAACATTTTGAGAACTCCGAGACAAAACCAGGTAAGTACAGCCAACGGCGAAGGAGTCTGTAAACACACAGAACCCTTCCCAGAGCCGCACGGAGGATGTGCCACCGCTGCACCTTCCTCACCCACCAGCAAACGCTGCGCAACCTGCAGGGGAAAGGGAGCTGGGGGTCCTGGGGACAGCAGGGTGACCATGAGCCAGCACTGGGCCCTTGTGGCCAGGAAGGCCAATGGGACCTGGGGGGGATTAGAAGGGGGTGGTCAGTAGGTCAGAGAGGTTCTCCTGCCCCTCTGCTCTGCCCTGGTGAGACCTCATCTGGAATATTGTGTCCAGTTGTGGGCCCCTCAGCTCCAGAAGGACAGGGAACTGCTGGAGAGAGTCCAGCGCAGCCACGAAGATGCTGAAGGGAGCGGAGCATCTCCCGTGTGAGGAAAGGCTGAGGAGCTGGGGCTCTGGAGCTGGAGAAGAGGAGACTGAGGGGTGACTCATTCATGGGGATCAATATGGAAAGGGGGAGTGTCAGGAGGATGGAGCCAGGCTCTTCTGGGTGACAACCAGTGATAGGACAAGGGGCAATGGGTGCAAGCTGGAACACAGGAGGTTCCACTGAAAGATGAGAAGAAACTTCTTCATGGTGAGGGTGCCAGAGCCTGGCCCAGGCTGCCCAGGGAGGTTGTGGAGTCTCCTTCTCTGCAGACATTCCAACCCGCCTGGACACCTTCTGTGTAACCTCATCTGGGTGTTCCTGCTCCGGCGGGGGGGTTGCACTGGAGGAGCTTCCGAGGTCCCTTCCAGTCCCTGACATCCTGTGACCCCATGTCCCCCCCAACCCCAATTCATCCTCCTTCTGTGGCCGTTCCAGACAAAGCATCACCGAACCCACCGCTCCCAACACCATTGCACCGGGTCAAGAACCAAGGTGTGTGCTGTGAAATATTCCAGCCTGGCTGACAAACTGTGAGGAACCCATGCGTAGTTTTCACATTTCCTCCTTCACCCTTCAGCAGGTTCTTGCCCCCGATACTAAAACGAGAAGGTACAAAGTGAACGGAATGGGAGACGAGAAGGAAGGACAGTCTCCTCCTGTCGCAGCTGGAAACTGTCCTGAAAGCTCCTCTCTACCCCATCTCAAAGGGGCTTGTGCCGGTTGGACTAAAATCGAGTTCATTTTCTTCACGCAGTAGGAAACCCTTATTTTTCATAGCTAACACTGGTGTTTGGATTGACTTTGAGAACAAGAAGATAACACCCCAGGACAGAGTTGATGTTTTTCTCCAAGTAACTTTCCAGTGTTTCCGAGTCGGAACAAAGAGAATGTGAGAGCTCGGTGTTATCTGAGCTGCTGTCCGAGAGCCAAGGTCTTTCTGAGCTCTCTGTCCGCAGGTGTGAGGCAGCCGGGACGAGTGACACGATGGGACAGACCCCGAGTGACATCCAGACCCATCAATGGCAATATTCCGTGCCATTAGCGTCAGGCTTTGTATTTAGGGAGACTCGGGTTTTCTGGCTAGGGAGACAACATTCCGGTTCTGCTCCATTTCAAGTTTGCCACGTTGTAAAACTAGGAAACCCACGGGGAAAAATGTCATTGTGTAATTAAAGGCTTTATCACAACACAAGCACACACCAGGAGATGGCCTTAAAACTGTGCAGGCAATGATGTTGTTTCCTTCTAATCTTTAAAAGCTTGAAGATGAAACCTTGGCCTTTGAAATGTTGTTTTAATGCTGTATATTTACGTGGTGATCGTATAACAAAGGACATTTACACACAAATTTCCACCAGCTCTCTATATTGCTATTAAAGCTTTTCGTTCTATTTATAGAAATCTGCCTACTCTTCATGCAAATGACTCACAGCTGTGTATCTGTCACACAGTAGTAAATAATCCTAGAAAATATGTGTGTTTAAGCATTGTATAAAAACATTTTAGAGAAACATACGATTATTCTATATAATGAAAATCAGTTTTGAAAGTAATTACCTATGTTCCCACAGAATTTCTGGTATCAATACATCAGAAGCCATGTGGTCTTACAGCCGATAGATACCGAAATGTTAATATTTATTTAAACGGCCATATCACCAAGTAAGTAGCAACATCAGTCTCCAACAAATAAGAAAAACACCTTCACGGCACAACAGTATCATCTGGTCCTTCAAAACCACTACAGCTGTACGACCCTGATCAAAGTCAGTAAAATTACACAGGGACTCGAGGATCTGCCCGTACAGATTGCTTTACAAAGCAGCAGAGTCTTCACGCCATCCTACAACTATTTCTTTGATGTGATAGATTCAATACGTTCCTTGCCAATCTGTTGCACAAGTTGCTTTCCCATTAAAGAATCTTAACGATATCGTGGATGAAGGAAAGCTGACGGTTCAGTCACCAGCGCAGCACGGGGTGGAATCACGGAATCGTTTGGGTTGGAAGGGACCGTCGAGTCCGACTGTTAAGCCAACCCTGGCACTACCGCATGGCCCTGAGAACCTCATCTCCTCCGTGGCCCCAAGAAGCCCTGGATGGGAGGCCGAGGCGTGGGGCAGCAGGGCCTCCAGCTGCACACGACCGCAAACGGGCACTGCCCTTCGGAAAAGGGACTTCCGCTTGCTTTCGAAGTGGCCTTTACACGGTGGCCCTGTGTATGACAGCGATAAGATCTCGGCCCATTGACAAAACACACAACAAGCGATCTTTTCCAGGGGCCCGCAGAAGGCTCAGTCAGTTTCTACACAAATCTTCCATCAAGTGCGGCGTAGGAATCTCCCCCAACACGTAAGACAGGCCTCAGCCCTGACTGCGTTCTAGCAGTGCGTGCCAGCCAAACCAAAACACCTCCTCAGGTCTCTTTTTTTCCCTCTTTTCTGGACAGTCACGGACCTGGGGGTCCTGGGGACAGCAGGGTGACCATGAGCCAGCACTGGGCCCTTGTGGCCAGGAAGGCCAATGGGACCTGGCGGGGATTAGAAGGGGGTGGTCAGTAGGTCAGAGAGGTTCTCCTGCCCCTCTGCTCTGCCCTGGTGAGACCCCATCTGGAATATTGTGTCCAGTTGTGGGCCCCTCAGTTCCAGAAGGACAGGGAACTGCTGGAGAGAGTCCAGCGCAGCCACGAAGATGCTGAAGGGAGCGGAGCATCTCCCGTGTGAGGAAAGGCTGAGGAGCTGGGGCTCTGGAGCTGGAGAAGAGGAGACTGAGGGGTGACTCATTCATGGGGATCAATATGGAAAGGGGGAGTGTCAGGAGGATGGAGCCAGGCTCTTCTGGGTGACAACCAACAGCAAGGCAAGGGGTAATGGGTTCAAGCTGGAAGACAAGAGGTTCCACTTAAATTTGAGAAGAAACTTCTTCCTGGTGAGGGTGCCAGAGCCTGGCCCAGGCTGCCCAGGGAGGCTGTGGAGTCTCCTTCTCTGCAGACATTCCAACCCGCCTGGACACCTTCCTGTGTAACCTCAGCTGGGTGTTCCTGCTCCGGCGGGGGGGTTGCACCGGATGAGCTTTCGAGGTCCTTTCCAACCCCCGACATTCTGTGATTCTGTGATTTCTTCCCAACCGACACCACCTCATTCCTGATCCATCACCCCACAGCAAAGGGAGCTCGGCCTTCAGCACGCTACAGCCAACGGCCAGAGAGCCTCCCATGCAAACAAAACAACTCCAACTATTTTAAGTAAATCTTAAATTCATTCAGAGCAGGGAAGAAAAAGCGAAAGAAAAATAAAAAAACGGTAAGCAGAGAACTAGTAGCAAAGAAATATGTTAGTAGCCTTTTAGAAACCATGGACGTAAGTCAGACTTTCATATATGCAAACAAGAATCCCAACCACACCGCCTTCTACACCGAGCGAACTAAACACATTTAAACCACATTTTTAGTTAAGCTGGAATGACAAGGTTGGAATAAAGTTATATTCTACAGACCTGTACGATGAACTCCAGCAGGAGCTATTGCCAGTTTTCCATTAAACCCATGCACAGCTGAGCACAATGAGAGGAAAAATATAGTTATTTTCTAAAAATCTTTTGCCGTTCACCTAAGCTTTCAGGGGTGCATGTCTTAAAACAACCGTCATCCTAATTCTGATTTATGCACTTGTCAGCTTGAAGTGAGGCTGCATCCTTCTGTTTATCATTTATTAATATTAATATTTACTACGTTATTTATTTATTAATAATTTGCTTGACAGATTATCAATAAAATTAAAATCCATGTCCAAATTTTGTAATAAGACAGTATAAAACGTGGATATCTGATAACCCGTCAACGTGACCACCTTCAAAACTTAAGCCAAAGTTAAGGAGCACTGTTTCACATGCAGTTTTTGGAGGCACCGGAATGCACAATGAAGTTAGCAAGAAAACCTTGCTGGAAGAGGACTGAGCACTCACCGCTCACGCAGACGAAAGCACAACGGGAACTGTATTTTTTTTGTGGGAGATGCTGCAATATTATTTAACAAAATAAACCCGCTGGCCAGCCACTCTAAGGCAGTTTTCTTTTGCAACTGGAAACAGAGCAAATCCCTGGTTTCCAGTCTACTGGCTTAGATGAAGCAGAAAATTTGCACCTAGCTCCATTCATTCCATTATTTGAAGAAAAGATTTAAATAGTCATCAGTGTGTTCCCACTTTGCACTTAGCATCCTTATATTTGACTGATTTTAACTTTTTGTATAGAATCTCACATACTTATTGTCGTGATGCGTCCTGTATGACACATCTTTCTGTGTTTGTTTGGTGGGTTTTTTCCCCACATCGGAAGAGCTAAAATTTGGATTTCTTTTCAAATAATCGCCCCGCTTTACGGAACCTGGGCTGTAAGAAAGCACCAGACGCTCAGGAGACTGGAAGCGCCGTCCCATCCCGCTTGGGCTGTAAAATTTCTTTTCCATAACATGCTCCAGAGGAATCTGGAGCCAGGCTGCGGGTATTAGATTTGCCTGTTTTTGTTTGTTTTGAAAACCGAAGGCTGCACTGACAGATGAAACTTAAAAATTAAGCACGTGTGGTAATTTCTTTGGCAGAGAAGTGAATTAGCAGCTTGTCACGTTTGCACAGAACTAATTCCCGAGCTGATAAAAACCCAGCATAACTCCTCTTTCTGCCTTTTCTTCTGTGAGTTCCAGCGTCTCCAGTGCAATTTCTAACCCTACTGAAGAGACTCTTACAATCATATCATGATGTATGTAAAACGAATGGCAATTAAAAAGATCTTTCTAAAGTTTCCTATAGATCGATAAATACTTGGTTACCACAGCAATAAAAGAAATACCTTGCTTCCATAGGCAAACTGCATTTGAGTACACTTCAAACTTGCCTCCAAGCTTAATGGAAAGCTAATTTGGGCACTTAACCACATACTGGGGACATCTTTATTGAAATAGTCAGAAAAATGGTTTTTTACTAAAAAGGCTGAAAGAAACTTCTACATTATCCCCTTATATTGATCTTGGAGCAACGGGACTTCTTCCTTATCATACCGAAGGGTAACACTGGCTTCAACATAACGGCACTGTTTTTAAACACTGCATCAAAAAATGCATGTGCTGCGATGAAAAAAAATGAGGAAAGCCTCTTGAAGCTATTTTAAGTTATTTTAAAACCAACAGGCTCAACAGCTAAATATTTCATGTTTGTAATGTTCCCAGGCACTAAAAATAGAGCCCAAAAATGACAGCAAAACACTAAAATGCCTATTTTTACATGGGTGAGCAAACAAGCCCCTCCAATCTTTCAGCAAGGGCAGCTCTGATCCCATGTGCCTGCATTTGCAAATGTTTTTTTCCTGTCAACCTTAGCAAGAGGTGATGAAAAGTGAACTGATTTCACGGACACGACTGTACGGGGTGCTCATCCCAAGATCATTTCCCCAAACATGCAACAAAATCTGAACTATAGCACAATTTTAGGCAACTAACCTGTTCAAGTAAAAGCCCAAAATCAGTAACCAACAGACAGGGCGAGGAGCAGTTCTGACAAAACCTTTCGTTATGTTTCTGGTTTATGTCTGAGTACTTCAGATCTAATGTCCAAAGTCATCTTGATGCCGTAATCCTCAACTGTAATCATCCTCAAGTGTAGCAAATATTTTTTGTACTAAAACTTCGCTCTTCCTACTTTCTTCATTTCAAGAACATTTTTCTATACTTTCAGTACAACTCAGTATGATGTACATTCTTGTACGTAAAAGGTTTTGGAATTTTAAATCTCAAGGCGTGTGCTACAGAGCTGCGAGTTAAACCTGCCTGACATTTTAGAAACATTCGAGATTGTGTTTGTCTGGCTAACGCAAATTCAAGAAATATCCGCGTCTGCTCCAACTCTTCCTACCGTGGTGCAGAAGCACAAAGTCTAACGTGAAAGTACATGTCCCGTTTGTCCTCCTTCTTATTCTCCTGTATTCTCCTTGTAAAAAAAGGAATCTCCATCCTCTTCGTAGCCACCTTTGAAACGCTGGACCGTGGTGCTGAGGTGTCCTGCGTTCCCCAGGCTGCACAACCCCGGTTCTCTCAGCCTTCCCTCCTGGTCCTTGGATCATCTTGATGACCCTGGTACAGCAGGGACCGAAGCTGAACACGCTATTCCAGGTGAGCAGAAGGAAATTAAGTAGAAGAAAAGAGAAAGGACCTCGGCAAGATCAACAGTCTCCACTGATGTGCAGCTTCTGTTTCCAAGGCATCAGCTGCAGCCACCTTCTTCAAACAGCTGCATCTGCTGGAAGGGCACACGAGTGGCTATGGTAGAGATGTGTAAATGCCTTTTTTAAAATTTTTTCCCCTAAATGAAAGAAATTTTTTCTGGAACTGGAAATATAAAGCCAAGAGAAACTGGGGTTCTGTTTCTGGCTCAGATCTAGCGCAGCCTGATGGTAGGTGGGTGACTCTGTGCTGTATGTTAGCCGGTTATACAACAGCACCTTCCCTAACTTCAAAGTTATTCTGATTACCTTAAAATAACATGAAGATGAAAAAGACAATAACGATAAGCAGCAAATCTTAGTTTGCACTTATGCAAAAGCCCTCTGTGGATCTAAGTACTTGTTTTCAGAGGAGATGGATGTTGGTTCCTGGCAGCACGAGCACCAGCTGAAGCACCCATCCATCCATTTGTCCATTCATCCGTCCATCCATCCCTCTGTCCATCCATCCATCTGTCCGTCCCTCTCCATTCCCAGCCCGACCCACCCCTTAAACTGTAAGACTCAGATCGATATCTTCACAAGACACTTATTTACACAAATACTGTGGAAATTAGAATAGGAAAAGCAGCCTTTTGAAAAATGAACACAAAGAAGGCTTCTGTCAATCTGATTTACTTAAATCCTGAGTGCGCCGTGAAATCCTGTTAAATGAATGGCAAAAGCCTCAAGTCCCATTAAACAAACAGAAACGTTTTTTTGTGAAACCACGAAACAAAATTAAACTGGAGACTGACTCGTTCCTGCCAGGTGTTCCTGCTGTAACACAAAGTAGGAGCAGCCACAGCTCATCCCTTCTAGCAGTTCACAGGGAATCACATCGGTTCTGCCGCCGAGCAGGTACCGTCCTGCTGCTGTTTTAGACAAGAGTTCTGTTTCCCAACTTATCCTTTCAAAAAGGAACCCCGAGTCTTCTATGATGTCTACAATGCTTACAGGACGCATTTCCTATTTCTCTTCCTAAACATCCCTTTGCTGTAAGATTTCAAATCCAGGAAAGGTCCATCGGGAGCCCAGTTCACAGCAGTAACGTAGCAAGTTGTCAAGGACTTGAGCACATTTCTGCCAAACAATAGAGATACAGCTAAATTACAGCTCTAAGCAGATATTCCAACTTGGAAAAGCATTTGCAAGCACATATTTGCTTCTCCAGAAGCAAAACACCGCAGGTAAGAGCACCTACCTGGGCACTGTTTCATTAGCGTGCTCCACAGCGCACACTGGCTCAGCCCGGAACAGCTTCGGCAGCTGGTCAGACCGCTCTCTTTAGTACCTTATTTCATTTGGTTTATTCTGGAATATTCAGTGAAATTAAGGATTCACAGTTTATTTCCCCATTAGCAAAATGTAATTATTATTGCCCTCTTAACCGATATCTAACACCTCAAGACTACTATGAAAACTTTCTCTCTACAGTAGAGCTTGATCTTTTCTCTTTTAATTTAAAAATACTAATACTAATACTAATAATAATATCCCATTTAACTGATCTATATAGAAACAGTGCCTGACCGACCTGCTGACAGGGCCGGGGAGGGCAGAGAAAAGCTCTCGTTTCTCTTCAGGGCCAGTAAGAACTTTTTCAAACCCCAGCTCAGCTATTTTCTGCACGTTCATCTACCCCGTCGTGGCTTCGCGATGGGTTTTCACCGAGGTTTCCCTACCTGGACCTGCGTTCAAAGGAAGAACGTTTTGCCATTCACCGCGGTTCAATCGGCATCGTCCCTTTTGCCTTATTCGCCGCAATTACGTCCTCAGAGAACAGAAACGGAGGGGAGCGGAACAGCAGTTGGAATACAACCAATTTGTATTTGCGGCAGTTCAGACCTCTGCCTTTCAGGAGGTCACGCTGGTGCGAACGCGGGTGTTTTCTCTGCCCTTGGGTGCTTGGGGTTGTTTTGTTTCGTGTTTGGTTTTGATGTTTTGGTTTTTTTAAACAGCAAAACCTTCCACGTCAAAAGGACATATATACAAAAACTGTACTTGTGTTTTGTAACGTTTACCCTAATTCATCGGGGTTCAAAGTTCTCTTTCTGCACCCCACGCCACTACTTTTCCAGCGAGTTAATGCATTAACGGGAGCAACGCAACTATGACCAAGCAACAATGGTATCAGCAGCTCCACAGAGATGGCCCAGCTGCCCAGAGCCCACATCAGCCACATGTTCCTCCAGATCCAGACCCAGCCATCTGCTCGTGAGCAGATCGATGCGCGGGACACTGAACCCTCCCTCGAAGATACACAGAAATATTTGCACTTGGCACAGCAAAGAAATCACTTCACACTTCCTAAAGTGCTTTTATAGAGGATGCAAGGATGCCTTACCCTTGCTCAAAGTATGTATAGTTTTGAAGTCAATACAAATCTCTGGAACGAGGCGTTTTTTGCTAGTCTAAGAAAATATTTACAGGCTTGCAAGCAGTTTCTGAGTCTCACACCACCAGTCTAAAGGAAGCAAAAACCCAGGCCCAAGTTGAAAGCTGTCTAATGTCATTCGCACATACTGCAGACACTTCGAGGAAATAATTTGCCTAATGCCAGGAAACATATGTGCAATATTTTGTGGGCTCCGACTTTAAAATAAATGCATAAATGCTGAAGCACTGAATCTACCTCACCAGAACCTTCAAAGGAATTTAAAAGACCTGGATCACAAACTCCTGTTCAGTCTCAATGCAACTTGGTATCAGATTTCTCGGGAAAAGCAGTCCTTCCTCAGACCTCCCAGAAAACGGCAAATCACTCTTTCTACTCTAAAACAAGAAAAAAAAAATAGCTAAGACAATAGAAAGTCCCTCTTTCAATACCTTCCCCTTAGAGACTGAATTTCTAACTTATTCCCTTCAGACATGTCTGTAGAGCAAATGTTCTTCCGTGAATCAACTTTATATGGAAGTATACTAAACCAATTAACTGAAGTAAGGTAAAACTTGTATAAGTTAAATTTTAAGGCCAAGAAATATATTGATTTCTTTCAAATTACCAAATGTGTTACAGAATAAATATCTTAGTATCTCAAAATAAAACATCGAAAATCTAAACAGACTTCTGAGGGAAAAAAAAAATGTATTGACTGTCTACATAAATCTGATGACATTCAGTAGTTAGAAAGATACTTATTCTAATATTGAAAGCATAGAAGATAAAAAAACCCCACAACACCAAAACAAACATTCTGCAGATTTGTAAGAGCTGCAATTAAAAGTCAGAGTTCCTATCACAAATTCGGTCCTGATGAGAATTGCGACAACGGAAAGCCTGTCTCGCGCAAAAATGCACGTAACACTCGGCCTCCCAACTCCAGTGCTCAGTATTAGTGTCCATAGCAACACAGCACTGTGAAAAATAACAAAAATGAACAGTATACATCAACAGCAGCTACTTCAGTACATAAGGAAGGAACATCCCCAAAACTATCACGGAAAAAGAACAAAACCGCAATGTGACTGGGAAGAGGAACACCACAAACACTTTAACCTACGTGAAAAGATGCAAAGAAAGGCTCAGTACAGTTATATAGACATAGTTGTGGACTGAGGAACTCTTTATATTTAATATAAGTCTTCTTATCGCGTTTTCAGGAGTTCCCCTCACCCTAATCTGCCCTATTACGCTTTCTTGGTGATATTAGCAGCACGAACCTAAATAGCCCTTTGGTACCAGCACGAATCTCTGTTTGCTTGAAGGCCTTTCAATAGCACAATGCCACTCGCCGGAATCTTCACCGAGATTTTAGTGAATTTGCTGCCGTCTTCTCCTGTTCGGACAGCAACAGCAGGAGTTATTTGGATTTGAAAGCAACAGCTCGGAATCCCCTGCGCTGGTGCAACCTGGAGCACGTGGAGGCGGCGCGGACAGACTGAGTCCTCTGGTGGTTTGAAGCACATGGTTTCTGGTGGCCAGAAAGCCAAAAGGTCACCTCGGATCCCCGGGACCCCCAAACAGCCCCGACAGCTCCGTTCTGCAGAAATAACGGAGACGTTACAGCCGGGACGACACGCGTCAGGAGCTGGGTCCCCGGCTACGAAACTGCACATTTGGAATTACACGGTGAGTCACGGGTTCACCACGCAAACATCTGAGGCTCTTACCTGTATTTGCCACTCACTTTATTAATAATAAATGGCATAAGCCTTTCTTTGTAAGGAAAACAGACTTAAACCCTGATCTCCGGTACACACCCGCACGCAGAGATTTTGTCTGGTACGGTGGAGGGAACGCGACAAACTACAGTTTCTATCAAGCAGGTCTCTTAACCTTTTTTTATACTCCCAACAGAAGGTGCTCTGACAGCACAGTTGTGAAAGCAACCGAAAGAATTCAAATCACACGGAAGGCAATCATTTAGTAGCTCTTCACAAAGATAAGCGCAGAGAGGCTCCTGCTCCCTGGCTCTGCCCTCGGCCTGGCGCCCCCCAATGTAATCCCAGCTTTGTCTAAAAGTAACTCAAATGCTCGTACAAACAGCTTCTCACATTGTTCAAAACCAAACGCTTTATCTACCTACGGCTCCTAAGACTGTGCCAGACTGAAATACCATTAGCGTTTCACCTCCAGACAGCCGCCTCTTTGAAGATGCTATATCATAAAGAAAGGAGCCAGCAATCAATGTTAAGTAATGCGTAGGATTTTCACGATAGTTTCCAGATAAAGAAAACAAATATACACCGGAAAAGGCTCAGAAAGGAACAGCGATTCATGACCGACTCTGAAAGCCAATATCTGTCTGGACTCCAGTCCAAGTCCCAAAATAACTGAGGACAGATAGAACATGCACAAATCATAAATAGCGCTTTTATTTTGCCAGGTAAGGACTGTGAGGTGCAGCGACTTGGCTGATTCGGCCGGTGCAATTTGTTGGGGAGAGCTCCCTAACCACATTCCCAAGTCTTCAAAGGAGAAAACGCTTCCACGTGCTGCAGCCTGAACTCAGCTTGAAGTGTGAAGATTCACAGCACCCGGTCTTACAGTGTTTGGGGTGGGTGGAATAGTTATTAGAAGCCTCTCACTACCAGTACTACGTCAGAAGCCCGTCGATCTACAGCATCCCCAAAAAGCGCAGATACGTCGATCTGCCATCCAGAGAGCTCCCAAATATTTCTCTAATTATCTGGGTTGTTAAATAGGATACCTGCAGGTATCTGCTAATTACGGCGTTGAATTTATATACACACAACAACATCTAACTCAGACACTACTCAGCTTTCCCAGTAAATGGAAAAAATACATTTACTGTATTTGTTTTACCCAAAGATACCTGCAGATCTTTAAACCCTCAGAAGTGCACACAACGTACTAGCCATAAGCAACTGGTTTTCAGCAGAGAAGCAAATCAGCACCTCAAGAACTGCACAAGAACTGAGAGTCACCTATTTACAGATACTCCTCGGTTTAAAATGCGTGTTTTCCCTATTACTGAAGGCAGCAAAAATCCCGTATTATATTTCAGAAAATAGATGTTTCCTTTCTTCGTTCTAGACCTTAAACTCCAATAAAATGGTAGCACTAGAAATACGCAGGACACTTCGAATGCCAATCAGACCATTCTGTCCAACAAATAAGCTAAAAGTTATGCTCACATCTACTTGAAGAACTGAGCTCTCTATGGAGTCTAAAGTAAAATATTTTTAGCTCTAGCACTTCACAAACACACTCTCACAATATCAAGATCAAAATCCCACCTTGCACCCAAAAAGCTCTTTTTTAGATACCAACAGGTTTTTAAAAGAACTTTGCGAATTGTTTTGTGTCAAATGAACCAGCCCAGCTCTGGAGTTGTGTAAGGCTGGACAGAGCGACGGGCAATGGACTCTTACAAAACTAAAAATCGAGGGCTTTTTTTTTTGTGTGTGTGTGTGTGTGGCTTTTGTTGTTTGCTTGGTTTTAGTGTTTGAAATGTTTCTCCTTTTTCAAATAAACACGCTGGTTCTTAATTTATTTCACACAGTTTTTAGCATTTTGTAGGCTCGCTGCGTAACTGAAATTTTAACTCAACGTAACTGAATACTGAAAAATAACGAAAACGTTTCCAGCCCTTTCCAAAACATTTCAATCTCGGCGCAAGTAAATCAGTCCGGTTTCATGTAACTCATTAAATGTTTCTGTACGAGAAAAAAAATTGTGTGTACAGTTTTCTGTCTAAATAGGCCTTGTCTTCACGGCTAACATTTCGTATTCAGATTCCAGCTGCACATCAAAGCTTTACTTTTAAACTCAATAGGGATGCAAGTTTGATCTCAGGAGACTATGATGCCTTAGAAGTTAAAACATTAAGTGCTGCCACCAACAATCTTTGAGAGATTCTGCTTTTGATATATCCATTTCTAATAGGAATCACTGAAGTTACTCGACAAGAATTACCAGTTATCTTGGGTGACTCGCAAAACCTTCCACAGGAACTTGGGCTTTCACTTGAATTTCTTAATAACCTTCTACACTAATTGCTTTAATAATTTGCTGGCTCTCTGCAATGACTTTCACTTGTACTTCTTCTTCTCCCCTACATTAATGCACAGTAACTATCACCTTTCCCTTGGTTGCAACAACACGATAAATAGTCTTAATTAGCACGCGTTTCCAAAACATCGTCACTAAGTATTTGTAGCAACATGCGCCACGTCACAATGCCCTCTGCAGTTAATTCATTTCCTGTAACCAAACAAACAGCAAAAAAATAAATAATAGAAGAATTTATTTAAACGTGCATTAAATTTCACGCAGAGAGGCAACTGGAAGGTTCAAGGAAATACATATTTGTCAACAGCTGGCCAAAAATCCAAAATATTTCATCATCATATCTGTACCTTAAAGAATTACTCCCAAGAAAAAGCCACATTTTGATTTTCCCCTCCGTTATCTGCTCTCTTTTGACAGAGACATATTCAGACACCTCCATGCACGTTCATCTGTATCACCCCCAGCAGTTCAGCACCTTCATTTTCCACAGCGCCCTCAAATGACTCCCTGGGAGGCACCAAATACTTCGCTGGCCCAAAGTAAACTTATTTTAAGAGATATTAAGGCCCTGAATTACTCTCTTAATATTTCTTCCTCTGCTTTATGACACGGTGAAGGTCTTTAATCCCGTTTTTAAGGCATTATCTGGGTACTGAAGGGAAGATGTGCCTGCCCGACTCCCTGCCATTTCAAGAGTACAAGTTTTAATCCTCGTGCAGATCAGTCTCGCCTCCGTCCTTCCCGACACAAGATCTGCCACCTCGCAAGGTTGGCGATTTCCCTTTTGTCACGCATCTAAATCACCTGAAAAAATCACATCATGCAAATAAGAGGGAAAAATGCTTATTTACAGAGCACTTTCCTAGCTTAGGCAGAGCAGAAATTAAACACCAGCCCAAACACAAACTTCGCTCATCAGGTACTGCACGCGGACCCCAGATGAAATACATGCATTTCAATTACAAGTTAATATTGGATGCTGCTCTCCAGCTGGGTTCTTCTAAGGTGACACTCCCTTTGAGAATAAATTTGGGGGAAAGGAGAGCAAGGCTTTCACTAAAGAATTCGAGTTAGCTGTTGTTTACTTTTTTGACCACCCCGTACCTCTCTATTTACATTAATTCTAATTCCTGAAATTCCTGGTATGGCGGATGCATTTGGGCAGAGGCATTGGGTGGGAGAGCTGATGTGCTGGGGGTGGGAGGTTCCAGGGAGGGATCTGGCCCGGCTGGATGGATGGGCTGAGGCCAGTTGTCTGAGGTGCAACAAGGCCAAGGGCCGGGTCCTGCCCTCGGCTCACAACAACCCCATGAGCGCTGCGGGCTGGGGAAGAGCGGCTGGAAAAGGCCCTGGGGGTGTTGGTGGCAGCGGCTGAACATGAGCCAGCGTGTGCCCAGGTGGCCAAGAGGCCACCAGCGTCCTGGCTTGTATTAGAAATAGTGTGGCCAGCCGGCCCAGGGCAGTGACCGTCCCTGTGCTGGGCTCTGGGGAGGCCAAACCGCGAATCCTGGGGGCAGTTCTGGGCCCCTCAGCTCAGGGCTCAAAATGGCGGCCCCAGGGGTGGCGGGATCACCTCAGCGCACAAAATGGCGGCCCCAGGGGTGGCAGGATCACCTCAGCACACAAAATGGAGGCCCCGGGGGTGGCGGGATCACCTCAGCGCACAAAATGGTGGCCCCAGGGGTGGCGGGATCACCTCAGCGCACAAAATGGCGGCGCCAGGGGTGGCGGGATCACCTCAGCGCACAAAATGGCGGCCCCAGGGGTGGCGGGATCACCTCAGCGCACAAAATGGCGGCGCCAGGGGTGGCGGGATCACCTCAGCGCACAAAATGGCGGCCCCAGGGGTGGCGGGATCACCTCAGCGCACAAAATGGCGGCGCCGGGGGTGGCGGGATCACCTCAGCGCACAAAATGGCAGCCCCAGGGGTGGCGGGATCACCTCAGCGCACAAAATGGCGGCCCCAGGGGTGGCGGGATCACCTCAGCACACAAAATGGCGGCCCCAGGGGTGGCGGGATCACCTCAGCACACAAAATGGCGGCCCCAGGAGTGGCGGGATCACCTCAGCGCACAAAATGGCGGCGCCGGGGGCACCAGAATCACCTGAGGGCTCAAGAAAGACCCTGAGGTGCTGGAGCGAGTTGAGAGAAGGGAACAGAGCTGGTGAGGGGCTGGAGCACAAGTGTGATGGGAGCGGCTGAGGGAGCTGGGGGTTCAGCTGGAGAACAGGAGCTGAGGGGAGACCTTCTGATCTCTGAACTGCCCGAAAGGAGCTTGGAGCCAGGGGGGGTCGGGCTCTGCTCCCCAGGAACAAGCGCCAGGACCAGAGGAAACGGCCTCAAGTTGCGCCGGGGAGGTTGAGGTTGGATCTGGGGAACAATTTCTTCCCCAAAGGGCTGTGGGGCCTTGGAACAGGCTGCCCAGGGCAGTGCTGGAGTCACCATCCCGGGAGGGGCTTAAATAGTCAAATTAAAACTGTCTATTACTACTTTAATTAACCTGACACAGCCGTATGTGTTAATAATTCCTCAAAGTTTCCACAGCATTCCACAAGCACTTAAAGATGGACTTTTATATATATATTTATATACGTAGCAAGAAGGCTGGCAAAGAAAGGCCCGCACAGCATCACCCCGGAAAGGTCAATCCATCATCAACCGCTGTTTTCAAATGCAGAAATCCCGGCTTCCCTCTGCACCCACATCTCAGGGCTCTTGCTTAATCTAAGTTTCTAAATCCTTTAAAAAGTGCAGCTACTATGTGCTGCCATGAGAAGAAAACCCTACGTCACCTCAAAAATTATATGTAGCAGTAATGCTCAACTGTTGCTGCCAGGGATTTTTTCCATGTATCATGCAAATACATCACCTGTCACACAACAATATATTCTTAACACCCATTTGCTGTAAGACGAATTTATTTGCAATGCCAGGAATGCAGCCTTGAAGAGGGAAAAAAAAAACATTGCTGCTTTCATCTTGATGTTATTTTAATGTTTCATGACAGCAATATACCTGTGACCAATGAAGGAGATGGTTTACCTCTTTTAGTTACTTAAATTCTATTTAAATAGGCGTTATGAATGATTGCAGAACTAATGAATTTGCCTTCAAAACAGTCTCACAACTTAGGAAGCATTTTGTAGACACGAGAGGCAGACATTTGACAAGCCTCAAAACAAATATTTCACAAAGCAAATATAGTAAACACATCTCAAATCGTCTACCCGGGAAGCCATAGTTGGCCCTTTTCAGGTCAGGTTAAGGGGTATATACATGGACTGCCTGAAGATTTTTTGGGGGGTGGGGGTCAATTTTCTGTGAAAATACAAGATTGAAGAATAATGAATTCATCCACGAGTGATTCAGCAAAGCATGAAGAAGTATCTTTTTCCCCAAAAGTGCAAGCTTAGGTTTAGAGGCTGGCTTTGCACTTCTGCATGTTAGTAGCTCCATTTTAGCAGCACATCTTCAGATTTTCAGTTCTCCAGCCTCTCCTTCTCCTGCCATCAGGAACCAGCTGTCTGAATCTTGGCGGGTTTTTTTATTTACGAACCTGTTTGTCCTTAGTCTTATTTTTCATTTTTTTTAAAAGTTTTGTTACAAGATTAGATGGATTTCTTATATTCATGCCCTAACCAATATGAACAACAACAAAAAAGGTATTCCATTCTACACAGACATGCTTGTGAGATAAACATGTTTTGACGTCCTAAAAGACAACAATAACATAAAAATTAAGTGCAGTATTTAAGAACTGCTATATTTTATGACAACAATGATTTGTTACATCTGACATGCATTAAGATCTTAATTAACTTCCATTCAGTCTTCTTGAATCCTTTATAGTCTGGCTACATCTGTCAATATACCACTGTTAATTGTCTCGCAAAAAAACGCACCAGAAGATTGTATATTTTATTCCTCCGTTATTTTTCCATTATTTAGTTCAAGAGCCTAACAGCATTCTGCAGTTTCCACAGATCATTCCTCTAGCTGCAAGGAAACATTTTTAAAAGAACACCGACAATTTTCCTTAATACTGAAGTCTCAAACTGATGAGATTCGTCACTGGCACTTTCAGGTTCTGTTAGTTTTTAAAATACAGCTGAACTTCCACTTGTTATTTCAGGAAATTTTTATTCTCTGTGATTCTAGTGGAAATCAGAAGAAAACCATTTACAGACACGTAGTTAACTGCTGGCTGAATTCATCAGGCTTCCCGTAATTAACCACACGCTATCACCGAACCACAGAACACCAGGGTGGGAGGGACCACAAGGACCATCTGGTCCAACCCTTCTTGGTCACACCTGCGGTGAAATCTATAGGATCATCCACACAGCTCCAGGAGGCCACGTCCCTCACTTTGTCACGCGAGAACCATTCAACATACAACACTTTCAATGACTTAACAAAAATACAGATGAAATAGCGCTCTCGCAGGCCGCGGGTTGTACTGAGATAACCTTCTGCGGAGGTTCCCCATGTGACTGTGACCCGTGTGATTAAATAACCTAAAAGGCACGGTGATACAGATTGTATCCTTTCTAAACACAAATTATCCTTTTTGCATTCTATTGCTGTAAATTCTATCCACTTAAAGACATCTTCATTTCAGAAAACACTTTTCGTTGATGAAGAACTCTGGACATACAGAAACAGTTGTACCGCCCATTTCCGTACCTGCCTCTATTCAATCATTCTTTCACAATTCCTATTTAGCAAAGCCTACCCAAATGTTTAGATGAGGCCACTCAGCTGCTTTGCAGCTTCTTAATTGTTGGAAGACAGCACAACCCTGTGTCTGCTAATCACGATCTTGCTCCTGTACTACGAGGTGAAGGAGTCTGATCCCTTGATTCGCACTCATACGCTATGTTGATTTTACAACAAATAACAGATAATCTAATCTGGAAGAAAACTACCTAGTTGAAACTAGAAATCTTTGAACGTTACGCCAGTTAATCTCTATCGGAGGTATGCAAAAGAAAGAAGTTGGATTTCAAAGCTCTGTAAAGTGCTGAGGAGAATCTCAACAGCCTGATACGAGACTGGTTCTACCGCCCAAAGGTACCTGGGAACCACGGCTGGAAAGCCAGTCCGGGCCTTCCAGAGGTTCCAGAATGCTGATCAACTTACCGGCCGGTTCTAAGAAGTCTGAATCCTTCTGAATATCCCCACAGGCTTCTGAAGTTGGGCAGCCAAATACCAAAGCACCCAAGATTAGGGATCATTTTGGAAAACGTGATCTGCATTCAGCACACGCCTGTGCAAGCAGCGAACTCATTCTCCGCAGAGCACCGTGGAATATAGAAATGTGATACACCTCATAAGGAAAAGCTCTGTTCTCTTTGCTTTTTGTCACGTATAAATGAAAAGGTCACAGGGTTTGCATATTGTAGCACCAAGGATCTTTCTCTAAATTATTTAGACCATGAAGCAACAGAAATGCAAACATCTGACTTACTGTAAGGTGTTGTATCAGTAGGGTCAGGAGGTGGAAAATTTTCAGTGAAGTTGACGTTACACAAGTCCGTACTACAGCAGCAGAAGCGATATGTTCCATTCTGAATCAGGGAAGGGGTGGTTGTAACTATACACTCCTCAAAGTGACACTCTTGTGGGTCTCCTATATGAGACCAGCAACCTGTAAAAAGAGACAAATCAAAGAATCATTTTTAAAGGAGGCATAAAATTAATTCTATTGCACGGACAATTAAAGACATCTATAGAAACCCGTACATTACCCAGTTAAATGTTTAAGAGTGGGGTGAAAACAGTTATCACAATTTGCTTGTCTGACTTCACTACCACGTTTTAAACCAAAAACTGAAGAATTTCTCTTGGAATTTACCACAGCCAAAGAGAAGAAATATAAGTAGCAATAAAGACCGACATCAGAGGTGTCCAGCTGTCAACCTCAATATAACAAAACCCAAATACCTGAGCCTTCTAAGCGGAAATGTGCCATTCCCCTTTGCCCAGGCTGCCCAGAGAGGTGGTGGATGAACCATCCCTGGAGACATCCCAGACCAGGCTGGACGGGGCTCTGAGCAACCTGAGCTGGTGCAGATGTCCCTGCTCGTGGCAGGGGGGGCACTGGGGGACCTTCAAAGGTCCCTTCAACCCAAACCATCCTGAGATTTAGTAAAACCGCACAGGATGTTTGTAAATACCAGTTTCATTCAGCATGATACTACATTCACTTGTTTCCAAGGAACCAAGAGCAGAGTCCCTGAGAACAATAATGAAAACACGTTCCCAGCAGCTGCAACACCCTCTACCCGTCTCTACCGTCACCCTCTCTGTGCAACAGCAGCAAATTGACAGCGATATGTGACAGTTTTGTGCTATAACTGCAATTTCCTTTGTAAACAAACATCCTGTCAATGTGAATATATATTTTTACTTAATGAGACGCTTTTAAATTTAGCATTACATCGATACACAACAGCAATATACTCAAGAAAGCCATCTTCCTCTGGACACCTCAAGTAGCAAGCAATTTGAGTGCTTTTTTCTTTAACTCTGCATTGATCTCTTTGGTCTCTTTTAGAAGTCATTAATTTCAAACAAACCTTCTGTTCATATTTAAAAGTGCTAAATGGGAGGTGTAAAACTACGTATTCATACAACGCACAAACAAAATGTCCAGCTGTGCATCTTACGATCGGCTGGACGGGGCACAGAACAGCAAAAAGAGCAGCAAAACTTCTGCGCGTGTGCTGAAACGTTGCGTACCTTGTTTTACAAGATGTATGTCTCCTTCTCGGGTTTTTTCCCACAGTCCATAGCAGGTACTACCTTTCATGCACAAAATTGTGCCATTCTCCTGGGAGATGCGGCTCTCGCTGATCCCATGGTCCTGCTGATACGGGTCTTTAAATGCACACAGACGCTCCTCGCTCTGTGAGGCTTTAGACAAAGAAAATATTTTTTGTCAGTGATTGTAGGCATAAAAGACTAATTTTAATAAAAATATGACTCAGGTCTTCTGGAAACCTACATTCAAAACCATCCCGAATTATACATATCCGCTCTTTAAACTGTACTCTAACAGCCAGGAACAAAATCGACGTCTATCCCGAAGTTACTTTCATAAAAAGGAGAAAAACCTCTGCAGATGTTTGAAAATGAATGCGCAGATGTTTGAAGTTCACCGGCGTGGAACAGAAATTTCTTTGAACAGCCTGCATCACGTGCATCACTTCTCCTCAGGCGCAAGCCACTCAACCATTAGCTGGTTTCTCCGGCACCCACACACGTTCATTGTTTCCAGATCCTAAACCAAGGTGATCTTTTCAGACTGCCCCCCGGCCCGCTGCCTACCGAATTCAGAGGGTGTTTCCCACTTTCTTTCTATCGACCTCGCTCTTCCATCCACGCTGACATTTACTTCTTTTTGCTCAGCAATGGATCAGTTTGGGTTCTTTCACACAACTTCATCAAGGACCAGCAACAGAAACGCTAACGGCAGAGTCAAACCCATCCGCCCGACCGGCAAGAACATTTAATCAACCAACTTCATAAACTTATGTTTTACCCATATGATTACTGCTTTTTTATTTATATCACTTCAACGGAAGGACTTGACCATGCTTGATATCCCTCTTCATCTTTTCTTTAGGAAGAGTAAACACAAACAATAAACTCTTTACAAAGGCACCAAGTTCAGGATAAATAAATCCTGCATTTGTACTGATACAATATTTAGAATATTCACATTCGTCCCTTGAGTGATTCCATAAAATGCATGGAAAGCTAGGTGTGCAATTTCAAGGCACTTATGTACTATTCAGTAGTTCAGCTTCGCAAACATCTGATCACAGTAATAATTTGCACTGTGTATCTCAACAACCAGATTGCATCCAGCTCCTTAACTCCCATGAAAGCACCGGTAGGGAAAAGACACAAGGTGGAGTAGATCGGCCTTTTGAGAAAACAGATTTTGAACTTAAAATAAACGTATAGCGTATGCAAGGGTAAGTTATTAAAAATCCTGTATGTGGATAAAAGATCTCCTCGCTGAGGAGTGATTTATGTGATCATTCCGCAGCACCGGCCCCGCAGAAGCTGCGCTTAGCAAGGCGGACTTAGTGCAAAAAGGCCGTTTGTTGTGTCACCAGCACGGACGACTGGGGAACGGCAAGACAAACCGGGGGACTCACATACCTGTCTCACCTCTGAGGCTGTTACTGTGCATTGAGGAGCCGGAATTCAGAATCCCTGTGTCCCGAGACAACCGTCATGAGCTGCCCCATCCAGAACAGCAGCGACGCTGCGAAGGTTTTGAATCAGTTTTGTGTGGTAGCCCAGGGGGACTAAGGTTATCTGAGATGCTGCTTGTTTATGGAATGCTCAAATTGCTGCAAGATAAGCCCTTTCATAACTTGCCTTTATTGCGAAAAAATAAATTAAGAAGAACGTATAAAGCAGCCACAGAGATTTGGTTTCCTTATGACAAAAATGCAGCTAAAAAAAAAAAAAAAAAAAAGTAATTCCTGGGAAGTTCACTTTCATAATACCTCAATAGGTTAAAAAATCCAAACAAATAAAAACCCCAAAACAAACGACAGGTATTTTTTTAAAAAAAGGAAAAAAACCACAAACAAAACAACTACCACTTTAACCTCTGAACTAATGGGCAAAAAAAAAAAGGGTTTGTTCCTATTCAGAAATACAGTTCCATGTATCATACGTGTGCACTCCAGTGACACAGGCAGCTCCAAGTGCCGCTTTTCCTAGTCTCTAAATCTCTTAGGATCAAGGTTGAGAGGCAAGAAGATGCACGAGATACTTAAAAAAAAAAAAAATAGAATTTGTTAACCGTTGTGCTAGATGCCGTCTGACCATACGCTATAGAAAATAACAGCTGCTGCCAAAAGCTCTTCTGATTTTAAAAGCTGTGTTTCCCTGTAAGAACCCCAGCAGAGAGGAGGAAGGGGCGAGCACAGGAAGGTCCAACCCCCGCTGCCAGCAGCTCCTCTACGGGTTCACTGGTGAGGCAGCAATGCCGGAGAAAATCGGGGAGGGCTTCAGGTGTCCACAAACCGTCTTGAAGAATAGAATGGATGAGCTGCTTCCATTTCTTTGCATGATTTGGGCACGTTCCTGCTCTGGGAATCTGGCGGTAAGGCTTCCTTCTTCCAGGCGGTGGGAACCAGTCAGCTCTAAAAACTACAAGGATCGGAACACTTCTAAGTCAGGCCTTGAAAGCAACCTCCAGCCTAGACCAATATGCCTTAGATATGCCAAAAGAAATCACAGAATCACAGAATGTCAGGGACTGGAAGGGACCTCAAAAGCTCATCCAGTGCAACCCCCCCGCCGGAGCAGGAACACCCAGATGAGGTTACACAGGAAGGTGTCCAGGCGGGTTGGAATGTCTGCAGAGAAGGAGACTCCACAACCTCCCTGGGCAGCCTGGGCCAGGCTCTGGCACCCTCACCATGAAGAAGTTTCTTCTCATCTTTCAGTGGAACCTCCTGTGTTCCAGTTTGTCCCCACTGCCCCTTGTCCTATCACTGGTTGTCACCCAGAAGAGCCTGGCTCCATCCTCCTGACACTCCCCCTTTCCATATTGATCCCCATGAATGAGTCACCCCTCAGTCTCCTCTTCTCCAGCTCCAGAGCCCCAGCTCCTCAGCCTTTCCTCACACGGGAGATGCTCCGCTCCCTTCAGCATCTTCGTGGCTGCGCTGGACTCTCTCCAGCAGTTCCCTGTCCTTCTGGAGCTGAGGGGCCCACAACTGGACACAATATTCCAGATGAGGTCTCACCAGGGCAGAGCAGAGGGGCAGGAGAACCTCTCTGACCTACTGACCACCCCCTTCTGATCCCCCCCAGGTCCCATTGGCCTTCCTGGCCACAAGGGCCCAGCGCTGGCTCATGGTCACCCTGCTGTCCCCAGGACCCCCAGGTCCCTTTCCCCTGCACTGTTCTCCAACAGCTCGTTCCCCAACTTATACTGGAACCTGGGGTTGTTCCTGCCCAGATGCAAGACTCTGCGCTTGCCCTTGTTATATTCCATCACATTTTTCAGTGCCCAGCTCTTCAGCCTGTCCAGTTTCTGGATGGCAGCACAGCCTCCCAGTGCCAGCCACTCCTCCCAATTGAAGGTCCTACCACAAAACCACACAGAGCTGCTGGGGCACCTGTTCTGAACTTCACCTATTTTAAGAGAAATCTTACTTTTCAAGACAAGAACTTTTGGTACTTTTATCTACACAAGGTGAATTTCATAGTAAATTATACTTGTTCATCACACGGAACTCATCATACATTCAGGTCTTTTCTAATTCACCTTTAATGAAAGACTATGAGAGAGATTTTGAAAAAACAAATGGCAATTGGGTGTTTATGTGTTTACCACTGAAAAATTTGCTACCATGGCCAACTGTAGTAGCCACAGATAAGCCGACATTGAAAAAAAAGGAAAAAAAGTAAAACCTGAACAACAAACTGTAAATGATTTATCATGAAATGCCTATTTCCTATTCCTCTTGAACTCATGTACCAGAGAAACTATGTCAAAATAATTCAATAATAATAATAAAATGAACTCAAACTCCCGTTCAGTCATCCAGTAGAGATTTCCGACAAAGACAAGAAGGGAAGGCACCATTCCCAGAAGTTCTACCAAGGGAAAAAACAGCGAGAGCAGGGCAAGCTCTTCACTTCCCTACCGGAAAAAAAAAATATTTTTTCTCCGAAGCCTGTTTTACAATTATATTTACATACAAATACACCTTGCCGTCCATTTTCAAAAATCTGTTTAAAACATAAGCAGCATTACAACTGAGTACGGGTGATTCAAGAAATAATCTAAGAGATGCTAAATGTTCTGGTCCTTCCTGCTCGGCTGCCGCGATCGGCGTGTCTGTTCACCACGTGCGCGTCTCCAGACTCAGCCTCGGGCCGACTGAGGAACCTTATTGTCATATCCCCAAAGGAGGATGGGGAAAGAGACCACGTTCAATCACTCTCCTGAAATCAGAAAGGAACTGGGAATTGCCCTTAGTTTCCCAAGGACACTACGCAGCCTCGAGAAAAAGCCCCACGGCTTCAGGAATTTCCTTTTGGCGTATGGCTCAGGTTTTTTATGGCTACGGTCTTACTGTTCATCAGTTCTATAGTTAAAAAAAAAAAAAACCACACCGCACACCACAAACCCCCAAGTTGTTACAGGAGAGTATTATACTGAAGTTTTCAGTATTTTTCTCCCTCTAACCATACTGCTATTTCCAGCTGCTCAGGAACATAGAAGTGATTCACAGAAATACATGAATTCTGGATGTTTGTGGCAGTTCGCTACAAAACCACCCTGAGATGTTTATTATTTGAATATTTGCCTTCATCCCCCAAAATGGATATTTCCGAAACAGCAAAGATCAAAAGAAAATTACAAGTGTATCTACTGTCTGTGTCAGAAATCACATATGCTATTAATACACAATTCATCCATACTAGGATGAGTTTAAACAAATGAACATGCTGTTATTTCTTTTAATATACTAATTCTTTCACGATCACTTTGTGTTCTAGGAAAACGTGATTACTGAAAACAATTACAACAGAAATACCAAAAGTTACAGGAATCCAACTGCAAATCCTTAGAACATGAGTCATAATTCATTAATAGCATAGGAAGCCGGTCCCATCAGTGCTCACCCGACGCTTCCTGCCCTGCGTCTATTCAACGCAGCCCGTGGAATTCGCATCCAGCGCAAAGGGAGGAAAAAGGACGCAGACGTTCCTCAAACGCTGCAAAGAATTACTCCGTGTTCTAACTAAAAATAAATAAAGAAACACACAAACATTTGCCGCTCTGTGATTAATGCCGGGCAACACATTTTCTATTGCAGCAGTCACGACAAAAAGAACCCGAGCATTTGTTTGCCTATAATGGGATTTCTTTAAATACGGGCTAGCGTATATTCAGCTGGTAACCTCGTTAGGCCGCAACAGATTTTTTTGAAAGGACTAAGGTTTGGGGGGTTTTTTTTCTGTAACTTGTCCTTTGAATTAGTGAGATTTTCATCAGAGCGGCCACAGACACAAACCCATGTTTTCTTTGGGCCCTGTCAGCTCTCTATGGAGTTCTTTTATTTACACAATACATCATGGAATCATCATGGGCCTCGAGGCAGGGGTATGAGGCAGCACGTGTCTCTGTAACGCAAACTATTAAAGGGAAGGCAATTAAAGTAACGTACATCAAGAGGCTCCTTTGAGCGTATCCTTTCAACTCCCGAGAGCTGAATTCTGACATGATGTACAGAGAAAGAGAATCTCGAAGAAAACATTGCTTAGCAAGCACTCTACTGCTGCTTTTTTCATCTTTTTCTCCTCAGAGGCTTTAACTACAAATATTTCTAAATGTGTATACATTTATATAAAAATATTTCACAAGCAGGGGTCTTTTGAAAGAAATCATTCTTCTACAGACAGACCATCTTTAACAGAATGAGAGGAAATAAACATCATAATCATTAAAGCTCCTCCTGTATTTTATACCTCAAGCTATATGACGAAATAGATTTTGACAATAAAACCCTTGCAATTTATACTCAATGTTAAAAATCTGGAATAATCGGTTTACAGTACTGCGTGATCCTTACCCTTCACTCACGGAAATTATTTTGGTTTTGTCTGGTTTTGCTATGTAACATGGCACTTGCAAATGCCGGCAATGACACAGAGCCACCACTGCCCTGGGCAGCCTGTTCCAAGGCCCCACAGCCCTTTGGGGAAGAAATTGTTCCCCAGATCCAACCTCAACCTCCCCTGGCACAACTTGAGGCCGTTTCCTCTGATCCTGGCGCTGGTTCCTGGGGAGCAGAGCCCGACCCCCCCTGGCTCCAAGCTCCTTTCAGGCAGTTCAGAGATCAGGAGGTCTCCCCTCAGCTCCTGTTCTCCAGCTGAACCCCCAGCTCCCTCAGCCGCTCCCATCACACTTGTCCTCCAGCCCCTCACCAGCTCTGTTCCCTTCTCTCAACTCACTCCAGCACCTCAGGGTCTTTCTTGAGCCCTCAGGTGATTCTGGTGCCCCCGGCGCCGCCATTTTGAGCACTGAGGTGATCCCGCCACCCCTGGGGCCGCCATTTTGTGCGCTGAGCTGATCCCGCCACCCCCGTGGCCTCCATTTTGTGCGCTGAGGTGATCCCGCCACCCCCGGGGCCTCCATTTTGTGCGCTGAGGTGATCCCGTCACCCCCGGGGCCTCCATTTTGTGTGCTGAGGTGATCCCGCCACCCCCGGGGCCTCCATTTTGTGCACTGAGGTGATCCCGTCACCCCCAGGGCCACCATTTTGCGCGCTGAGGTGATCCCGCCAGCCCTGGGGCCGCCATTTTGAGCCCTGAGCTGAGGGGCCCAGAACTGCCCCCAGGATTCGCGGTTTGGCCTCCCCAGAGCCCAGCACAGGGACGGTCACTGCCCTGGGCCGGCTGGCCACACTATTTCTAATACAAGCCAGGACGCTGGTGGCCTCTTGGCCACCTGGGCACACGCTGGCTCATGTTCAGCCGCTGCCACCAACACCCCCAGGGCCTTTTCCAGCCGCTCTTCCCCAGCCCGCAGCGCTCATGGGGTTGTTGTGAGCCGAGGGCAGGACCCGGCCCTTGGCCTTGTTGCACCTCAGACAACTGGCCTCAGCCCATCCATCCAGCCGGGCCAGATCCCTCCCTGGAACCTCCCACCCCCAGCACATCAGCTCTCCCACCCAATGCCTCTGCCCAAATGCATCCGCCATACCAGGAATTTCAGGAATTAGAATTAATGTAAATAGAGAGGTACGGGGTGGTCAAAAAAGTAAACAACAGCTAACTCGAATTCTTTAGTGAAGGCCTTGCTCTCCTTTCCCCCAAATTTACTCTCAAAGGGAGTGTCACCTTAGAAGAACCCAGCTGCCAGGAGAAGGGCCACGCAGGAGAGCTACGGGACGGCACAGATTTATTGCAACCGGTTGACAAATTATGTAGTCCCCAAATGCTGGCAGATTTTACGCAAAAATGTCTGAGCTTACTGCACATAAACTGTGTCACTGCCTTATTTGTACAACTTTATAAATGTTTCTGAGGATAACCAGACCACCGTGCTGTGCAAACCTCATCCGAATCCGGCATTACCACAGAATGAAAATTTCATCCAGCTACTAAGAGCACAAGATATAATGGCAAGAAAGCCTGGCAACACCTGTGTTCTGGCATAAAATCCACTGGGACAAAAGTTTAAGAATTTCAAGCAAGTTTGAATCACCTGGTTCACGGTTCACACCAAGAGGCCGAGGCGTTTTTCAGCTGCATCTGTACCGAGGAAATCCTCATTGACCCGGCCAGGGGCACGGAAGGACAGACTGCAGAATTAAAACCGAGTGTCCTCAAGGCTCAAGCAGAGCCCTAACACGGTGACCTGCGATCCCCTCTACTGTGGCCACTGATCGGAGCTTCCCCCACCTGACAAGATTTCTTCCAGAACGTACAGCTCTGAACGAGAAGAACCTGCTTCCCTAAATGATTCAGCATTTCGCAGGTAGGACATTTGTTTTTATTGTCTAAGTCTGTCTAGTTCACAGGTTTCTTCCATCTTGTTCCCCTATGCTAAATTACTATTGATTTTTAACAAGACGGAATTAAAATGAAATCATATAGCAAACAGGTAGTGGAGGAAGGTTATCAATCTGTCCAATATGAAATTTCTAAATACGTCACCTGCTAGCAGTGAGAAACCCACTCCGGTATGTTAAAAAACGATAACATTATCTTAGTTCAGTGATTACATAGGACTGATGACAATTTATCACACAACTTTTCACTTAAGAAACAGTTAAAGGCTTTGCAGCAAGAGATTACGGCAGGTTTGGGGATTTTTTAATGCTGTAAAAGTTGTACAGTGTCATGGTATTTTAGCATTGACTTTGCTAGCTTTAAAATACTCATCTTTGTCAGCAGACTTAAACTTATAGCCAGCTTACAGCCATTCGCATGTGACCTTCTGAAAGTCTGAATATGTATATTGCAGGCTTTAAACAAACCTAGCATCTTCCCAAATTTTTTAAAAATCACGTTCACTTCCCAAACATCTCTATTCAGAGAAAAATCAGAATGTTCATATTACTGTTTAGCAATTATGTCAGAACAGCAATCATAACAGTCTTAGTCACACATAATCCTTTCCAGCGGCCAGTGACTATTCACAGAACTGAATTTTTTCTCTTTGCTGGAGGCTGGAGCTCAGGGATTTTTTCTGGGTCTGAGTGTCTGGCTTCTGTTTATTTGGGCTGTCGGAGTGAAGCATCTGCAGGAATAACACGGGAAGCTCTGCAGCAAAAGCAGCAGCAAAGCAAGCTCACCATGCGGCATTCCGCCTCCAAACTCACAGGGAACCAACTGCCCAGAGCAAAATCAATTCTTTCAGAGGCTATTTAGATTCCATTGAAAATTCTGTTACCAGACCTTACCTAATATATATATCCTCCCATGTAATATACTCACTTTTCTAGCAAGCAGGGATACCATTCCTACTGCATAGTCTTTCTTGAAAACTTTTCAGCAGCTTCAATTTGGAGACAGACAGGGCTCTTTTTTCTGTCTTTTATGGTATACTACAAAAATTCTTCCTATAAACACTTTTAGGAAGCTTACACTACTGGCAAAGCGCTGGACCATTTGAAAACTAGCGAACGCTCTGTGACCTGAAGCTAGACGGAAATTCAGTTCCAAAATCTTCATCGTATTTCGCACTCAGTAACACGCACTATCTTAATTTAGCCAGTGCAAGGTGAAATCCAGTTCACGCAGAGGACGGAACATTATCAAGGACTAGCAAGAGATTGTGGGAACTCAGACCCACTTCATACACCCTCCTCTGTGTTCCTGAGCTGAGCTATGGAAAGAATTGGGAACTACACGTATTTGCGGGTGTTTGTTGAACTGGGCAAAACCAGAAAATATTGACTTTTGCTTCTATTAGACTTCAAGGCTATCGGCCCACTGAACAGAGGTCACTGTTCATGTATTTCTTGGTGTTACCGTGTGTAACTTGTTAGAAGTTTATGGGCGCAGCACTGAACTGATTAAAATCAATTCATACATTTTCTTTATGCATGAATTCTTTCCCATTTAAATCTTTGTTGTACCAACAAGTTCATCAGCTAAGAAAGTGATATAAGCCGATATTCGCAAACTTTGTATAGTCAGAAAAATCAGTGTCAAGACAAGCTCTTCATTAACTCCTGGTCTCTAAGCTCATGCAGTTCAAAAGGTACATGCGGGCAAACGTGGATTATTGAAAACACTTGTGTTTCAAGGACGGGCTTCCATGTACTGACGTATGGTACGTCACACGAAAAAACACCACCAAACTTCTGAAGACAAGGAAACAAACGACAACAAAAAAATCATTTTAAACAGAAGATGATTGTTTTTAATTATCTTTGTTGAAGCTAATGACAGGAAACATGGAAAAGGCCACTCCCAAAATACAGCCGCTCCAAGAAAGGCTGTAATCGAGTTCCTGAGCGTTCTGCATCGCACACCGGAGGACGGTGACCACCGGAATGCTCAAAAGCCCATCTCAGCTGCACCCTGCGCACGTCCCCGCGGGCACGGGGGGCAACATCTGGAGAGCCCCCGCCAGCTATGCGGGGCAGCGTGGGGATGGCTGCTTTGGAGGTCCCACTTCTTGGGGCAGGAAAGAAGCACAAACAGCATCCCGGCACTTGGGACTAACACAGAAGGAACAAAGACAAATCTCATCTAACCAAGAAAAAAAAAATTAGAGGCTTTACAATGGCAGAACTTACCAGTAAAGAGGCTCTTCCCTCTATATTTTCACCTTTTTTGAAAGACTCTGGTCCTTCAAAAGCACAACGTGGTATATGCGTTTGTTATAGGGACACTGAACAAACATTCATTAGTCGGTTTAGGTGTCTCTAGAAAAAAAACCCGATGATGAAGCACTATGTCAGCCACTGCTGAGGTATCATTCATGAACTGAGTAAGGTACGGTTTTCCTCTTTAATTTGAACGGGAAACATTAGAAAGCAATATAACTTTCAGTAAACGTTTAAATGGCAGCTTTAATGAAATTCAGATCAGGTTTATTAATTTGTGTACTCATCTTCTAGCCAACTGGCTCTAATTTATGAAAACTAAATTATAACGTGGAAAAACACTCATGTTTGCACACGCGTTATTAAAGTTATGTTTCTTTATCAAGAATACAGTGCTGTACAGATTACTGGATATTTTAAATAAGCCATACATACAAAGTAGGTTTCCCATCCTTTTTAATAGATTTGTATAATGGAAATCCTATTTGCAACCTCTCTCTAAAGAAGAGATCCTGATCCAAACCTGAATTACTTGACATGGTGATAAGCCAGATAAGAACAATTTCTGGTGATTAAAATACAAATCCTTCCAATGTTAAACGAATTCAAGTCCAAGTTTTTTGCTAAACGGTTTTAGAACAGACACGTCTTTTTTTTCCTTTCAACAAATCACAGCTATCGAAAAAGGGAAAATCCCACCAGCACAGTGAAAATACACAACTCATAACCCGAATATGTGCTCTAGCATCTTCAGGCAAGATATCATTTATTCCACAATATTCACCAAACACGTTTACAGGATCAGACAGGTTTTCAGAATCTCTGAGACAAACTAATACTGCAATCAAAGGATTAGCAAAGCAGCTGCCTGTGTGCCATTCCAGCTGATTATCATAGACCGCAGACAGCCCGCTTGCTTGGGAAGCGCCTGCAGGAACCTCCGCTGCCGCCACAGAGAACGGCAGAGCAGGAAAATGTGACATTAACTCGTTATTTGATTTATTGCATTAAAAAAATTGAACTTACGGAATATAAACAGTACGTGGTTTTAGAATATCTGGAGTGGTAAACTCCATTTACAGTAAAAGGTGACAAAGGAAGAAGTGAATTGCAGAACACTAACGTGCAAAGCTAAGGATGCTGCGCAGTGAAGGTTTGACTTTTCAGTCTTCTCCCCAAATCCTACTAAAGAACCAAACCGATGCCCAAATTCACGTCTTATCAGACACTAGGATAAAATTGTGGAAAAAAAAAATTGGAAGGTACAGGTTTATCTTCAAAATATTTTCAAATAGCTTTTCAGTTCATGCGTAGAAAAAAATTGCAAAATACAAACTTTCAATCTCTCTCAATAAAAGAAGTGCCTTTGTTATTAGAGCGTTCAAATAGTCGGTTATGCGCAAACACTTTCCTCCCTGAGGATGCGAGAAAGAATTATTATTATTATTATTATTATTATTCTCGTTGGAGACTGAGCCCCGACCAAACACGAAAGCAGCAGAACCCGGCGCTCAACAAGATACTGAAGCGTTTACAGCACCGCTCACCAAAATCAGGAAACGTCTTTGGTTTTCTACTCACATCTTACTAACACTTTGGCTTCGTGTTCTTTCACCATCTTTCTAAGCTGCATGGGAGAATGTTTGCATCGCTCCGACTTGACACAACTAGAAAGGAAATCTGACTTTTATTAACTATGAAGAAAATTCCGAGGTGAAGGAAATGACAGTAGTGATTCATTCGTCTGGTAAAACCACTCCTTTTGATGACACTGAGGCGAACCCGACACTAGCAACCAACTGAGACCTGGTGGGTGGTAAAATGAGTGATCGCAGCAGGCAGAGCAAAGCTGCATCTCAGCATCACAAGGATGGATGTGGCATTTTCTGCTGCACACGGTTTACTTTGACTAAAACTGGCTTGGTCTACCTGATTCAGAACGATACACTGAATCCTGGGATTCCTGTGCAGGGAGGAAAGCGGGATCGTCTTGATGGCAGTTTCCACATTGATACGGCCTCTGCACCTCGGAGGAGCCAGAATTTCACAGCCCATGATGGACTGCCCAGGGGAAATACAGAGGTATAAACATGCACTGGCTATTCAAAGCAAGGCTTTCCAGAAAGCTTTTAGATTAGATGGATTATTCCTCCCCTACTCGCTTCATCTCTAGTTTGTCTTCTTTCCCTCACCTTCTGGGGATTTCGAGGTATTTGAGCGTTTTCTGCAGGAGATGAAACAACTGCCATTCTCAGTTTTCCAACGCTCTGAATGAGGCAGAGCGGTTAAAGAAAAGCAGCTTACCACAGTTTTATCCTCGGCTTCTTCGTTTACAACGTGGTTATTCTCCAAATCCTGCATGCTGTCTCTGTCTCATAATGCCGAAAGGTAAACCTCTCAGGTTTACAAGCTCTTTTCGCCCCTATATAAAAGCTCTTGAAATCCTCCTCCCCAGCCATCCACCCAAGCGAAGATTGTGAAGAGGGTCTACACACAAGTTCATTCACATCTTCTTTGGCTTTATTTTTAAAAGCTGCATTTCCCGTTCACCTTGGGTTTTTTTCTAAATCGTGGTTGCATGTCACCAGGACAACGAGGATAAGAAAACAGGAAATACTTTGATTGATGTGGGTTTTAAGGTTACCCAGTTACCGTATCCCTCAGGAACCAGAAAGCAGTGAGAGAAGTTAAAGCGAAGAAGCTCCCAACAACAGAACCAGTTGGATTTCGCAGAGGAGAGAAAAGCAGCTCGTGCTCAGCATCAGTAATCCTTCCCCAGGGAACACACTGGCAGATACCCGAGTCTCTTCTCTGTACCAAGGCAGGAAGGTTCGCCGTCTTCATTTCTACCGCAACGTACATCCACAGTGAAGACGCAAGTTGCCCTTTTTTGAACCATTAAAGAAGGATCCACGACCCCCATGCACACGGGCGTTCAGCTGATGTAGCGCACAGCTCCGCCGCGGCCGCGTCCAGCGCTCCCCAGCCTCTCACCCACATCCACACTCTGGCTTTTTTTACCCTGAGACGTTATTCTGTGTCTTTATTCTGATTATAAGTAAACCAGGACAGGAACTGAGTCATGCTTTCATCCAAGGATCACAGAATCACAGACTGTCAGGGACTGGAAGGGACCTCGAAAGCTCACCCAGTGCAATCCCCCCGCCGGAGCAGGAACACCCAGATGAGGTTACACAGGAAGGTGTCCAGGCGGGTTGGAATGTCTGCAGAGAAGGAGACTCCACAGCCTCCCTGGGCAGCCTGGGCCAGGCTCTGGCACCCTCACCATGAAGAAGTTTCTTCTCATCTTTCAGTGGAACCTCCTGTGTTCTAGTTTGCACCCATTGCCCCTTGTCCTATCACTGGTTGTCACCCAGAAGAGCCTGGCTCCATCCTCCTGACACTCCCCCTTCCCATATTGATCCCCATGAATGAGTCACCCCTCAGTCTCCTCTCCTCCAGCTCCAGAGCCCCAGCTCCTCAGCCTTTCCTCACACGGGAGATGCTCCGCTCCCGTCAGCATCTTCGTGGCTGCGCTGGACTCTCTCCAGCAGTTCCCTGTCCTTCTGGAACTGAGGGGCCCACAACTGGACACAATATTCCAGATTGGGTCTCACCAGGGCAGAGCAGAGGGGCAGGAGAACCTCTCTGACCTACTGACCACCCCCTTCTAATCCCTCCCAGGTCCCATTGCCCTTCCTGGCCACAGGGCCCAGTGCTGGCTCATGGTCACCCTGCTGTCCCCAGGACCTCCAAAAACATTAAGAAAAATCAAAACTGTCCTAGTTACTCTCTTGGTGCCCGCTCCTACAGAGCACTTCTCCAAGTCCCTGTTCAGGGGAGGTAAGACCTCATGGACACTAATTTCTTAAGCGTTCAATGAAAGCACACTGGGCAGAGGCTGCAATATGCGCTGTCTCGCTGAGCTGTGCTCTGGGATCAGCCATCAGCGTCTGTTTGCGACAAACAGCCAAGTCTGGTGTGATCCGGGCACGCACACCCCAGCACCTTCTGCTGAGCATGAACCAACGCTAACCCTGTGCTGGCACAAGCAGCATCGGAAAATAATCAAGAATTTTGTCCGTTATAAACCAAAACTTATTCTTGGCAGTAGGATGAACAGAATATTTTATACCGTTGGCTTGATACGCATCAATTGATTTAAAAGATTCCACACAAGCCACCATTTAAAGCTAAATGAGTCTGGGGCTGTCAATTTTTATTTTCTTAAGCTTTATATGTGTTCAAAGAAAATAAGTACTGAAAAACATCACTGCAAGCATCACTATAGCAACTGCGGTTCTTGAAGGTTCCTTGATGCAATACGCTTGGATTCCAGATGGAATAAAATGCCATGTCTATCTTGCTTTTTACAAGGTGCCTCTCTCTCCTCCAAAGCCTCCACAGACTAGCGGGGACATCTGCTGCAGAATTGGCTCTTGCAGAGACCACACAGACTCAGACAGATAAATTCACCTATTTTCACAGTTCCGAAAACAAATAAAACAATCGGTATCATGACATCTGCACCCAAATGCCTGTGTGAAACGTCACCAGAACAAGAAAAGAATTACACGAGGCATTTATTCAAGTCTCTTTACAACCCAAGGGTTGACCTCATTCAAGTCAGCAGCAGATCTGCGCCGTATTTTGGCGAAGGAGACGCCGGTGGTGACCCAGCTCTTTGACTCACCGCACTGCTCCCCAGGTATTTTGGAACAGTTCACTAGACCTGCTGCCTATCAGCTCTGCAGCTGGTATAAATGGCTGTGCGTCCGGGGATCAAAATCTCAGAAAACAGTAATTAAAGAAAGCAAAAACAACAACAAAAACCCTCCCACACACACTACTATGGTGATCGTAAACTAATCTAGGGCTGGTTTGCCTCCAGGAGAAGACGGAAGGCTGGGGGTAAAGGCACCACTGGCTTATATTTTTTATACAGCCATCCAGGGATGAATGAGAGACTGCTGTGAATTTTGTTAATTGGTTCCACTGTTCTGTGTGAAATTCAGCATTATGGAAGCAAGAACGACCAAAAGATGCTTTCAGGTGCCACTATGAACTATAACTGCCATTATAATATTCAAGCAAAAATGAACACTTCATCAAAATGCGGCAGCTCTCCATTGCATTCCCATCGCCAAAACCAAGGAAAATTCCTGATGGATTCTCTGCCTTGGCCCCTACGCAAAAATAATTAAGATGACATTCATCTGGCTCTTGTCTAATCCTTTTTTTTGAGTTTGCATGAGCCGCCTCCCAGTTCCAAGGTGAACTTGGGGTATTTCTTGCACCTCCCTGGCGCAAAGGACCCGTCCGGAGGCCGGTGCGAGGCACGGTGAGCGGGCACAGCCACAGCATTGACAGGACCCTGCAAACCCTCGTTTCCACACAGCAATGCAGTTCTGCACCGGTAACATCGGGGCACCCCACACATTCAGCCCTTCGGTTCCTATGAGCGCAAGAAAAACCGTTTCCGAGCTGAGCCTGAACACCCTTGGTACACCTGCAAAGAACCCAAGAACAGGAAAATGGGGACAGCAGGTCTCTTTGGGAACAGAAAACTCAATAATGGAGGGAAACGTACAGGTCAAGTAATTAATTAGTAACAATAACAAATCGGAAACATTTCTTAAATCGTTGTCCAAATTCTCACATTGAATAGCTAAATAAAAATTGTTTTCTAAATTATATACATGGAGCTTTAGTTACTAAATGCAAATCCAGACATGCAAATTTGATTACACATTTCTGGCGTGCTCTCAAGACGCAGAAAAATGCCACATGTACTTGTCTGCCCAACCTCAGCTAGAGATGATTCAGATCATAACTATCCAGAATCCTGAAAACTTTTACCTTTGCTGATCTGAACAAGTTCAAGGAAATCACTTCTCACTTGTGGATATGTTGTGAAGAAAGCAAAACTCTAAGGAAATTACTTCATTCTAACTATCTCGACTACTTTTAGATACAAAGACGACATGTGGGACCTACAGCTGTAGAGTCCCCAGCCACAAAAAATGGCTCTAAGGACCTGCAGTATGATTTAGATTCTGTCAAGGAAAGCTACAATCTTTTGAACAGATATTTTTAGATAAATGTGAAAGATACAGATCATTTTCAAGCTTAGGAAAAAAAAAATAAGCCAGCAACAAAAGCTCTGTGATGATCTTTAATTTTATTTTCTACTTCGCCTGTTCTAGCATTACTAAACAATGAGCCACGGTGGTCGGCCGTACTTTTCCTACATGCTATTGAACCGTTGAACATCTGTAGTATTAACACAGTAAATATTCAGAGCAGTACTTCCAATTTTGACTACGTTGTTTTAAATAATGACAAAGAAGCCTACGGAGAGCAATAGCCATCAGCTGTACCTGCTCCCCGCTTTGCAGCTGGCGTCCCCCCACATTAAACTGACGTTCCACATGGAATTGCCGTCAGCTCCCTCTGGCTCAAGTATTCAAAAGTCACTTCCAGAGGCTTAAGCAAGCCCAGCATCTCGACGACAGCAACAAACACCTTCAAGACATCCTCCCTGCTACACAAAAAGCGAACGACAGGTCTAAAGCAGCAAACTGCAGCTCCACAAAGAGGTTTTGATGAAATCGCAGTCTGAGGGGCCATGTGTTGGTTTTATGAATAGTCTGGCTCATTATCAGGCTCTGTTCTCAAAACAGAAAACAGCACTGTATAAATTTTGCCATAAACCCGGTAGAAGCATCAACAAAAGCCACCATTTATTTCTGCAGGTAGAAGAGGTTTCCCCAGCTGTGCTGAGAACGCCATCGTTTTCCTAAATAAACCATTAAACCCATGAGGAGACTGTAATTTCGAAAGAAAAGTCTGGAAAAGAGTTGGTTTTGCAAATTAGCAAAACAAGCCAGTTAACATGAGCAAATAGTACCTCTCACAGCTGCTGTGAGTCCTCTTCAGCTTCCCCCCACCATCTTTTTGGACACTTTTTGGTAAAAAAAGACAAGACAGAAGAGAGAAATTCAGACCCATCCAAGTAACACACTCATCCAGTTCCCTGCTAAAACCAATTCACATGTAACAGCTCAGCTATGGCGAACTATCCCGAGTTGTCTTTGCACGGACATCGCAGGGCACGGTTCCGAACAACTAGGCTCAAAACATTCAGCAGGCACCTTGGAAATGAAAAGCTTTTTATATTGGTGCTGCTCAGAGCTAATGTGGTTTTTGGAAAGCCTTAAATCTTAGCCAGTTCAAAATTATAGGTTAAATACAGAAGGGAAAAAAAAAAGTGGCATCCAAGTTGAAAATTATTTTGTCCAGCAGAACTTTAGTTCAGAAAGTGGCCTTTTTTGATCTCTTAAAAAAACACAGTTGCCTTGGTTACTGAATCCTGCAGAAAAGTTACAAATTACCTGAGGTTCTCTCTATAACTGATATAGAGAACATACTCCTAATATCAGGGGAAAAAAAAAGAAAAGGAAAAAAACAACAGCTTTATGCCTTGTAGATATTAATATTTCAGTCATTTATAGTTTAAGAAAAGGAATGGATTGAAATATATATTTTTAGGAAATAATTTACAGCTGGCAAAGAATGGGAAATGTGAAAACCAGACCTTACTTTTCTAAGGAGGTGATGTTTCCATCTTTAACATACAGAATCACAGAATGATTTAAGTTGGAAGAGACCCTCAAGATCGTAAAGTCCAACCGTTACTTTAGTTCTTGTTTGATTTAGAATACGAAAGCAAACGTTCACACAACTAACGATGCTTGCATATAGCGCAATTCAAGTCAGCCGACATCTGATGCAAAAGAAACTCTTCTAATTTAAACTGTTAGAAATCCAGCTACCTATTCTTTAATATTTGAAACAAAAGCAGCCAAGTTCTGATTTCTTTTCTAAGCATCACTGATTGGGAAAATCACTACAACATGAACTAAGTTCTCCAAGACAGGAGGTTCTGCCTTTAAACAAGTATTGAAGTTCTCAACTAAAGAAACACCACAATAATTAGTGACACTACACGTCAGAATTTGCTCAATGTAAGGTCCACTCATACTTCCACATGTTTTAAATTCTAATCATTTTCATGCTTCATATCCATATTTTAATTACTTCCTTTTCTAACGACGAGCTATTTTTAAAAAAACATTACAGTACAACTAACTATATAATAACAGCAGTATCTCTGCTGACGTTTCCTGCCCTCGCTGTTGATCCTTCTCTTTACCATCTAGTCCCGAAGGCCGTTCTCGGCCCGTCTTTTACACACATCAATTATACACGCAAAGTACCCAGTATTTAGCAAAGGCACTTACTCTTCAAAGCTTAAATTAAGAGAGATGGCTACGCTCTGCCTGTAATAGCTAATGAGCACACCGAGTCAATCCTAGGCCAGGCCTAGCACGTGCGCTCTGCGCCCAGCGGGCCTTGTCCATGGAACGAGCTTTCCCAAAGCTAAGGGAGGACGTTCCTGCTCCAGGTTCCTGCGTTTCACCTCGTTATTACATAAATACAGCAAGAGGCTGCACCCGATAAAAGAGGCGGGTGACATTTGACAAGCACAAAGTGCTACGGACAGCACGGACCGACCCCTCGCGACCCAAGGAGGGCGCGAGGCCTTGGCTCCCGTGGCGTGGTGTTCAGCGAAACCCTGCGCTGGGGTAACTTTGCAAAGCAAAGCAGTTAATTAAATACAGGAGTGACAGCACCAACAGGGTGCGGGAGACTGGAACAGCAAAGGAACGTGGACAAGAGCACGAGGAGGGAGGGGAAGGGCCCAGGAGAAGGGACACCGGGAGGCAGCAGATATACGTCCATTCTCCCAAAAAGCGGCCAGGTTACCTCAGCTGGGACAACCCACTCCTACATTAATCACAAACTGTATTTCAATTTGTGTGTAATGCTGCTATCGGCTGCCACGTCAAGCCACATTTATACCTAAATAATGATTTTGTGTGTTACGATGTCACTAATTTTAACTTGAATTAGCAACTCACCGTATGGCACTGAAGAAAAGTTTGCACTAACATCATCATCTCGCTTTGTTAATTTGAGACTACTAAATATATACAAATTAACGTCTGTGAAATGCAAAAATAAGGATTTATATGTATGGATCTTTGAGAAGAGACACTGATTCTGCATAATTAACAATACGGGGGAGACAGAAATGTTTTCTCTTCTTAACAATATCCAGTAACCTGTAATTTAGCGAGCTACTATCATGAAAAACCTGTTATTCCATTTATCATTTTCTCACCAAGCCGGACTAAAATTTTAGTCAGGATTTCATTTAAAACTGCCTTTGTAATGGCACAGCTGAACCCAGCTCCATAACCGCACCACTTTTGTTGTGTTTCTGTATTTTGCTGTACTTTTTGTATTTGTACAAAGCATTACTTTGTACAAAAGCAATTAAGCACCAAGAAAAATCTGACTTGATGCAAATCCAACCCAGCTTCAGATGTGACACACAAACACACAATGTTTTCCAGGGCAATTTTCTGGCTTCTAAGCATCAGCAGCTTAGGACTCTCCAAGTCAGAGATTAGGGCATTATCTGTAAAATAAAAACTCTACAAATTTATCTTCCACAGACACGTGTTGAATATTTCTCCTTTTCATCATCCTCCCCTATACCGCACACGCTTATCAACCGTCTTTAAAAACAAGCCGAGAGCATCACATCACAGATTTCGTAGAAAACCAAGAATGCCCAACTAAAACACACATATGCATGTCAAGAAATTGGAAATTTTAAATGCAATTCAATACCCTTTTTAACATCATTAATCGATATACTTTCCAAGAAGGTAATGGCATGAAATAGCTTGCATTAAAACCACCGCTACAAGGTTTTGCTGGCAACGACCTCCTTGAATCTTGAAAAGATTCACATCTTTCTCTAGGCTTGGAATAGACAATTACAGCCTTAGTAAATGTAAGCTCCTGTTAAAAATGTCCGTAATTCACTAGAAAAACATCTCTTTACGGCTGGAAAAAAAAAAAAATCATCCAACTGCATTAAAGTCCATTATAAAGCATTACTTTGTACAAAAGCAATTAAGCACCAAGAAAAATCTGACTTTATGCAAATCCAAGCCACTTATTATGAACAGAAGAGAAATGTCTTAGTTTGGTTTAACATTCAAGATCAGTATCTAGCAGAACGGAAGCATATCCTTAACTTGGTGTTTAACATTAAGGATTTGTTAATTTCCCATTGCATGCACCCCAAGGAATTACTATTTTGAACCTGACATTTAGCAAGATTGCAGTAGATCATTAAAACGGCGATAAATCGGTCGTCTGTTTTAATTCGCTTTTTTCTATCTCACACTAACACGTGTAAAAATCATAGCGCTGTCAAGCAACAAGTAAGTTTGTGTCAGTCCAGTATTTTCTTCATAAAATCAAATAACTTTGTTAAAATCGCCACTTCTTGATGTTACTTGCAGATTCTCATCCAAACGTGATGTAAAACCGCAGAGGAACAGCTTGTGCCCATAAGGCAGCTATCACTTCACCAAATAACCCAGAAAAGGAGCAGCGGATGAAATGGGAGAGGGGAAAAAAAGCAGCCGCCATCAGCTCTTCAGTAGGAAAGCTTCAAATTATGAGCAGGTTAAGTATAAGCTCATGTAAAATTACACCGTTTGATTTAAACAAGTCGTTTTTTAGACCAGCAACAATATTAGTTTTTTTCCATCATCTGTCACTTGAAAGGGCATCAAACACGATTCAGTAGTAGAGGCAGAAACGTTTGTCGAGCTGTGCACGTTTGCTGTTTAAATGTCTCCTACCGTCTCTGACCATCTCTCCTACTTTATTCAAAAGCAATCTATGTCTGCAGCGTACTTCTTAGCACGTAATTATGCACATCATTTACATATCTTTATTATTTACATTTTCTTATTATCTTAAGTAACCAAAGGCTCACAAAACCATAAAGTTTAAAAAGCCCGTACCCTCCTGCTGCCAGGGATTAGCATATTCAAGCATTCTAGGGAGGCCAGCGTGAAACAAAAGGGAAGGGCTGGGAAGCACCACAAAGCAACGCTTCTCAAGTAGAAATGGGTCCTTTAAAATAAAACAAAACAAAAAAACAACAAAAAACCCCCACTTATGCATTCCCACCACTGGCTATTTATCCAGTGACAGAAACAGAGTTTAAAAAAAAAAAAAAAAATCACTGCAGAAATTCAAAGGATGAGAACAGACGGGCAGCGCGCGACGTGCAAGCAGCTCAAACCGATTCTGTTCCTTTTTCCTTGCAAAAAAGGTCTGCCCCAAAGCTCGCTAAAAAGCACAATACAGCCAAGCCCTTAACGAGCCTCCTTCTCCTATAAATCACGGAAACTACCAATGGGACCAGAGGATGAAAGAAAGAAATTTCTCTCTCCTTAGACACGAAGTTCCCAAAACATCAACCTTCAAGCCACGCATTTTTAGTTGAGGCAATGCAGTTTTTAATTGTTACACATCCGATGTGAACTGCTGACTCTCGCTCCATGGACCACTTGTGGTCAAAGATTTTTGGGTTTTAATCAGCTGCTCCAGAACGCCCTGTTTTTCAGTAATCCAGGAATAATTCTCATTTCCCCTCCCGGGGGCACGACGCTGCCTCTTAAACCCAACTTGCAGCAGGATTAGCACCACTTGGCCTTTGCCCCTCCTAAACCTTCGCAGAGTAAACCCCACGGCATTTCGTTCTTCTCATTCGCCTATTTCCCAGCAAGCCATCGCCAAGTACACCCGCCAACAGGCAAAAGAAACTCCAAATTTCCTCCGACGGAAACGAGAAATAGGAAGAATCTGCCATGCACCTAATGCCACTTCAGGGCACAAAATCGGCACTTGGCTCAATTCTTTTGAAGTGTTTTAATACATTTTTGATAGCTTCGTGAATGGACTTGTGGGTAGTCAATCTGCATATATTCTGGTGGAATATGCAAAGACGTTCTCTGAAGATCCCTTTAAATAAACTACAGAGAAAACATTAATTATTTCAGTAACTATGAATGATAGAAGCTGTCCCAGAGAAATCAGACATCCATACGCTCTCTGCATTAAAATTTAATTGGATTATTTACTAGCAATGCAATTTCCTTCCTGAAAACTGTTTTACACTCATGCCTGACAAGCCTCTAGGAACCTGCAGAAGCCAAGCAAAAAGTAGAGAAATTCACCATAATTATGTGTTTGAAAACAAAAATTTGGGGGGGGGGAAACAAAACAAACCACCCACATCACAAACTCACAGCAAAAACCACATCTGGATTGTTGGACAAGCATCACACAGCAAAGTGCCCTTGAATTAGTTTCACGAGAATGAACTTTGACGATAACGAAAGATAAAAAGGTGTTTGATCACTCAGAACATCTATTCAATCTACTTAATGTAGACGGTTACTAAAATACGAAAAAAATAAGCAGGCAAATATTTCAGCTTATAAGGCAGTAGTAACTGTAGATGAAAGAAATTCAGGTTTTAAGATGAGCTGTTACAGGAGAAATACACAGCAACTGATGCACTTTTTTCTGCAAGTCTTAAAAATTTGTTTCTTATTAACTTAACTAGTTAATCACCCAGATCTTGCATTACTAAGCATTTAACTGCTTACACCTTGCTTGGTAAGCCGTTCTGCACATCACATAAACACCGAATTCTTCTACAAAATCCTACAGTAAGTTTCACATTTGAAATGTTCGGTTACAACATAATATTCTATGTTGTTGCGATCACTCAACTCGTATTCAGAAGAAACGTTTGAAGTATTTTCCAGCTCTGATGCACTAGTTTTGTACGTATTCAATGAACACTGCTCAGCTGCAGCTCTTAATAATGACAAAAGTCAGGAATTCATTCCTGAAAGGGTAAGTTACACAGAATTGTCCACAAATTGACTATCCAGCCTTATCTAATACATGAGCCATGACGAGTTAGGAAAAAATTAATATTATTGCTTTCAGTGGTATATGTTAGCTCTGAAACCAACTGCTTCCTGTGGGATAATGGCTTGCTTTTAATGAAATCATAAAGAAATCACAGGAAATAGCTAAGGATTAGAAAAACAAGCCAAGATATCTATTACTGTTTATGAAGAATATTTAGAGAGGTCCAGAAGGGCTTTTCTATATGGTCCAGTAGCCCTTTTAGGAGGGGAAAAAAATAAATCTACCTTCAAAACTAATTTCTCTCAGCTTCACAAAACTTTTGGAAATGTTTCACAGCCATAACCACTGTAAACCCTGTAAAAACCGGCAAGTACGTTACAGTAATAAATACTGCTAAATATTTGATCTTGACATTGACTTCAACTGCACACCTAAAAACTTCCACGGACTGTTTTTAGAGACGTACGGACACAACCTGGAGCCAGTCAGGATGACACTAGGTAGTCAATTGAAGTCTGAGACAGTGACATTGAAGTTCCCGGTTCCTAAACCAGCCCGACCCGACCTGCGGTGACCCAGCGTCCTCAGCCGGTAACGCTTGAGCGGAGGAGCCTTGAATCTCTTCCAAGTTCCTGATAAGCAAAACCATCAGAGCGATTATTAGAAGATGCTGTGACAAGCACACGTTAGTCACCTCAGGCGAAACCAAAAAACTCGACAAGTTCCCAGGGCTACAGGATCGGATCATGAAGACGAACCCGGCCAGGACTCCAAAGATCCGACCTGGCCTTCTGGGCCACGGCTAAACCTTTCCCCTTCCTTTACATTCTGCTTCCTATTGTTCCGCTGCTTTGGGAGCTTGCGCTCCACAATGAGGGCACCGCTGCCAACCCAGCGCCGCCTCTGTAAATAATTTACTGGTTACATGATTTCCTCATAAGCAGCGACTGGAACTGCAGCATCAGGGAATTTAACGCGAGTGTCAGAACATCCCCAACAGCCAGAGCCTTATCGGTGGCCCCGTGGACACTGAACTGCCTCATGCAGGCTCTTAAGAATATGCTTTTTTTTTTTTTTTTTAATTTATTAATAACATTACAAAACAAATTCAAGCAGAAGGAAAAGTTTTCATCAAAATTGCAAACCAGTTGAAGGCGGTGGCAATTCAGGTTGAATAGGTTATAAATATTGACACACTAGGTCTGACTGCCATTGGCTTTTTATCAAACTAACCACCACCACAAGCATTCATGTTCTAGTTTATCTTCACATTATTTCAGCTCAGTGTGTTCATATACAGAACCTGAAATTCAAGTTTTAGGACCTCTTTGGAACTAATTACATTTTTAACCATCTTTTCAGTGTTAGCCAATTAAGAACAGCATTTGAGGGACAGTTGGGTTGACATTACTTATGTTTACTTACTTTTAATTTAAATTGAGAGGGAAGGGAATAATTACATATGTTATAACCAAGCCTGGAACTCTGCCTGTAATTAAGGATCTGATACATCTTACAAGAACTCTATTTTCGGTTACTCAAGACATTTGCCAAACTATCAGTGCGGTCACAGATTTCATACAGCGAGTGTTTTTCTACTGTTTTGCTCAGCAGTGGAAAACAGATTCTGTTCAAATGATGCCGTCACATCCGAGAGTAAGACAAGAAAAAAAAAAAAAAAACAAACCAGTTTGCGAAGTTCATATTAAAAATACCTTTTGCAAGCATTTTGTTGACGATTTCTAAAACCGGCAGGGGCTGAATTTAGGCTGCGGCGGGCGGGCCTTGGGCTCTCGTTGTCCTTTGGGAAGCGGAAGGGGAACAGAGGTGGGATGGCTCATTTTCTTGACGAAGTATGAAAATTACAGGCGTCTGAAAAACTTCAGAAGAGGCAGTTGGTTCGGGAACTCAGTTTTGCACAGCCCAGCAGCGCCAGACACGCTCTAGGACGTCGGGCTGTCGCACACGCTGCTTTTGCATAAAATAAGAAAGCAGAAGACTAAGAAGGCCAGTGTGTGACAAGCAGTGAGGAGACGGAACGCAGGCCAGGTTGGTTTTTTTTAATTAATTGCTTCCATATCCTCATTGCAGTCAGCTCTCACCAGGGTATCTGGATGCAGGACAGCCTGTAAGACTGATTTTTCCATCTTTTCTTCCTCAAGACTCTTCGCAGTCTCTTTCCCAGTAATCAGTGGAGTTAAGCCACAAAAAATTAAGAACATTATCACTAAATGCTCCTCTAACTAATCCAAAGATGCTGATGAGATACAAAATGTGGTTAAGGAAAATCAGCAGTACAGAAGAAGGTGCAACACTTCAAGAATCACATCAACAAACAGAAATGGTAAGATACAATGTATTTGTAATTCATATATTGGTTCTCTGCAGATTCTTCTGTGCTTGGTACCAAACAAAACTGCCAGGCTAACATCAAAGATTTACCAAGAAATCTACCACGACTTGAAGCAGAAAACAATTCCTCTCTGACCGGCCTTTTCCAGCGACTACCTCAGATTGGAGATTTTTCATGTGCCTTTATTACACGGTTCTGGTGCGGAGGATCCGTTCTTCACACCAGCCTGATGCCCAGAGCTCCAGCCACTCAGACACAGAGGAAAGCAAGGAAGGAAAACAGTTTATCTCCACTTGCATTACCAGCATTCTCGCCCCTCACTAGCGTTTCTTGCGCTTCCAAGCAATACATTATTGAAACAACCTTTTCTGTCACAGCTCTCATATCTTTTCATCTACGGACCAACACTAGCGCATACATTCTGCTGTTTTCATCCATTAATCATCTGTGTGCCACGACAGATTTTGATGCTTTTAATTCCCCTGTACTTTTCTGTTAATACAGTTTGAAATCCCGCCCACATTAAATAAACTACAGTTCGGTGCCCGTGGTTTTAATATGGCAACAGCGTAAGGTTTGGCAACTAGTGTATTTTAATTCAGGACTTCAATAACACTACATCCTCCTATTTGGAACTTGGATGCTAAAAGTTCCAGCTGCCCAAAGAGGACTTAAAATGATGTCTCTTAATTCCAAAGTCACTAACTTTATGACCATAATCATCCTGCTCTCTCTCTCACACACAATGAGCCTTAAGAAAACTTACACAGCTCACTATTAAAATAATTATTAAAAATAATGGCTGTTACAAATAGAAAGGGAATGGAAATCAGGTGACACAAGAAAGAAATGGCCACAACTACCTTCAAGTTTCATCATAATATATATAGCTTAAAATGCGCCAAACTGCGCTGAGAAACCGGCAATGTCTGAGGAAATCCATATAATCTGCTTTACAGATTCTTGGGTAGGAGATGTGAAAAATTAACAGCTTCAGAAAAGGTTCCCAGTGGAACAGGCACTTGGAGAATATCTGACAGAAAAGAGGGGAAAAAAAACGCCAAGGAAATACACAAAGATGGAAAAAGGAAACGGAGTAGTGAAACTTCAGCAACCTGTTCATGTCCTTAGAGCTTGTTGTCACTTGCAATAAAAAAGCAACCAAACAAGGATATTCACTGTCAAAAGAAAAACCAAGTTCCACAGGGAATGTTCTGGCTCACTGCTGCTTCTGAGAAATGCAGAGCACAGACACTTGGATGTGCTGACCTAGAAATAGATACAGCTTGAGATTAGAAATTCACTTTCAACCAAAATAAGGAACACCCACCGTGTGCCTACCAAACAGGCACCGCATTTTTGCTGCATCATTAAAATATATTCACGTAGTTGAGCACTTGTACACGCTACCAAAAAAATCTATTTAGTCATTTCTTCAGCCATCTTAGCTGTTTATTAAACTTCACGGGAGCAGCTCAATTAAACAGACAAAGGGGATGAGCGGACAATAAAAAACAACAGGTATTTGGAATCTGCGGCCTGCTTTGGGTAACAAGTTGAAGAAAATTGAGAGGTCAGGAATGATCATAAAAAATTCAGTTTAACTACGCAGAATTCAACCGGCAATAAGGCAAAACACAAGGTAAGACACTCCAAAATTATATCTCAAATGAAAACGTTTGTTTTTTTCGTTTGAACTATTTGTATAGAATCGAAACAGAGCAGTTAACAGTGGTAAGAAATCAATGAACACATTTCTAAACCTGAAAACAACGCGTCATCAAAAAATTGGTATCCCCAATGGTTCTAGGTTTTACAAGATCACTGCTTTTCACAACTGTTCTCCGTAAGTGTAGTTTTAACAAGCGCAACGCTTTCACAACCAGCTTTCTGTTACAGGATGTCTCAGACCAGCCGTGTTTTCGGGCTGGTGAGGACAGGGACCCAAGAGGAGCAGCGACAGAGCTCTGTTCCTCCAGCCAGCACCACACAAAGTGACCGAGAGATGTGAACGTCTCCGTGTCCTCCTGCCACCCGCTGCCCACAGCATTTGTCAGTTCTCTGATGCTTTTCCTCACTATAATCACTGTTAGGCCTTGATGCTTCTGTCTTTTTTTTTCTTTTAAAGATCTGTATTGCAATAATCAGCAGTGCCCACAGCACAAGTTCTCAAAACACAACTGGTGTCTCGGAACAGAAAACCCAGGGAATGAGACTCATCTCCAGCTCCCAAGAAACCAAAACATTCACGACAACTCAGACAATTGCTTTGAGAGAAAAAACAGCTATTTTTAACTATTCTGCTTAGTGGCTGCACTTGAGGGAGGTTCCTGTTGCCTTTCCTAGTCTTATGTAGCAGCCATAACTACTATTTCCTTTTCCCTCAGCTGCTTTTATAAAATCTCCGGGCTTGCAGCTTGCAACAACGCGCTGTCTCCAACACTGTCCCGGGTTTAAAGCAAGAGCCAAACGCTTCCACAGCAGCCCCTGCCCCGGAGGGCAGCAGCAGGTTTACCTTCCACTGCATCTATTTCTTTTCCACCCGGAATAGCAGCCTGAGCCAGGCGGGGGAGCCCGGGCTGAGCTCCCACTGCTCAAATGCAAAGGGGACGCAGGTCTCACACACCCCAGTTTCGATTGATCTGCTGCTTGGTGGGATCACCAAGTTGGGCGCTGAAAAATTTGATGGAATATAACAAGGGCAAGTGCAAAGTCTTGCATCTGGGCAGGAACAACCCCAGGTTCCAGCATAGGTTGGGGAACGAGCTGTTGGAGAACAGTGGAGGGGAAAGGGACCTGGGGGTCCTGGGGACAGCAGGGTGACCATGAGCCAGCACTGGGCCCTTGTGGCCAGGAAGGCCAATGGGACCTGGGGGGGATTAGAAGGGGGGTGGTCAGTAGGTCAGAGAGGTTCTCCTGCCCCTCTGCTCTGCCCTGGTGAGACCGCATCTGGAATATTGTGTCCAGTTGTGGGCCCCTCAGTTCCAGAAGGACAGGGAACTGCTGGAGAGAGTCCAGCGCAGCCACGAAGATGCTGAAGGGAGTGGAGCATCTCCCGTGTGAGGAAAGGCTGAGGAGCTGGGGCTCTGGAGCTGGAGAAGAGGAGACTGAGGGGTGACTCATTCATGGGGATCAATATGGAAAGGGGGAGTGTCAGGAGGATGGAGCCAGGCTCTTCTGGGTGACAACCAGTGATAGGACAAGGGGCAATGGGTGCAAACTGGAACACAGGAGGTTCCACTGAAAGATGAGAAGAAACTTCTTCATGGTGAGGGTGCCAGAGCCTGGAGCAGGCTGCCCAGGGAGGTTGTGGAGTCTCCTTCTCCGCAGACATTCCAACCCGCCTGGACACCTTCCTGTGTAACCTCATCTGGGTGTTCCTACTCCGGCGGGGGGATTGCACTGGATGAGCTTTCAAGGCCCCTTCCAACCCCTGACATTTCTGTGATCATGTGCACTCGGGACAATCTCACTCCAGCACAGGAATCTGCAGAGACAGACGGCACTGTGGGATTTGTCAGCTCCTGATAACAAAAAGCAAATATTTGGTGGATTGTTAAAGAGGAATTTAAGTGCGTCTCTCTAGGAGTGTAATGGCTAAAGACCTAGTTAACTCTGACTCTAGTTTAATTCAGTTTATTTTGAAGCTATGAGATGTTTATTGCCACGTGCTAAAACAAGTCTCTGCACTCCTTAAGAGAACTGGAGGAATGCCACTGTATGCCAGGTACAGGACGGGAGAGAGGAACTCAGTCTTCTTCCTCAAATGGAGACATCTGAGGTGAGGACAGTCTTTGTATTCACATTTGTATACATTTCGTGAATAAAAACCGGAAGGATAGGAAGGGCAGAGCAAGCAAAGGCAGTTCTGAGCTGACTTCCAGAGCCTGATCTCATCAGTCTTGCACAATACAACTCTAAACACAAAGATGAGAATTCCAAATAATTCGAGCGGAACTCCAAGGAAAGGTATCCGCTGTCACACTAAGGACTAGATACGGATCTCCAAGAGAGTACGAGGATTTTCTTTTCGAACTGTCACACCCTCCCTTTCCCCTGTACAGTAGTTGACAACACTGTAGAAGAAAATGGAAATTATTCTCATAGGGTCAAATATATTTTACCAGCTTGCCTTTCAAAAGCCCTCAAACCGTCTAATAAAATGCACCCTAGGAGAATTAGTTTGGAAATCTGTGCACTCTCCAAGGACTAGAACAGCCCTTCACACAGTTTTACCCTAACTGCCCTCCTCCCAAACCCCAACCAAAGCTCCACGGGATTCCTCCGAAAGCATTATTTAAATATGTATCCGAAATCACTTCCTTAATTACTCACTCAAGCTCACGCATGTTTAAAAGCAGTTTAGCAGATGAGCCACCTCTCCTGGGCTGTGCTGCGCCAGGCTTAGGTAGGCGATGGCTGTGTTGAGCCAGGCTTAGGTAGGCGATGGCTGTGTTGAGCCAGGCTTAGGTAGGCGATGGCTGTGTTGAGCCAGGCTTAGGTAGGCGATGGCTGTGTTGAGCCAGGCTTAGGTAGGCGATGGCTGTGCTGTACTGCCTCTGCTCGCACCCGCTTCATCTGCCCCACAACTAATTACATTCTCCCAGAGGATCTCTCACCTCTCAGTCACGTTTGTCAGAGTTTGGGTTCTGCAAGACAATAGAAGTAGGAAGAGAAGAGAGCCCCGCTTTCAGAAAGCAAACCAGAAGAGTCGGGGAAGCTCAGCATTCCTTTGAGGAAAACAAACTTCAGACTTTTGCACTTCCTTTGTGCATCCCGATTATCTGAGCACTTACCAAAGATCTCTTTTTAGTAACATGATACAACTCGTTTCTCTTCGTTTAAGCAAAGAAATGCATAAACCAGCAATGTTCAAGTTTAAATAAAAACATCTTTTTACAGTAACTGAAATAAGGGGAGCAAGTGAAAATGAAGAGCGAACACCAAGAAAGAAGCACACATGAGGAACCACCTCCGAACCGGGGACACAGCATCCCAGGGGAAGAGAGCAGCAAGAGGGGCTGAGCTGCCAAAAGCTCAGTAAGCTCTGCAAGAACTTTAAATTCTCCCTTTTGCCACCAAACGAGGCAGAGAAAAATACTTTTTGAAAATTTTCGCATTTTTGCACAAAGCAGTTGAATTAAGTCAGGCGGACGGTTATAATGATGACTTCTTTTCGGTTTATATGACTGATTTCATGTTTGCCTTTAATGATCTGCTTTTAGGTAAGTCTGGTTTTGCTAGTGAAGCCAAGATTATAGAATTACGCTCACCCTCTGCTAAACACAACATTTGGAGCTTCCCTTCTTTAAGTGCTCCACTTGGATCTTGAACTGCAGGGGGATTGTCATCTCCTGCCCAAGCAAAACTATTGACAACCGAGAAGGAACAATGTCCACAAAACCAACAAGATAGAACACCAAATTACAGTGGGAATTTGCTGTACAGCAAATATTCTGCAGCAACTTTGCACGTGCACACTCACAAATTCTGTCCAAGAGCTGTCGTACACTTACGGCAGGTTAGGAGGACGCACACAGGCAACCAAAGCAAAGCAGCCCGCCAACGATTTTGTTTCCTTTTTCCTTTACATCTCCTTGTTCCTGAGTTTGTAACATTTATCCTCGAGCTGCCAAGGTGCATCTATCTCACTGTATGTGCCTCCTATGCTATCGGGGGCATCTGCTGCTCGCTGGTTGTCCTTACATCACAAGAACACTTGGAAATGCCTTTCTGCACTCTCCTCAGAAGCTCCACCGTTCCTCCCCAGCCAATTCTGTAGCGTCTACATAGAAATCAAGCTCACAAATCCGGCAGAACTAGTTAAACCGGGCTCAGCTTGTGCTACATCACACTTTTACCTTTGCATTTTGATATGCCTTAGAAGGAGAAACTTCCCCCCCCCCGCCTTTTTTTTTTTTTTAAAAATGTCCTTTTGTTGGCAACTTTGTTTAAAAAAGTCAAAGCTCACTCTACTGCTCTTCAATTAAAGGAGGGAGATGAGTCTCTATAGCAAAAAGTATTAGGAAACGCTATTAAAAGTCTACTTGAAACTTCCTCCCACCTCAACTAGACAACTGTATTTGATCGAAGGAGAAGCCTGTTCGCAGCGCAGCACTTGCTTAAACCCTCTTGCTCGCGAACCACCGCTCCGTGTGTCCCGCGATGCGCACACATCTTCAGGCGTTCGGACTCCGGAGGGTGTTGCTGTGCTGGCTCCAGCCGTCCCCCGTGTCCCCCCTGCCCAGCGCAGCACGTTCTTCCCGGGCCAGCTCACCTCCCCGGCTGCCGCGGGACGGACAGACGGACGGATGATGCTCCCTGCCTGTCTAGACGGACAGAAACCTGCCGGAACGCGGTTCCCACGCCTGGCGGGGTGAAGCAAGCCCCGCTCCTATCAACAAGCGCTGAAACCAGGTGCTTTGTGTAATTGCCACAAAGGAATTCACCATCAGATCCCAGCGCATACGTCATCCTCCTTTGTTATGATATATTTCAGCTAAAAGTAATATCTGCTTGCACGGAGCACACCTAGGTTATTTTAAACTATTTAGTGGCGTTTACATGTTGAAAGCACATGTCAGTAACGTAAAGGTAAGTGCGTTACATGCTTATTCTAACCATCCTCAAAAGATTAATAAAACCAAGGGTGGGCAAATCTAGGGAAGGAATCAAGACATAAATCCCCTGTCGTGTAAGAACACGGTTCAGAACGTGCAGCCAGGGTGTTGGTTTTGTCCAGAGAAGCAGGGATGTTGCTGCAGGTTTCCCGCTGTGTGTTCCTGACAGCTCCAAAACCTGCCTCAAGTTCAAAGAACTACCCAAACATTTCTATAAATGAATGAAGTCTTCACAACACTGGGATACTCAAAAGGCTGGGGGGATTATACCAGCATCTTGTATAATAGGCATTTGAAAATAGAATATGACTGTACTGGACATCGCTGTCCCAAAGCGATTCTGGTTTTAGGCTTTTGGCATGAACAGAAAAATACGTGAAAAAAGCAACACTGAGAGGCTCATAACTGGCATCACTTCAGCACAGAAAGGGAATGGAAACTTTTAAAATTTCCATTTAAATACAGAACATTCACATAAATTTTCATTTTCCCCTCAGTAATCACACAGAGAAGACAAGATATCTGATCCCATAGGAGTTCAATATTTAGAAAAATCTTTATTAACTTCAGCTAGAAGCCTGGCTAAAGGCTGTTGACATCTTTTGTTTGGTTTTCATTTTGCTTTATATGCATGAACATATTGCAGGAAGACTGGAAGTGATATGTCACAGCGTGGTTAAATGGATGTCGAATCCTGGTATCTGAAAACTATGGATTTAACTACATTTTAAGATTTGAAGTTGGTAGTAAAGATACCATCCGCATGACTAAATATCCGAAACCTGCCACCAGAGAGGAGACGTATTTTTTCTTATTAGTAAAGCAACATTAAAACATAGGTACCATTTGTAAAACCCCATAACCATTCAATCACTTCAACACAGCATTACCTAGGACACCGCACTGATCTTCACAAATATTTAACAACAATTTTATGGAAGATTAATCCCAACCAAACGCAAGGAGGCAAAATCATAAAACGGATTGCGTTATTCCCAACTGCTTCCCAAATTTTTCATCAGTCTTAATTAACTGTGGAGCTTCTGACTTTTCCACCTCTCTTCTCACTGCTTTTTTTTTTCCCCCTGCACATGGGAAAGATGGCAGAAAATCTTCTTGCATTCTCAAAGCGAAACCATGAAGTTGAGCTATTATATTATTATTGTACCACTAGCCTTCCTTCTTTTACACACCTTCTCCCCAGTTTTTAAATTCCTTTACTACATTGTGTCATATCTGGACTGCGTATTACTCTGCCCAAAGGCCACATCTTTAAGTAGCCTCATATAGTCTGCATACAGTTTAATAAAATAGTAATGGGGGGTCTGTTTCTTTTGCACATCAACATTCTATTCCACTACTTCTTAAAATAAGGGAAGTTACATTTGCTGACAGCTTCATTAATGGTACTACTTCTGAGACAGGAAACAATACAAGAAAGTCTCTCTATTCACCATTTAGGATATTTCTGAGTCTGTACCGCAAAATTCAGGAAAAAAAAAAATTACTAGATTTTAAATTCTTAGCTAAAAAATGTTAGACAACGTGGCCAAATGATTGTGTTCTGCTGCAACTGCGTTAACCACTACAGACTAAATTTAACTAAAATTTAATTAGGCCAGATTCATCTTAGTAGAACTAAAAGAGAAATTATTTAACAGGTCCTGGTAGAATCTGGATGTAATTAATAAGTATAAAGTTTACAAGTCACAAAATAAGGTGTTTATACGGACTTTCTGGAAATGAAGAAAACCAAGCGAACAGCTCATTTGCTAATATTGAAGCAGCAGGTTTTAGCGGCAGTGCCTATTTTGGTGCCTATTTCGGTGCCGGCAGCTGCTCCGAGGCCGGGACGGCCAGAAATACGGGATGAAGAACTCGAAACACGAGAAACCGACACCCTGGTGGCATCCAGACCGCTGCAGGGCTCCTCTTACCCTCCTCTGATCGCAACTGGAATTATTTTAATACGGAAAGATCGTTTTGGGGCCGTCTGCTGTATGGTGCCACAGTGGAACTAAAAAGATACGCGCTACAATTTTCCCACTACAATCTTCGTTTTCTTCAGCTTAGGATATGGGCTCCACATATCGTTCATATCTCAGAGAGCTAAGTATAATGCAAATTTATATTTAAGAACTGCTAGCCATTAGAAAAAAAAAGCTAATCTCCCACTAAGAAGGTCCCTCGCCTGCAAATAAATACAGAAAAAATGATTTCTAGAGTTTAGCTTTTAAACAATTAAAAGGACTGGCAAAGCTCCCGGCTTATAGCGCGTATCTACAGTGTACGGTGTGTCTGCACCAGGATTTTTTGCAGCTTGGAAGGTGCAGGGACACAAAGCACCCCAAGTAAATCCGCTTTGCTGGCCTCTCTCTGCACCATCACTAACCAAAGCAAACAGTTTTTAGCAGTGGACAGCTAAATATACCCCTTTTTATTCAATACAATCATTACCACAGAAAATAGCTCGAACGGTAACACAAACCATCGTTTTCCTGATCCACGGTTGTCAAGTCTAACAAATTTCAGAATAGCAAAAGCTCAAATTCTTGGAAACCTTAATTGAGATTCTCTCCTAGGGATGGTCTGGGAGTTTTGTTCCAAGTACCTGTACCCATGCTGCTTGGGTTGCAGCAATAAAACATCTTTTTAACAGAAACCAAGCAAGTCTGATAAGGTCAAAGCAGGAGCAGTCGAGCAAATTCACATACATGACCCACAGCTACACTTTCAGTCACCTCGCTCCCCCCAAAAAAAACACCAAACGATGCTTACAACTCAAAATAGAAGAAGTATCTCTAGTAGAACAATGAGCACCAATGTAGGATCGGGCAGTAGGAGGGTCCCCAGGCCACCACCTTGTCATCATCACCTTGTCACCGCCACCTGCTCCAGCCCAGAGGTGACGGTACCTGCCTGGCCACGCTTCGCACAAATAATTCAGCTATTTTCATGCGCTTTGCAGGTTCTAGCAAGCATAATATGTAACAAAACCACTCAAAGGCACCGCAGGGAAAGCGTCACTTAGGGCACCATTGGTAAAAAGATGGTAAGGGAGTTTAATGCGTGGGATATTCGCAGTTCTGCCTGGCAATTCTCTCCTGTTCTGTTCCTAATCTTCATGAAAACAGTAGTGAATCTTGACACTTGGAGCATCTTTCACATACGTTTGCCGTTGGTCAGCGGATTTGGAAGTTAACAGAGACAGAAAGGTTCGCAGACAGTCTTCTGTGTCCACAGGGCCTGTTCTTCCCTCCCGGAAAGAAGAAATCATAGAGAAAATACCAAGTACTGAGAGACGCAGAAGGCAGACACCTTTAGAGTTCAAACCAATAAATGCCATTCGATACAAACCCAAGAAGGCAAACGACAAAACAGACCCAGCCCAATGACCTGGAATAAAATGCCATCCTCACCCAAAAACCTTGTGGTTTCCAACATGTCCTGGTTTTGTTAAAGCTTGACACAACCGTACGAGACTAAGGGAAAAGGAGGAGGGCAAAGGCCTCATCTGAACGACCAGGTCTGTGGTTGAGAACAGAAACCCCCCCCGCATCGACCTCAGCCCAGCGCTGCGGTTTTTGGGACAGACCCCTCGAGTCAGGATGGCACCATCAGGAATCAACATTTTAGCAAAAGCCCACGTTTTTCAAAAACGGGGGAGGGTTAATTGCCAAAATCTCGTTTTAAAACACCGATCGTCAGCTCAAGCTTCCCGACTCCTGCAGCCGAGGTTTGAGACGTGGGGCTCCAGCGGAGGAATTGGTCAAGACTGACGTTCCTCGGCGAGCGCATTCTGCACACATTTCAGATTGTATTTCCACATATTAATTAAGGCATATCTTAAATAATCTTGCATTAGAAATGGGGGGAAAATGCTACTGCTGCATTATGAAAAACACTGTTAACAGGACAGACTACCTAGACGGGCTGTGAAATCCCTCTTGGCTGGAGATTCCAGAGATGTTAGACAAACACTCTTATCTGTCCTTATGCAACCAGACCATGGAGGAAATAAAAGAGAAGTCATTTCCAGCCTTACACTTCTGTGAACTTATGTTTCAGAGAAAGAAAAAAAAAAAACACACACAGAAAATCAGTTTGAATGCTGAATGAGCCATAAACCATGGGTATAGCTCTAGTAAAGAAGTGGAAATTGAGGTGCAGATGGGTTTAAAAAAACCCATTTAATATGCAAGATAGAGGCAGTTACTAATGCGAAACACTGAATTAGAAGAACTCAGTTGAATAGCCAAAGGAGGCTTTTGCTCATGTCACACAATTCATATTTCAAACAAATTATGTTGAGACACTAAAGTAGCTTTAACTGGCAAGACAGAGTTGGATAAAGATGCTTCAGTTCAATCATTTCAATTAATAATTAAAACGATCATTAAAAAAAAATACTTCAGTCTCTATCCAATTCCATTCACACTGAAAATTTTGCGGCCCTGTTGAACCACGTAGATACAGACTCACGGAAAGTTTCCCAAAGATAAAAGGATTTTCCCTTTGCTTTAATTTTCACTTTATACTTCGCGCAAATAATCTCAACATTAGACGTTGGCACGCTGCCTACCTTGGATATGTATAAAGAAGGAAAAGTGGTTTAGCGTTGCATATCACAGACTGCAGGCGAGTGAAATGAGGAAAGATTGTATCTTTAATATCAGGGCGGCACAAACACCCAGACGGAATTCTGCACAATCCTGGGGATCACCAGCCTCCTCTGCAGGCACAGCCCCCACAGCCAACACATCCGAACCCTCTGCAACATAAGGGCATTTCAATATGTCTCGTATAAACAAAAGATTTACAAAGGGGTATTTCAAGTCTTTCGAGAAATAAGGAACAAAGTGGCACGAACCAATTTTTTTTTTTTTTTTTTTTTTCCCAACGTAACTTTTTAAACCTCTCAAATTTTAACCTAAGACCAGCATTGGTTAAATGGCCTTCCTGTGGCATTTCTCTTTACAAGGACTAATACCCAGTTTAAATACAGAGTTGCCAGCTATCTGTTAAGATCTGCATTTTATAAAGTAAGCCAGTAGTGTCTTCCTCCTAATAATCAGCAAACAATTCTGAATCTAGAGGTAGTTCTTCATTATACCTTCCATGACAACAGCCAAGGAATAACCACCTTCTTTCTTCATTCACATTCCAGATTATGAGGCAAACTCATCTACAGATTATTTTTTTTTGTCGTCTTCTTTACGTCTTTCCTTTATTCCCATGGTCTTTGTGGAGCTCTCCCCAAGGAGCTCCAGATCTTCTCCTCCAGACAGAAAGTTATAGGCCTGTCATGAAAACACTTTGCCTCTGATATCATGATTTTGCACTAATAAACACTTTGCCTCTGATATCATGATTTTGCACTAATAAACCCTCATTTCTAGATACTGCTGAGCTATAGTATCCATCCACTAGTCAGGAGGAAGAATTATTGGAGGGTTTCAAAGCTCCAAGGGCAGCATTTTCACTGATGGGAGCGCACAGTTCATACTTTGGGGGAGGGGAAGAGAAGAAAAGAGTGTTGGCTCCTTCATGAACATAAAAGGGCAGAATTACGCATTAGTGTAGCTTCCCCATGTATAGACATTTTATTTCTGAAATGCAGTGTAAACTCAAAATCAACCATTAGTTACTTCAACTAAAGCTCAAATCACCCATGTAATTACTTTCACAGAGGATTACGACCGAGATTTTTTTTTTTTTTTTTTTTTAATGTGGATTGTTAAAATTTCACAATTCAGAAATAAATCACAACGGGAAAATAGGTTCCTATTCACAAAACAGCCCAACAAGCTGGCATCGTTAGTACCCTTTTAACAAGGCAAAACCAGAACTGAAATGCCAGATCAGGACGGGGGTGAACTGGCAAGCCCCTGCACACAGGGTCAGCACTGGGGCTTTTCAAAAATTATATTTGAAAGAAGAGTTGAGATACCAGGAATTCTCCATTCACATATGCTTTAATACAAGACTTTTGACCTTCAGAAGTCCCTTCTTCCAGGAAAAAAAAAAAAAAAGAAAAAGAAAAAAAACCCCACCATTCCTCAGAAACTACCACAGAGAGATGCTGCAGACATCAATCTAAAATAACAGCAGCCAAAGGTCAAGCTGATATAAGCAACATCAATCTTTTCATTTAAATATCTTCTTGAAAGTTACCTCTTCAAAAGCAGAAGTAAGAAAATCAGGGACTATCCAGTGAGAGTGAGGAAGAAACTGCCTAAACATGTATACTTACAGGATCTTCCTAATAATGACACCAAGTATCTTCAACAAATAATCGCATTTTAAAACCTCACAGAAACTGCCACCAGCTTGGCTGGGTCATCTCAGCAAGACACATTGTTTTCGTTACAAGGATTCGTTTATGCATTATACACATCAGATTACAAAATCACACTAAATAAAACAAGCACTGGTGTCTTTTTACTAATCGGAATCCAATTTGCAAAGTCCTAGGAGTCTCCCAGAACAGCTGGAAAACGCGTACGGCAAAAAGAACTGGTGTTAGTGCCTAACAAAGCCGGTAACACTCAGAAGGCTCCAACACGACACAAAACCAAAGGATGCCAGACCAACACACGTCCCTCCTCCAACATCACGGCCAAATATCTTACGTGTCTGACACTGAGCTCCCCAGCAAAATTAACAACAGGTTTAAGGGCCCAGAAATATGAATAAGGATGCTCTTAGCATACATACTTCCAACTTCTTGTTAAAAAAAAAAAAACAACGCAGTACACTTCAAGATCTTTCAGCATTCCTCAACAGCGTTTTGTGTTACTGTTCCATAATCACAAGGGACAATACGAATAGATAAATTTCTTCTTCAGATCTCTCCTCCAAGAAAAAAACAATATATACATTTACAGGAAGCCTGTTATAAAACTGCTGCACATGCTTAAGGCCCCTAAAAGCACCGATGCTGATAAAATTAAAAATGGCTGTGCCCAAAGATCCCACAGCAAAACAGGCACAGCTCTGCTGACGATTAAAATATATATTAAAAATTCCTGCATCACCTTACAAAGGGCGAGGCATGCAAAACTAAGAGCTTATATATCTTTTTTTTTTCCGAAATTGAAGCGGGTTATTAGACAAGAGATGCAGATTTAGGCAAAGCACAGCTCTTCTTAAGGCTTCATTTACACAATAAAGCAGATCGTGTTCTCCGAGAGCCGGGATTTCAGAACTCGGCCGGGAACACGGCACTTTGTAAGAGCCACGGCGGTGGCCGGCGCACCCAACCCCCGTGTCCCCGAGCCAAGATGGCCAGTGGGTGCCCGTGGCTACTCACCAGCCGCAGTGCCGAGCAGGAGCAGCAGCGCCAGGTGCTGCAGTGAGGCGGGCATACCTGGGGAGGCCGAGGGTCCGCGCACGACGAGGAAAAAAAAAAAAAAAAAAAAAAAAAATTAAATTAAAAAAAAAAAAGGCAAAAAAAAAAAACCCAAACAGCGAGGAATTTGTTCCGCACAGCCTCCCTCGGCTCTCTCGGTTCACGGTCCCGTCGGGGAGGGCAAATGGCAGCGGAGAGGAGCCGCCTTCGCTCTTCCTGCGCTACAGCCGCCCGGCCGCATGTCTGGGCAGCCGGCGGCGCTCGGCGGGCAGCGGGGAAGCGCCGGCTGCTGCCTCCCGGCCCCGAGGCATCTCCCGCCGGGGAACCGCGCTTATTCCGCACGCAGCTCCGCCGCGGCGAGGGCACGGAACATCTCCGCAGGCCGGCAGCGATGTCAGGCACGACGGGCTCTAGGGGCTCCCGGCGGAGCCGCGTCCCATCCCGGGCACGGGCTCTGTCCTCTGGCCGCCTCACGCTGCGGGGCGGGCGGCGCCGATCGCTTCAGTCCCTGGGCGGCGCGACCCGCTCTCCTCTCACGGCGAGGGCTGCGGCCGCATCCCGGCCCACCCGCGTCCCCCGGCCGGGCGGGCTCCACCGCGCACCCCGGCCCGGCGGAGGGGAGGGGGGCGCGGCGGGCGAGGCCCTTCCCCTCCTCCGCCTCCCTCCGAGTGCACAGCGCCGGGCGGCCCCGGCCCGGCCTCCTCCCCCGGCTCTCCGCTCGGGGAACGGCTCAGTCCCTCCGCGCTGCCAGCGCCTGCGCCCCCTCCCCAGCGCCGGGCTCGCCGGCGAGGGGCAGCTCCGCGCCGCTCCGCCTCCTTCCCGTGCCCGCCGACCGGCTGCGGCGGGAGCCGAGGCCCGGAGTCCGCCCCGTCCGCCGCGGCCCGCGCCCCCGCCCGCCGGCACCAACGGCCGCCCCGGCCCCAGACACAAAGGGGAGTCGCTCCAACTGCCAGCCCGGCCGCGCCGGCCACGCCCCCGCCGCGCCGGCCACGCCCCCGCCGCGCCGGCCACGCCCCCGCCGCGCCGGCCACGCCCCCGCCGCGCCGGCCACGCCCCCGCCGCGCCGGCCACTGGCGGGCCGGGCAGCGCCCCGCCCGCTGTCGGCCACGCCCCTGACCATAGAGGTGGCCTCCGGGCAGGTAGAGAGGGGCCGTCCCGCGCGGGGGGCGGCCGCCATGTTGTGGGAGGTGGCGGGGCCGGGGCCGGTTCTTCGCCCTCCTCATCGTCGCCCTCCTCATCGTCGCCCTCCTCATCGTCGCCCTCCTCATCGTCGCCCTCCTCATCGTCGCCCTCCTCCGCTCCCACAGCTCCAGCCCCCAGCCTCTCCCAGGCAAAAACCATCACCCGCCTCTTAAATTAAAGAGATCTCAGAGTGAACCCTGTGGTGTTTGCGTGCTTTAACCTTTTGCTGTCTTGCACAGGGAGGACTGGGGATGTCGCGGTTGATATTCCAGCCCGGCAAGGCCCTTACAAACGAGTTCTGCTGGGTGGAGTGGAGCAAAAAAAAAAAAAACAAAAGCATTCTTAAAAGGCGCCTCCGTACCCAGGCTTCTCCAAAAAGTCGGTGACGGGGAACGCTGCCCTGTGCCTGAATCCCCGCCCCAGTCACAGGGTACAAGGAATACAAATCCGAAATTCCGATTCCTCCCACGCCTCGAAATACCGAATGCTACCGTACAAAACGGCGTAGATGCGAATCGGCGATGATTTTGCTGGTAATATAAGGCTTCTGCGTAACCCCATTCCTCTTCACAAGCCGTAACAGGTGAAATAGGTGTAATCCAATTCTTGCATCGCCAAGAGAATCGTTAAATAAATTCTAATAGGATTTTTATTGTAGTCATGCTTCAGCCGTAGTTTGACATTCCTAAGGTCAAGCTGAGTTTACGTGGCTGGTAGTTATATAAAAGTTTGTTACAATTTTCATACTTTCCGCCGTGGATATTGGTGAGAGACAATGCGATATAGAATCCCAGATTGTAATTTGTGTCGCCACTTTCCAGAACTGCAACCACATGTTAACCACAGTATCCTTCCTGTTATTTGTGGAATGTGAACTGCCAAGAAATAACCTTTAGAAGAAAAAAAAAAAAGGGGGGCAAACCCAACAACAAACAGAACAGTTTTACCTCCAAGAGAGACAAAAAAAAAAAACCAACACCGAATATATTTTATGGGCCCAAAATCCAGCGTTCTTTTCTGGTTCAGCAAAGGCACCGAACTATGCAACCTAATTTTTGCCCAGCTGTACCTACCAGTAAAAGAAGCGAAATCTACTTTGTTCACAGAAAACAAGAACCTGGCTGCGTGGGTTGCACAGCACTTTCACTGTTTGGATGGTAAAAGAAAATTACTGTAATTGTTTATGACGTGTATCAAAACCTGCTCAGCCTGAAGTGAATGACAGAAGTCTCACCAGTTTTAATGGTTCTAGTTTTGGCTCGTTAATTAATACCGGGAGTTCTCCACAACGAATTGTACAAAACAGATATTCTGCCTTAAAATACTTACTTTTCCTGTTTTCTCTCTCCAGAAAATGGATTGGATTTTTGGTCTGTGTTTTCCTAGGAGGAAGGAACAAGACATGGCGTTTTTAATACCGTTTTTTCCTCTCGGTTTCACAAAAAGCCAAACCCTGCTCAAGAAAACACCCTTGCGAAGACCCCGGGGCTGTGGATCGGGTCCTTGGACTAATCTCCCGGACTTGCCATCCCTGCAGTTTGCGAGACTTTCTTCTCCTCCTCTGACCCATTTTGGATTTTAACTCATTGTCACGTGCTTGGACAAGAACATATTTATAATTCTTTCTGTGATATTGTTTTATCTGTGAATTAGGCTTTCATTAGCCTGATATTCAGCAATATCAAGTAAGGCCAGCAGAAAAATACTCAGGAGAGGGCAAACTCACGGAGCTGCACAGTAAATCTGTGGTGCGGGTCCTAGGTTAGGGTAGGGGAGAGACAACAGAAAACGTGTAAAACACTGAGATTTAAAAGAAAATATTCTGGCTGAAGCCCTGTATTTCCACCAGGACGAACATCACCCAGTGAAACAACAATATTGAACGTAACAGAGACAAGACTCTTAAAAACTAGAATGAGGAGAAAAGACCTGAAGAAGTAGATGCTCTTTTGCAAGAGTGTTTGCTGCTCTCACAGACACAAACACGTTGCTATCACTTGCAAATTCAATGCTGTATATAAGTGAAATTAAACATATTCATGTTAGCAGCATCTCCTTTAAACCACACGTATTTATTTTTAATTACCTGGAGCATGGAAGCCAACCAGCGGGAAACAAAATGAACAAAGCATGACGAAAACCAAAACGAACTACCAAACCATAGCCGGAGCCCTGTTTCTTTTTAGAAAGCGCAATTTTCAGGCGCTTTAAAAAGATTTCCCAGGATAGGCTCAGTGTTATCCAAGAGTTTTTCAGCGCTGACGCAACGTAACTGTTATCATCCTTGGGACTCAGGGGACTGTTCTTTTTGACAGGGCCTTTCATGAAGTCAACAAATTCGTTTAAAACAAGCCATAAATTACATTTGGCTGCACATCGGCTTGGCCGGAGTGTTCTCTCAGTGCTGTCATAGGTTTTGGGGAAAGAGGATAATAACACGAGCCAACGTTTAGCTGTCAGGGGGTGTTTAGTTCCTAATTTCAAACCAAAGCATCCCCATAACATTGACTCTGATGCGTAAACATATGTTAAACAGCAATCAAGATGTTCAGAGACTTTCCCACAAGTGAGCACCCCCATTCTGGATCCTCAGTAATGGCTTAAGAAATAAGGGATTTGGTACAGGTCTCATTGCTAAATTAGGGGATTGTCAGAAGATCGTCTCCTCAGTCTCGCCTCCTGTAGCAGTACGTGGAGAGAGAAGGGCTTTCTGAGAGCTGGGTTCCCAGCCTTATATCGCTCTCCAGATTATTATTATTATTATTAACATCCTGAATTGCAGCCAGGACGGACTGAAAGTACAATACCATCTACTCACCGCCTGCTGAGCCAGCAGCTAAAGCTGCAGCCGATGCAGCCGAACGAGTCACCGCACGCAGACGTCGTCACCCTCGGAAGCGCTCGGTTACTCATTTTATATCGATTTTTCCTGCCCGTGTCGTGTGTCTGGGTGTCGCATCCCAGAGCAGGCTCGCAGGCTGACGCTTCTACCGACAGCCTCAAGGAAACGGAAAATTCAATTCCCTGCCTCAGCGGGAACTTGTTTCCCCTTTAGTCCAGTTAAATAATCAGTGCCAGACATTACTTTCGGCCTTTAGACTCATAAAAGTCCGTCTGAAGGCTGTTATGACTTCATTTTTCTTTGTCTCTGAAGCACAGAAAAGAGCGCCAAATGTCGAGCCTTTGAAAAAAAAAAAAAAAATTTAAATAAACATTTGCGAGTATGAACTAGTAAGTGTTTCCAGACCTGGATTTTTCTAACTCTACCGTGTTGCTGTGTCATCCACTACAAGGTGAACCGCACTCTGCAACGAAGCCATGACAGTCTTCAACATCATCATCTTATGTCAGAAGGGAGGTTTTCTGGCAGCTTCGTTTACCTTTCGATGGGAGAGTTTTCATTAATTTAATGCAAAAATTAATCGCGCTGCTTTCGCAGCAGTCCCTGGAAGGATTGATTTTGATATTAAACTTCTTTTAGGCTGGTCACGTACCCCCCTGGTTTTGGTGTAGCGGGTGGTTTCCTCTGGGGACCAAACATCGGCGGGTACGTGGGACACGTAAAGCCTTCAGCACCTGGAGGAGGAGGAGGAAGGTGCACACTGAGGGATGCACAGAGCAGGAATATTTCGTATCTAAAAGGATCAGCAGCACAATGGTTAACAGACGCTTTTGTATTACACCGTACTTCCCTGTGATAATTAACTACCGACAACATTTGGAGCAGTTGCCGTCCTGTTATGCAGAGAACGCTGCTCGGTCTGTGGAAATTTTCCCTCCGTTTTTGGGGCTGGAGGGCAAAGAAACTTCCAAGCAGGCTCTGAGAAGCGCCTTCCACTCAGAATTACGTCTGAAATTGTACAGTAAAGGCCCTTTCCAGCCTGCCCAAACCCCTTGGCTTGTTCATCGCAACGTAAAATGGGAAATCTGCTGCAGGGCGTTTATCAGTGCAAAACACCACTACTCATTAAATCCGACAATGATTCTGACTTAGTCAGACGATTAGGCCTTAAAATACTTCCCCAGTCAGGTCAATACTGCTAGCGAAAAGCTAATAGAAATGCGCTTTTGAGGACAGAATTAAAGCCCCCGGTACAGCCCGGCCGGACTCACACGCAGTTTGCCGGTGCCGCTCGGCGTCGCTGTCCTGCTCCAGGAGCCTTACCTGCAGAAACACAAAACTAAAATTATTACTGCTTACTACAGGGAACAGGAGATTTCCACCCCTTACGCTTCTGCCCGCGACGTGACGCCTGTCGCGCGACAACTTCGAAACGTATTTTTACGTGTGAGGAATCAAGACGCGAGCCGGTATGTCCGTAGGGCCTGCTCGGCTCTCACAGCTCGGTTTGGAAACGTAAACCCAGCTCGCTGCTCCCCGAAACATCCATCGGCGAGGCCTCCGACGGCCCTCGGACCCTGTGAAACCTCTGCCTGCCGTTTCAGATTAAAACTCACGGACGTAAATGAAGACGGAGGAACAAGCGGGCAGAGGCTTCCCAAGGAAAAAAATCGCCCTTTGTTTCCATAGTGGAGAGTTTGTAGTTTTGCTACAGATGAAAGTTCATCAAAAGCAGGAAGGACAAGCTCACAGGAGGAAAGGTCACATGAGGTGTTTTACATTTCAAAAATTTGAACGAATGTCCCTCCCCCTCCCCTTTTTTTTTTTGTTCCACTCATTTGCCACAAAGTAGTTGTGATGTTTTGCCTATTGCTTTTCCTTTTCCTCTCCCTTCCTTGTGCTCCAGCCCCTTCCCCAGCTCCGTTCCCTTCTCTCAACTCGCTCCAGCACCTCAAGGCCTTTCTTGGCGTGAGGGGCCCAGAACCGCCCCCAGGATTCGCGGTTTGGCCTCCCCAGAGCCCAGCACAGGGACGGTCACTGCCCTGGGCCAGCTGGCCACACTATTCTTGATAGAAGCCAGAACGCTGGTGGCCTCTTCGGCCAACAAACGCCCCCAAATTCTGATAACCACATGCAGGCACCTGCAAGTACGGCAGAGCCAGAGCTGGGCTTCACTTCTCCTCTCCGTTCCCTGCTCCTTTTGCCTGGCCCCAGCAAATACAGACACCGTGACGGGACAGGGGAGCGGCAGCGACATTCGGAGGGGGCAGGAGAGTCGCGTGGCCGCCGCGCTGACTTCGCTGTGCTCAGCTGCAACTGGGAAAGGCGCCGAAGTTTCCCAGTGCCTGGCCGCGGCAGCAGGTCCCCGGGGCAGGCCGGCAGATAAACCTCAGCTCGGAAGGAAACAGCAAGTCCCGCGTTCCTCTCAGCTTGGCCAAAAGCTGTAAAGCAGATTCCTCCTGCCCTCCCACCAGCGGTCAGACCTCCCCTGCGTGTTTTGTTGATGGAATCTCTCACCCCAATTCGGGAGATAGCGGTGTTTGCTAAACACGCTCTGCCTTGCTACCAGGAGAGCTTCTGACCTTGTCCTGTCTTCTTCTTGGCCTTTGGCAAATACTTATCAGCGCTCGCAGTGACCTCCAGCCAGCTGGGCAGAAAGCTTTGGAGCCAAACGTGCACAAATAATTCCAGGGGCAGCTGCTGCTACTGTATTATCTCCTCCTGCGGTTTCTACAGATACCAATAGTTAATACGTGTTGCAGTTCGCTGCCCCTTTCCCTTTAGCACGCCAAGGAGCATCTTCCTTCAACTCAGGGCCATTAAACCCAGCTCAACAACGGGGGCCTTCAGCCTGGCTTTAGCCTGCGTTGCCAGATGGATCTTACCCTCTAACAAAACGGAGCCCAAACCAGCCAAAGCCACAGATCACAGACCTGCCGTCTTTAGCTGAGAAGGTCACCATTTAATCACCCTTCCCAAATTAAATGGAACAGAGGCTGCTCTGTGCGTACCCAAACACGGCATCCCCTCTCTCCGGCTGCTCTGGCCTCCCGCAGCTCAGACACGAGGTGTTTCTTTGCCCTGACGCGCAGAGGTCCAAGCCTGATCAGAGTTCATTCAGCCCCTAGAGCAGCAGTGACTCGCTTCCAAAAAAACAAGACTATTATGGCTAGAGACTGTTATGAAAGCCTGCGTGAAGCTGAGACCAGATGTGTGCTCTGCTCACTCCAACTGTTGCTTAGAGCAAAGCCCTGGTTTGTTTTGTTTTTGTTTTTTAAACAAAACAAAACAGAGGGTTGACAGGAATGAGGCCTCTGTCTGCAACAAGAAAGATTTTCTGCTGTTTTTCTGCACTGCCGTTGCAGATGCAGAGCTGGGCTGGGAGCACACACCTACCGCCGGCGGCCACCGACCCGTGGAGGAGGGACGGAGACATGGAAGGAGCCCTTACACAACAGGATGAGGCAGGAATTGTTGGCCCTGAGGGTGGTGAGAGCCTGGCCCAGGTTGCCCAGAGAGGTGGTGGATGAACCATCCCTGGAGACATCCCAGGCCAGGCTGGACGGGGCTCTGAGCAACCTGAGCTGGTGCAGGTGTCCCTGCTCATGGCAGAGGGGTTGCACTAGATGAGTTTTGAAGGTCCCTTCCAACCCAAGCTATTTGATGATTCTATAATACGATGTGGATGGGGATGCCGTCCCGTTCAAGTTCAGCTCCATGAAGCAGCTGGTTGTCGTTGGGACGCCCTGCTGTTGTTTCAGTCGGACGCTCCGTCCCGTCCCCTGGAAATGGGAACGGCCGCGTGGTGACGAGCATTCTTTGCCTTTACAGCACGTCTTTCATCAGAGGATCTCAAAGCAACTTGCCGGCCAGAGCAGGCACAACCTTACGCTGTGCCTGCGAGATAAGCAAAGGATGGAATAGATTAACTGCTTTAAAAGCACGCAGCAGCTCTGGGGGATGAAGGGAACATAAGAAAAATATACATCCGCTTGTAACCTCGCAGGGTTTCGGAGAGAGGCGGCCTGGACGGCTGCCAGGACGCTGAGATTGCCACCCCTGCACAACCGCGAGTGCCATGGAAACCAGCGGGGCACCGGCAGGGAAGGAGAGCAGCGGAAAAATGCTTTTCCACGAAACGTGGCCGGGCTGGAACGCTCCTGCTCTCCCCACGGCGGGAGGACTACCAGTGCCCACCCGTGCCAGGAGGGATGAGTTCCCAGTAACTCTACAGCCCCGGGTATCCGCTGTCCTGGTGGCGGCCGGTGCGCGGCTGCAGAAAGCGGGGCGGCCGAAGGATTCCGCAGCGTGTCGGCTGGGGAGGGAATGGAAACCTCCAAGCGCCGGGTAAAGTTTCCACACGTGCTGGGAAGGGCAGGGAGATGAAGGGACGTTGGCACCTGAGTGGGGATGGCGAGGGAACGTGCGCACACAAGCTCCTGCGGGCACGGCAGGGCCCTGAAACACTCACAGGAATAGCAGCTTTCCCCACAAATACCAAGAAGGCTCAAAAAAAAAAAAAAAACCCAAAAAAAACCCCAAACCCAAAAGATTCCTTTAAGCTGAGTAAAAGTAAAGAAAGGAAAGAGGCCTGGAAAACAAAACCAAAAATAACAAAGGAAACCGTATATAACAGGAATCACAAAAATAAACATACCCAGACAAGCGGTGGGGGAGGAATGAACACACTGTGAAAATCTGTCAAGTACACTGTGCACACACTGAACTGGAGGGTGAGTTCGGAGAAAGCTCCAGCCGAGCAAGGACACCTGCTCGTACCCAACAGCACGCGGTAAAACGTCCCTCCAGGAGCCATCCCCATGGTGAGACACCTCGCGAGGAACCCGACGGGGAGCAGCCGCACCCCTGTGAAACGCTGCGGGGGGAACGGCAGCGTCTCCTGAGCCGGCTGGACACCGGGCAACTGCGCTGGGCTCGGCCAAAACCCGTCCCGGGGAGGCGAGAGGGGGCAGAGGCAGACACGGAGCTCTGTCACAGCCTCAAGTTGCGCCAGGGGAGGCTGAGGTTGGATCTTGGGGAACAATTTCTTCCCCAAAGGGCTGTCGGGCATTGGAACAGGGCGCCCAGGGCAGTGCTGGAGTCACCATCCCTGGAGGGGTTGGACAGACGGACATGAGGTTCTCAGGACATGGGGCAGTGCCAGGGGTGGGTTATGGTTGGACTCGATGAGCTTGAGGGTCCCTTCCATGCTAAATGGTTCTGTGATTCTAGTCTATGATCTCAGGGGTGACCTGTGACAGACCCCAGCTGGAACAGAGGTCAGGGGAGAAGGGAGCGTGTTCCAGCGAAGCAAAGAGGACTGAAAAAAAAAACCCCAAAAATAAAATAAAACCCCACCGAAACCCAAACGCAGAGAAGCAGCAAAGCTGCGGCCAGCCCCAGCCCGGCTCTGTCGAGGAACAGGCGAGGGAAGGGTCCGGGGGAGCGCGAGGAGCAGCAGATAACATCAGGCACTTCTCGGGCTGCCGAAGGACCGCGGCGGGTCAGCGGGGACGGGGGCGGCGCGGAGGCTTTAAAGCGCTGCCAGAAAAAACAAGCTCCAGCCAGGGTCAAGGAACATGGGATCCAACTCCTACTTGTCAGCAGTTGTGGTGCATACGGATGCGGTGCCAGGAAAATCCAGCTCCCAGCACGAAAAAAATAACTTGGGGACGATAATGAGAGAAGCCAAGGCAACTGCGACTGTGAATTAGTGATTGCATAAAAGCTTTTATCTTAAAGCCGTGTCAGGCCAAATTCTGAAGTCGCTTTTTCAGCCAGAATCCTCCCTCGAGACCCTGTGATCTGGCCACAAATTGCTACATCTTAAAAAAATTAAATAAATAAAAAAAATTTTAAAAGCCCCAAACAAAACAAAGCAAATATTTTCTTTCTAAGCTGGCTGGCGATACCCAGCAGGCAGGAGCCTCCTCTGCACACCGAACGCATCCCCAGCAGGGAGCTGGAGTTCCCCACCCTCCGTCTGTCCCGTGTGCGTCACCCTGGGGCAGGGGACAGTTTTCAGGATTTTGCTCCCGTCCGTGGCCGCTATTCAGGCAAGTGGGAGCATCGGGTTGTTCGGTATGAAGGGAAGCACGCGTTACTGAAAGGTCCCTGAAACAAGTGAGATACGATCTGTATCACAGTTCCTGCCACTGAGACATATCAAAGCTACTCGTGAAAAACGGAACATACAGCAGCTTGGGTATTCCGTGGGAAATGCAGTAACGAATGCAGTAACCAATGCAGTAACCAATGCAGTAACCAATGCAGTAACCAGCACTGCCCACCACGTGCTGCTCGCTCGAGTGCTCCAAGAACAGCATCGCTACCTAAAAACCCCTTTTCTTTTGCTTTTCCTTTTTTTTTTTTTCCAGAGCTGCAACATTCTTTTGGTACGTCTGGGCTGAACAGCAAGAAAAATGTCCTTTTGAAATAACTGATCTGGATTAAAATCAACCAGAGTCTCAACAGCAGGCACGCGAGACCAGTGAAAGGACCCGCTCTCCAGCAATGGAAGCTTCATCCCGTAAGTAACACGTAATACGCTGCCAACCTGCAATTTCTGAAAAGGTATCGAAAATAACACAAGGAAATGATGGATATGTTGAGCAGGAGACATGCCCTTCCTATGGAAGATGAGCTGCTGTAGTAGCCCTTCCAAAAGCAAAGGAACGTGCTCAAACGCCGGGCGAATATTTAGGCGACAGACTTATTTTTCCCCATGGTGCAAGAGCAGCGGGGTGACTGCAGGTGCCGAGAAATGAGGGATGCTGATCCCCCCAGAACCCTGTTTGATGGGCTTTCACAGAAACTGAACACAGGATCACAGGATCCGGTGCAAACACAACAACCCGGGGTGGATGCGCGATATTTTTGGCAGCCTGCGAAGCGTGAGAAAGGTGACGGTTTGTTTCAGCTGCGTTTTTGGTGACCGAATCAAAAGAGGCCAAACCGAGCCGCCTCCGAACAAGAATTACAGCTTGGTTGATGGGGACGGGCCTGACCGGCTCCTCGCCGCTCACCTGCTTCTCCTGTAACGTGACCGGGGGCACTGGGATCGTCCCCAGTGCTGGCGGCTCGTTCCGTGTGATGTTCGTCACGAATCGCGAGGGCCACGGTCCCCACCGGCTCCCAGCAGCCAAGGCAAACCCGGGGTCCCTGCGGTGTCCCCGCTAGTGCAAAGGGATCATGGAAACCTGGAAAGATTAAAGTAAGTACATCGAACAGGACCGGGAGCGGTTGAACTTTCCTTTAGAAATGTTGGGGTTTTTTCTGCGTAAGGACTATGTGTCCCTAGAGATTTCGTGTCAAAATGGAATTGCGTAATGAATATTAACTATTACCAAGAAATTCACAGTTGGAAGTGGTCATGGTTGAAAGAACGTCACCTCTGCACCATTTCTGCTCTTGTTTCTTTATGGCACACGAATTCATCCCCAAGGACTTTAATACTCACCTTTATAGATGCTTCTGCATTTCACATCAGGTGTTAAACTCTTTCCCATCTTGTCCGAGAAGCCTCCGAGTTACCCAAGACACGGCAAGATTACACCATCGGCGTTGCGACATCCACGCCCTGACGTGACTCATCCCCACGTCAGCGGGAAGGACCGAGGCGCTGGGTCCGCACAGCGGGGTGCAGAGCCAGAGGGTCCCCGTGTCCCCTCCACGCAGGGACGGCACACAGGGGTCTCTGGGACCTTCTCCTTGGGTCCCTTCGTAGGGACAGTGGCACGGGTGGCCCATGGGGCTAGCTTGGTGGTGGTCCCCATCTCTCTTATGGTAAGGGAGTTACTCGCAGGGGGAATACTGGGTTTTTATTGGCTTCCATCAGCACGTTCAGGGGAAAAAAAAAATCCTCCTTTGCATAACATCACTTTTTACCTGTGGTCTTTGAAAGACAAGCAAAACCGTCTTATCCAGGTAAACCACACAGCCAAAAATCCCTTAGAGAGCACCTGGGCGTCTTTGCCCACCCTAGAGATGTCATCATCAGGAGAAGACGTCCCCGAGCGCACTTCTCTTTCCTGCGGGCATCGTCTTGCGGTGATTCACGCGGCTCAGCTGAAGGGCATTTCCGAAGCGCGTCTGGATGACACAACGACGGAGCAGCGTCAAATCCCACACCCCGGTGCCAGTTTTCAGAGCGAGGATGCTCATTTTTGCTTTGCAGAACCAGTCTAAACCAAAAGACACGGATGAAGTTGGCCCAAACCCTTCCCCAGCGCAGAGCAGGGGTGGCTGGTGTGGGCTCCCGCGGGGGTCAGGAGGAGACCACAAATGAGAGACACGCGTTAAAAACAAAAAATGCAACAAAACCGGCATATTTTGCAGGCATAAAACACAATGACGGGCAAGCAAAATAGCTCATTGCGGCGATTTCTAAAGGTCAGGGTTTCACGAGGGGATGGCGATCAGCAGCTGACAGCCAAAGGACATCCAGATGTTTAAGTTGCATATTGAGCAAATTTGGTTGAGAAATCAGAGAAACAAAACAAGCACAGATTCTATTATTCTACATTCAGATTTTCTTTTTAGGTTACAAATGCACTTAGGGTTCTTTTTTTTCAGTTCTGACCTCAGCAAATGCTCGCAGTTTGACTGTTGGTATCGGAGTCGCGAGCTCCGATGATTTATTGCAAACTTCACGCTAGCTGATATTGCTGACAGCCCGTAGGCTCACGTGGTTAAATCGGCGTTTCAGCCTTTATCGGCGTAAGTTTTTAAGCTTTACGATAAAATAGAGGAAAATAAACCCTAAAGACGTGCGAGGCGTTGGAGGATCCAGCGGCACCAACGCAGCCCCGTGCGCACCCTGCCCGGGGAAAGCTGCGCCTGCGCTCGCCGCCTCTCCCTGGAAATTCGCAGGAGGCTCCAGAAAATGCCACTTACAAAGGGCTGGAGGCAGCAACCAAGTCAGAACGAATCCAAACCTAGCGCATCAGAAGGTATTTAGCACGAAGGAGCGTTCGTGGTCCTGCCCTGTGCTTTTGACGAAAGTGGTCTTCCTAGCCCTTTCGTTGGTGAAACCATGTGCATCAGTGGGACTTTGCAAACAAAAGGTGAAGAAGCTGATAAAACAGATGATAGAATCGCAGGATGGTTTGGGTTGGAAGGGACCCTAAAGACCATCTGGTTCCATCCCCCTGCCACGAGCAGGGACATCTGCACCAGCTCAGGTTGCTCAGAGCCCCGTCCAGCCTGGCCTGGGATGTCTCCAGGGATGGTTCAGCCACCACCTCTCTGGCCAACCTTGGCCAGGCTCTCACCACCCTCAGGGGCAACAATTCCTTCCTTATATATAATCTAACCCTCCCCTCTGCCAGTTTGAAGCCATCACCCCATGTCCTGTCACCGCGTGCCCTTGTAACAAGTCCCCCACCGCTCCCTCCAGAACATCTCAAGCCCATCAGCCCGGTCTGGGGGAGCCCATTTGTGGGCACCTTTAAAAAAAAAAAATCAACAGAAAGGTACATTTTTTCCAGGACAAGGAAGAGAGACGTGTGCTAAATACCTCAGTTTGTTTAATCCACCATACAGAAACAAAATCCTGAGAGGTTCAAAGCTCCGGTGTTTATTCTATCAGGCTTATTTCTGGGCTAAATAAACCGTCAAAATCTAAGCCTCCACTGAAAGCATCAAAACATGCTGGTCGAAGCTGACAAATAGCTAGCATTTGGCAAAGACAAAGCACGAATCCCTAATTATTTTAAAATGAGTCACCTGGAGAAACCAGAGCAGTGGCCAACAAAAAAAACCCCAAACCTTTGAAAAACTCGAGGAGAACGCAGATGCCCAGAAACACACACAAAACCCCCTGGGTACCAGGGTGGCCCGACGTCCAGATTCCCTCGTGACTCACGGGGCTGGAACAAGCCAGACTTTTGCAGACAACAACAAAAAAAAAAGATAAAAATCATATTGCTTGGGGGAATGCCAAGCTATTATTTCACCCAATTAGAGTCTTGAACTGCTGAAAGTTGAAAGGATTTCCTCTGGAAAGGGAACATTCCCTAGCCAGAAAGTCTCCAGAAAGGTACAGGAGCAATAACTCCTGGCGTTCAGCGTTAGGAAATACACGTCTAGACAGAGGCGCTTTTTTTTGTTGATGGCATTTTAAAAGACGCTCTGTACAGTACAGATCCCAGAACGTGGATTTCTATTTTTACACTCTTTCTACCTGTGACGGATTCACGTGTCCAGGACATGCTGGGGATGGTTGTCACGTCTTTGAGTATTTTATTTAACCACGGCAGCCTAAAGGTGCTATACCCCCTGGGGTTAAAATGGATGGATATCACTGTTGGCATGGATATCACTATTTGCACGGTCATCTCCAGGGTTATAGTGTTACATTCACAGCTGTATAAATCACAGCCCGACTCCCACCCACGGTAGCTTCCATTTTTCCATGCCGAGAGCAGCAATAACCTGAGCTCAGGTTTGGGGGCTTTCCCCCGCCCACCCGGTGCCACGCCAGTTTTAAAAAGATCATTTCTAAATGTGCTTCTGCGCCCGCTACGAGAGCAGATCTCCTTTTTTTTTTTTTTTTTGCCACCGTGCAGAAGGAAGCGCTTTGTGCTTTGGCACAGCTGTATTTAATTCCTTCTTGGAGAAGAAAGAGTTTACCGTGGCTGCCCTGAGAATGGCTGCAGCTTATCGAGAGCGTTTCGTCATGGACTCAGCCTCGCCTGCAGCCATTGTGCTGTCAAACGGGTTTCCTTCCTCTTCTTTGCAACGCTTCTACATCGCATCCTATTTACAGCTCTTACGGGGGCTTCATAAATAACGGGGTAATGAGAGCCCCGCACACTTGCGGGATTTGGGAGGCATTATCTGAGATTTCAAGAGCCGGAATACGAAAGATCAGAGATTAAAGGTGGCAAACCCAACGGGCTCTGATCCAAACGACGGGGGGGGGGGGGGTTTCTACTTCATTTCCCTGGGATCTGGAGCCCTTCTCGGCCTCCCCACCATCTGTCCCAGCACTTCAGTCCTACCCTGTCCTTTCTCTGCAGGATACGAGTTTCACACATCACCATCAGTCCCTCTTTGTGTTTTGCTCGAGGTCCGTAGAGATAAAATTGCTGATTCCATTAGCCAGTAACTGGCATGAAAAAAAAATAATAAAAAAAATCAAACATCAGAAAATCTTCCTATCATAGATTAAGACTACTGAAAACACTGAACACAGAGGTGCTCGCTGCTATGAGAGGAATAACCTTTTGCTTTAGAAATAAGGCGGAGCGCAAAGGAGGTGAAAAGAAAGCAGCGGCTCAGAGCCCGGGCTCACCCGGGCGCGCGGCCGCTCGCCACAGCAGCTCCTGGGTTTCTAAAAGAGGCAAATTAAGCACCGGCGTGGACGGAGCGTTGGGCAGGACCCTGTGCGTGCCCAGGGACGCAGACGCCGGCTCGGGGCACCCCCGGCTCCGGGGGAGAGATGGAGATGCAGATGGAGATGGAGATGGAGAGATGCAGCGTCTGAGCCTGGCGACTAAAGAAAGCAAGATCTCCCCGCAAAATTTTAAGCTGCTCCGAAAGACAACATGCTGCTGCGCTTCTCCCCGGGCGGGGACAGGAGGATGCTGCTGAGCTGTCTGCCTTTTGTAGGATTATTTTTTCCCTCCAGAGAAAAGCGGAGCCTCGCCGCAGGGGCACGCGGGCAGCAGGATGCGGCACAGACGGCAGGAAGGCGACTCGTGAGTTTTTCCGCGGGCAGAAGCGGCTCCAGAGCTGCTGCACAGGCAGGGAGACGGGGACGATGCCCGTGGGTGTCAGGAACAACCTGTGGGTTGCTGGGGTGAGCGAGCAAGACGTCCACGGGCAGCAGGAGATGCCTGGCAGGAGACACACGCCTGGAGACACACGGCCCCATGCACACAAATCCCAATGCACAGGGAACACTGCCAGCCAAGTTCCCAAATAGCAAAGAAAAAACAACCAAACCCCACAAACGTCTGTTTTCCAAAAGACTAGAGCCTTAGCCTGAAATAACCATGCGTTTTCCTGACCGTGGCAGCTGTGAAAGCAGCCGGAGGGTCTCTCTGGGGAGCAGGTGCCAGGGGGAGCAGCTCCTGCGCCCCGTGCCGTCCCCTGCAGATTGCACAGAATCTGATGCCGCTGCCAGCCGGGCGGTTCTTTCTGTGCTCAAGCAGCAAGAAGCATCCGTCCTTAATCCAACGTTATTTCTGGGGTTTTGCCTTAAAAAGGTCCATTTTTGGATGGATCCAGTCCCTCACAAATATTAGTGACTAGTTCTCTACCTAAATGCCCTGCTGCACAATCGCTTCTTACAAGGCAGCGCGCAAGCCTCGGGATTTTAACAACTTCTGAAAAAGATAAAAAGGCTCAAGTCCCAATTAAGGGTCTGTCCCAGTTCTTGGGTGAGAAGAACCACCCGTCTGGGCACAGAGGGTGCGGTATTTCCCAGCTATACCTGTAGGTTTTATTTTTATGAAGATGCAAGATGGTACTCCAACAACCAGACCTTTGTGGAAAACCACGTGCGAGCAAACCCGCCTTACCGGCCCGCTGTCACCGTTTATTTTCGCCGATCACGTTTGGCACCCCAGTTGAATACGCCTGCCCGTGTTTCAGCAGCAGCCCTTTGGGGTACGTAGCTCGTTGTTTTGAAGGTGAGGAGCTCCAACAGTTCAAACCAGAAGCCAGAGTACTCGTTTCCTTACCTGCTGGCAGATAAGCACATGGTGTCTCCAGAACCGAAAAGCTTCAATTCGCTCCTTCGTCCCCACCCAGCATTTCTGGGTCACGCGCATTGAGCTCTCGGTTACTTTTTTCTTCAAAGGAGTTTCATTCAGCGGCGGCATTTCAGAAATTTTGAAAGAAAAATGAAGTAGCAGCTCTGGTTAAAGTTGACATGGAAATCAGCACTTCCTGTACCGGGCCGGGGAACCTGGCCCGTACCAGCACCCCGGGGCACTCATCGGCCACCGAAATGTGAGAAAAGATGCGAATCCGTCCCTGGTTATCAAAGGAATAAGCGCAAGGGAGGAAAACGTGGCCACGCAGACCTAGCTTCTCTCCATTTCAATGCCACTAATTAGATTTACTAAGCAGCTGATGTTCGTACACATTTTCTGATTAGGGTAAGTTATAGAGGACAGGTTCTGAGCAGCACATACATAATTTATCTGATACTTTTGATGAAGCGACTGGGCTAATAGTTCAGAGGAAACTAAACTCCCACATCTGGAGGGATTTCTGCTTGCAAATGCATTTGCGATAAAAAAACCTAAAAGGCACTAATAGCCGAGTCTTCCATCTCAACACGAATATAATTTTAATACCTTTGCTGTCCGCTCAAATGTTTCACGTTATATTCATCTCGCTCGTCCAGCAAGGAGCAGATGAGCTGGAAAGGTCCCGGCGTCCCCAGACGTGCGGCACAGGGACCCCCACACCTGGGACAGGGAACAATACGGTGGCACAGTCCCCAGACGCTGCTTCACGACACTCTTTGACCAGGAAAATTAGAAAAAAAAAAAAACAACCCAGCAGTTCGTGTTCTTGATACCGGTAGAAGAGCATTAATAAACACGTTACCCATTTTGTTACGGATTTGGTGCTTCCGCTCACGCTAACGGATACGCAAGCCACAGGCAGTTAAATACCGAGAGCTGGTCAATACGCTGCATCCCCCAGAAAAGCACCAGCTACACTGGCTGCAGTTACCAAACTTTTGTTTTATTTACGTAATAGTCTACCACTACGCCTAGAAAAAACCCAAACCCTTTCTCTTACCGAGTGATAAGCACAGTCAAATAAAAACGGCTTCCTTTTCCACAAGCTTTAGCGTCTCGATCATATGGTGCCACTTCAGCGCGTCTGTATCCCCTACAGAGAGCAGCAGATTTGGCAAATGGCTGATTTCCGCTAGTCATAAAAAACAGTTGCCTCTTCAGCTTCCTTATCAGAGAGCTGAAGAAGTGATTTTGCTCTGGGCTTTTTTTTTTTTTTAATCAAGCGAAGAAAGCTGCCACAATCACCACAGAAGCGATTTAGAATCTAAGCCGCGTTAGTTCGAAACTCCTGTCTGAATCTCGTCGGTCAGTGCAGCAAAACCAAAATGTTTGAAAGACAATTAGAAAGGTTTTGTCAGGAGAGCTACAGTGCAAACTCAGTAACGCACCTCGGCTGTTCAACGCATCCTTCGTATTATGCAGAGATATCTATATCCATTTTATGGAGAACTTCAGAACACTACAGCCTTTGAATTGTTTAGAGAATAAACTGCAACAGAGCATCTACACATCTAGAAATTCTTTTTTGCCGATCATTCTAAACCAATACATCTTAGAAATAGTCCTGCTAACGGTTAAAAACCCCAGCAAACCGAGTTAAAAGACGCGGGCATCAAATCTCCTTTCATAAAAATGTTTTTATTCCTTATCAACGGAGACCGCATACGAAAAGAGGACCTATTGCGAGCTTTTCGGCAAAAGAAACGGCGCGATCACAGCCACCCTCCTAAGAGCAGGGACACGGGACTGCGGGCGGCCCGGCCCGGCTGCTCGCCCTCCCGCAGCGCACGCGGTTACGGGTTTCAGCAAGAGGCTACGCAAGTTATGAAGAAATGCTGCTGTGAAGCAGCTGCCCGAGGGCAGCGTTCCTCCCCGCTCCCCGTCAGTCTGCGGCCTCTTCTTTCGCCTTCTTCTTCTTCTTCTTCTTTTTCTCCGTATTCTGCAAACAAACAAATGCTGCCATGAACAAACCGCAACGGAGGAGCAAAGCAACGCGTCGCTGACCTCCTTTTGCGAGGCGAACCTTCTCAGTGATGGGTATAATGAAATAAAGTCACTAAACTGTCCCCGCGTGCCCCGGGTTATGCGGGTAAGGGCATTTCCCTCCCCTCACTCCACAAGTTTTGGAGAGAACCCATTCCCAGGACGGGCCGGCGAGCCGTGCCACGCGCCTCACCTCCACTGCGGGGCTGCTGGGGGGCTCCTCACCCACCGCCTCCTCTTCTTCCGCTTGCTTTCCCTTATCCTTTTTCTTCTTCTTCTTTTTGACAGGTTCATCATTTTCCACAGTTGCCTCTTCTGCGCCACAGAGGGAAGAAAAAGAAAAGGCGGCTTGTCAGTTAAGAAAGCAACAGGCAAAAGGAAAAGCTGAGATGCGAGAGGACACGACGACTATAGCAAGACTGCAAAATATCACACTGGACCTCTACGCCTGCTTTCTCTTCACTGGCCCTCACCTGCGTGACGACTCCCCGCTGTAACCAATATATACAGCTGTATTTACAGCTACGTGAGACGCGAGTGACAACGTCCGGACAGCCCTACCCACGTCTGGCGGGGTAACAGCGCTGCCCCTAGGCTGTAAAACACGCTCACATGTTTTCACTTGGCCGCCAAATTTATTTACAAGTGCTCTTTTCGAAAAAAGCCTGTCCGCAGTTTGCTAAGTATCTTCACCAGCACCACAAGAGCAATGGAACGACTCTCAAATCCGTGTTTTTCTTAAACTGTTTTGACTGGCAAACACAAAAAAATCTCTTAATGCTGAGCTAACATAAAGCATTTAATGCAAAAGCAGAAATTCTCTCCTGTCCTGGAAGACAGGAACTGAATTATTTATATAAAGCTGAGAGGAATGCTAACCTAAGGAAAGATTTACTATTGCCCTCTTACATTTATTTTCCAGAACTATTCACCACGAACCTGCTTATCTAATCACAGCAGCAACGGCACTACGATTTACCATCCGTTTTCTAGAATACAAACCACAGTCTCAGGAGTCTCTGGGTAAAGAAACCAAGCTGAAATCATTACCAGGCTGAAGCAGTCACTTACCACTTAGAAAAAGAAGAGAAAAAAACCCACTGCAGTTATAAAAAGTCTGAAACACACCATCTCCTAACATCTCGATTGTACTTTGTCACAAGTTGAGTTCCTCAAGGCAGCAGAAGGATTACGTGAGTCAAAAATACACTTCAATCTGTGCCTCTAACACAAGCTTCAGACCAAAAAATTGGCTTCGGGGTAAAAAATTTCTAGACGTGTCTACAGGAAAATACAGCCAGCTAACACATGCAGTTTTCTGACATTAAAAAATGCCAGAAGCAAAACAGCAAAAGGATTCCAGATAAAGGGACTGGTAAATATAAGTGGATTCTGCCATATACATTATTCACAGTGTGCAAGCATAAGGCATTCAAAATGTGCAAAAAATAAGTATCCTCACCTCCCTATGCATGACACAGGGAAATAAAAAGTAGCTGAAAAACGAGCATGAACTCCATTAAAGCCATACAGTCCAACAGGAGCACAGGCATCACGTTTTGCTACGTGACAACGCTTTCGCTCAGCTGGACTGGTGAGCTACGCGGTTCCCAGCAAAACGCTGGGTGGTAACCTTGCAAAAATAACTTGTTATTACCCTACACGTCCTCAGGTCTGGCACAGCGGCGCTGGCGCCCGTCGCAGTTCCCGGCCGCGATGACACACGGCGCTCGCGGGCACCGTCACCGCTCAGCACCAACACCTCCCTGAAGGCTCCAGCCGCTGCTTTCCGGCAAAGCTCATCCGTCTGGGGACATTTAACAACCGTATATAGTCCTACCTCCTGTCCCTGCAGACACCCCAGGCTTCAGAGTCTGAAGCAACGGTCACAGTAATTTCTAACGCCCAAGTGTCCAAATACAACGACCCGGCAGATAAGAAGAATGGGAAAAGGCAGGAGCGATGAACCGCGCATCCGAAGGACGCCTCATCTTTCCAGGAAGAAAAGCAGCACATCCGAATCCTTAACCTAACACTTTGGGAAGTTTTAAAACGTGGGTTAGAGCCAGGGGTGGGGTAACAGTCGGACTCAATCTTGAGGGTCTTTTCCAACCAAAATGACTCTGTGATTCTAAATATTCTGAACATCGTCTATTGCTGAAATAATTCCCGGCAGCTCACGGATACCTGCTAAGCTGCACCTGACGCAGGAAGTATCAGTGCTCAATAAAGCAAAGGAAGCAAACACAGGCAGGTTTTGCGTATAAAAGCACAAACCATTTAATAATACATTTATGAACAGAAACCTCCCCATCATGCTGTAAGAGACCAGGCTGGAATTGAATGTCATATTTCACCTGCGAGCAGCTCGAGCCTGGCAGATTGATAATGCCAGGGGAGCCCGAGGGAACAACGCTGGAGATACACAAAGGGAAGGGGGTTCAAAGGTTTGTGACGACACCCACATTCTTGAAAGAGCAAACGGGTAAAGTTCAAGCCTCTAAAGCACTCGTGTGCCCTTGTCTCGTTACGGTAAGTACCAGAGAACAAGCTGGGGCACAGAGCTCAGCTCTAGAGCACACAGGAGCCTCCCTGCAGCGCAGCCTTAATTCTCAGCTTGCACAGGAGTGAGTCCCATCGCTTTCCTTCTCCTCCCATCTGCAGGTGCTGAACTGCACGCTGGAGAGGAGAGAGAGCGGTTCTTAAAATTAACCTTCATATAAAACCAGATTATTTTGCAGTCGCAGTCCAAAAATCTTTCTTCGTACGGGAACTCAGCAGAGAAGGAAAGAGCAACTGTGGCCACAGTTCAGTTTTAGCTCTTCAGGGAGTAACGATTGATCATGTACGATGTAAATTCAGACTGACATTTCCAAGTGCAATTTCACCTCAAATTCTGCATTCGATGTTTGCATGTCGAAACATGCCAGAAAACTTTTCTAATGCAGAATAATACGGTATTCCTTAAACAAAATTAGGCAAGTTCTGGTTTTACAGAGAAGAGCTTTTTTGTCTTCAAGATACTGAGGCCCACTAAACACCAGCCTACCGAGCAAGAAATTCTGCAAGAAGAATACGAGTAGAGTTTTGATTTTAAATGTTCTTACATGCTTATAACTCTTTGAAAAGCAGAAATTTAAAGTAAATTGACTGCAGTATGGTATCGGTCCATAAAGGGTTATTGCGGGTTTTGTTGTTTGGCTGGGTTTTGTGGTTTGTTTTTTTTTAATACAGCGTCACGCCCAAGGAGAATACCCAGGTACTGTGGCTGGCTGTAAGCGTGAAACCCCACTGCACGGCGCGCACAGCGACGAGCCAGCGGCGCAGACACAGCGACTGACCTTTCATCTCTGCTTTGAACTTCTTCGCTTTCACAGCAACCTCTGCGTCCTGTTCTTCCACCTCCTGAATTTTGCGTTTCTTTGAAGCGGCGGGAAGCGTAGAGTCACCAGATGGATCAAATATTTTTACTTCGCTGTAGTGAAGGAAACAAGTCAGTTTGAATACCGAGAAGAGCAGCTAGCCCCCAGGTAAGATCCTGCAGTTGAATACAAACTTTCCAACACAACCTCCCGAGAATATTCGCAAACCAACCTTGCCGAACTGAAAAAAAAAGCATCTACAAGGTAGCGAGGCCCTTTCTGCAGCGGTTCATCAGTGATGGTGACCGCAGCAGACACCCCACAAACCACAACTGTCCCACCTGAACAGAAGACAGCGGTTAAGTCGGAGTTTGGTTCTGGTTTCTATCTGTTCAAGAGCACTTAAATGACCCATTAGATGGATCTCTGCTGCTGCAAGCCTTTCTAGCACGGCTGTACGGTGACACACAGAGCTCCCCACAACTTGGGAAGGCCATACAAATACACCCCAAGAGTTAGAGATATATATTTTCATTATCCATACACACACAGAAACAGAGGTAGCTTCACTTTTGCTTTTTCTGCACTGCTCCTCCAGCTCTTTTGTTGCACCTTTTCAGGGGCGGTTGAATCATCTAATAGCAATGAAGCAATTTTATTTCTGACTCAGGACGGAACTCCTACTGAAGGTGAAAAGGGGGTTTAAAACATTAAGCCTCAACTATTCCCTCCCAGGCATACACTGGGCACCCAAACGTCCCTAAAATAGGAATATGAAGTAGCTACCGTGCACAGGTTACAAAAGCAACGGAGATCAGCGACTAGACTGGGAACCATGTGGCAATGCTACCAGATAGCGCCATCAGCTCACTCTCCAAGCGTCGGAAATTATTCTTATGGGTATGAACACTGCACGATGCTTTACCAAAACTGATTCCATGGCCTTTTGCAAACAGAGGACTCTGCTTCAGTTAAACCCAGGAAAGAGCTTAGTGGCTTCCTTGTTGTTGTTAGAATACCACTACTAAATCAATAAATAAGTAATCAGCAAATAAACATGCCAAAGATAGGTAACGCGCGCTCTCACATATTTTTTGGAAAGCACACTGAAATGCTTCATTTGAACCTCATCTCTAAAAACTACCTCAATTAACTTCTGAAACATGACTTTGATGCAGCCAATTCACCCAGGATCCACAGTCCCACAGAGACAAAGCGATTCCTGCCAGTCTCCCGAAAACCCAAGTTTAGCCCTTCCAACAATCTCCGCCAAGCAGCAGTACTGCGATTTTTGTACTACGAGGACAGTTTGATGGGGACTGAGTCAGCTTCCCTTCCAGGCCGCCAGACTGAGCCCAACAGCCAGGAATTCTCTCCGGTCTCTGCCCCAAGCCGAGACACGTTTGCAGAGCACGTCTAACAGCAGGAACGTGTCCTGGCAGGAACTCGTGACTCCTCATTTGAAGAGGTCAAAAACCAGTACGTACGTCGTCTCCTCACCACCCTCCTCTCCAAGCCGCCGCCTCCTTACGTGCCCTCATTTATTTACCGACATCGTCTTTTCAAAAGCAGCTCCGGCGATCCCTTTGAACGCCTAACATACGGAAAGTTCCGGCTAGGCTTGAGAAAGATGTTTGGGGACTGCAGACGGGTGCAACGGCGCTATTTTTTCCCCACAGAACTAGCACCCAGCCCTGGTTTTGCTGAGCACTTACCCTCCCTCCACCAAAGGTTCAGCAAAATAAACAGGCCAAGCGAAGCAAGCAGCCTGCAATCAAATTAAGTGAAAAACCCAGATGTCACGCCTCAGACTAATAATAACCTGCTCCCATCTTTAGATGTTCAGCTGTCCCAGTTGCAATTTAACAGTGTCGCTTTGGGCACCAGAAACTGCTCTAACAGCGTCCAGAGCGGACACCCTATCTCTTGCTTAAGGTATATATTACTTATTACCTCCAAGACCTAACAAAGGGATGAAGCTTTGCTCCAAACAAGTGGGTTTTTTTCTTTTCTAAGAATAAGACAAATAAGTAGGTCTCTAGAACAGCTTCCATGTCAAAGTAGTTCAGTCAAACTATGATTTTTCTCAAATTTAATTTCTTCGGATTAAATAAAGCTGCTACGTATTCACCTCCCAAACTATTCGGCTTTCTGGGCTGATGCTGATAGCATCTAAATACACTTGTTATCTGATGATGTCAGTAATTCACTATTAGAAAATCAGGACCCTCCAGTTCATTGGCTTTCTCACAACTGGAGAAGGTGGGAAAATTGAAATTCTCATTAGCAATTGGAACTGCCACCAGAGTTTAAAAGCACAGAAAATGTTTTCTGGATCTTAAGTCAGTCCACAACCAAAAAGCTTCTTGGAAATAAAAACAAGGAGAGTTATTTCAACTCAGCCAAGCTGAAAGGAAAATCTATTCACCTCTTGTTTTGATACTTGTCTGCCTTGGCCAAGGCTTTTCCAGTGCCACTTATTCTTCTTATCTACAAGAAAAATTTAGAAGTGAAAAACAGATTACTCATAATGCAAACAAACCACAACACAAGCTCTACAGCTCTTGAAAGGAATTAAAAATGGAAAGACAGACATATATTGTTGGTCAGGCTCCTGTGTACCTGTCCGAGTCTTACGCCCGCGAGCAGAATAGCGAGGGGGAGGTAATAGGTGAGAAAGGCATGTGCCTTTCTAATATTGCTCTTTAAGAGCCCCATTCAATCAAAGGGCATCTAGTACTGGAACAAACACCCCACAGCCAGGTGACACAGCAAATCACTCCTCTAAGCCCCCACCCGAGACCAGCTCAGATTTGTGCACACTTTTTTGCAAGGACAGCTGCACGTCAGGGCAGGTATCACCCTATGCCTGGCACAAGGCCAACCTCGAAACCACAATACAGGCCCTAAACTGGATTTGAATTAAATTTGTGCTCGTCAGGTGATCAGTTTGTGGTTTAGGATTAATACGGCTCCTGGCTTTTTGTTTTGATAGGAAGCATTGCCTCCCTTGAAATGCTCAAGGCGGAGCAGGCAGGTTTTTCTGGATTTTTCTTTTTTGTTCTAGCGATGCCGTATTACGGCACTAGTATCACACCTTCTAGCTTGCAAGGCTGAACCTAGTTTTAATTTCCCAGATCACACGCAGCAGCCATGGCACCAAAACGAGGAAAGCGAAGCCCGCGTTCTCCCAGCACGCTGTGCCGATGGCAACAGACGGACCAGCAGGCATGGAGAAGCGGGATATGCATTAAGCGATGGGAGGGCAATGCAGGAATTTGCAGAACGACGTCTTGCTTTAGCTGTAGGGAAAGCTCCTGAAGAATGAGCATCACCAGTGCTCAGATTTTTGAGAGCCATGGTGGAAAACAGGGGCGGGGGACACTAGGTCACAGTGAAGGGAAGAGACTCGGAGAGCAGCACGTCAGAAAAATCGCGCCGTGAACAAAAACGGCCGCTCCGCGTAGCCCTCTGCTAGACTTACCCCCCTCTCTTCCAAAAGCCTCAGTCGCGTCTCCACTTTCAGTCTGTTCTCAGCTCCCATTTCGGCGTTGGTGTCCTCCCCAAGGGCATCGTAGCGAATAGTCAAGGCAGTCTTAGCTGCCAGCATTCGAGAAATCTGGAAAAGCCAAAAAGAATATTAAACGCTAAGACTTAATATAAGGCAATAATTCACTCTAATCTGCAAACCACACCCACAAAAGAACGAAGTAATTATTTACTAGTATTGTTTCATCCCCAAACAAATTAGTACATAGTTCTTTCGGCAGTGAAATACTGTTAACGTAACACCTTATTTTCTTGATAAATAGAGGGAAACATCCGAGACAGCAAGTCAGTTATACACATCCCACTCCAGCCCAACCGTTAGATCGGGTTAGTTTGAGGTGTAATTTCCAGCTGAATAGCTTTTTCCACAAACCAAACAAATATTTGTCCACCTGCATTCTAAAAGCCTAAGCTCTTTAAGAGCAAGCCACACAAGTGACTAGCTTTAGCACAACAAGAGTCTGATTTTTCAAGCAAGACTAAAGCCCGGAACACCTTAGCTTACTATCAGAGAGAGGAAAGCGGTAACACGCGCCTTGAGAAAGCCAGGGCTACACCAAGACTCGGCGGGAACGAATCTGTTGCTACTCAGATGTGTCGAATGGACAATCCCGTTCACTTTTTCAAACGGGAATGAATGACATCCAAAGAGCTGCGGGACACTTAACGTTTTGCATGTAACCACGAAGCAATACAGTAGAGTAAATCGCGGAAAGAGCCTCGCCGTGAAGCTCACGCCATCCGGTCGACAGATATAAACGCTCTGGAAAAAAGCCAAGCTGGTAAACAATTCCGCAACTCACCTTTCCTTTGTTTTTGGGATTGGATTGTCCCACTAGAGAAGCATGATAGATAAGGCCAAACTTCGGTGTGTCCCGTTTAGTCTTCAGCGCTCGGAAAAGCGCCTTCTCAGCACCCAGCAACTGAACTGTTGACGCTGGATGTTTTGCCAGATTCAAGAGGGAACCTAAAAGAAGGTAACACAGCAAAGGGAATTCATCAGAGGAGCACCTGGAGAAGCAGGAGGCTAGATTCCTACACTGTTCCCAAGTAGGAAGCTCCAAACCATCTCTTTCTAAGGGAGCTGCTTCACCTTCATTTCCCGAAGGACAGGCAAGCCATTTCAGTCCTTCGCGCTTCGACTCGCCCTGTCTCGGCTTGATTTCAGCAGTGGGAAAGAAGGCTGACTCAATAAAGCATATTCCGCTGGAGTAACGCCTGCTCCCGACAAGGTCTGGCAGCAAGAACGTGCCACCGCAGAACTGCGGCACAGATAACTGAAACACGGCTGCTACCTCGAGCCAGTCTGGCTGTCCAAGCCTAACGTTGGGCTGTCAGCGTTTCACCTCGGAAGCGGCCGGAACGTCAGCAGGAGGCTCAGGAAGTGTCTCAGAAGAGGTAGTGACTTCAGTTGCCCTCATATTCCCAAAGGAGTTCAGGCCAACTGAGAATTCTGTCATCACAGACGACTACCAAGCTCACGCTGGTACTCCCAGATTCCTCGGGAACCCCCCTTCACGTTCCCCGGGCCCTTGCGTAAAGCTTTTAGCCGACCAGCTCCTCCGAGAAAACCTCCCGGGAGGTCACCTAAGCTGGATTTACGCTGCTGAGCGGAACCCACCTGCGTGAGCAATGAGTCTTGCTCCAACCAGTTCGCCCACCATGACGGTGAGATTGGGAGCGATGGCCATCATTCTGTTCTTCAGGTAGTCGTACAGCTGCGTCCGATACTCCGAGATTTCAATCACCTGCGCACGGGAATCAGTATTAGCTGACCGACAAATACTAAGAGCTAAATATGCTGAGTTGAGGAAGTGCTGAGACTTCCAACAAAGGAGACTAATGAAACGCAAAATGCGCAGCCAGCCATGGGCCAGAGTTACAGAAAGCTTTATATAGGGCATATATATACGGAAAGCTTTATATAGGGCATATGCCCAGAGCAGAGCTCCAGCCACCAAGTATATTGGATCTGTATTGCTCATGCCCTTATGCAACTTCTTTTCTCAGCAAAGCTCCTGATAAAGGAGCTGACAACATGCCAAAGACAGCGAAGCAGAACAGAAATACGCAGTAAGGGCATTTTCTTCAGGACAAAACCCTGGAACATTCAGTTTCCACATAAATCTTCGCTACCATTCTCTTGAAATGGGATAAATGCTCTTTGCTCGCTCCATAGAAATGCACACAATGAGAATGCACATAAAAAAGCAGCCCGGTCCAGACCAAGAACAGGAACTCGCTGCTCCTAACCCTGCCACTCCCAGTAAAGTCACAAAGGGATCCAGCTGGGAGTTCGCGGAAGCGGGACAGAGCTCCTCGCTCTTCTGGGGCCCCAGCGCTCCACTTTTAACACAGGGTGCTTCCAAAGCCACAGATTAAAAAGAAGTTACACGGCAGCATCATCTCAAGGACTGAAAAGCTCAGTGATGCCGGAATTCCAACCAAAAGACTGCCCGTTCTTTGTGCGGACACCAGCAGCCCGAGATGGCTCAGATGAGGTAGTGACTGTGCACCCTCACGTCTGTACATCAGGAGAGCAACCATATAGGAATCATCACTGCCATCGCAAGGCTTTTAGCAACCTCTCCTCGGCACAAGAGGCTCCGATACGGCCAACTCAAGTGGAGTTCCTGTTGCGGTTCACCCACACGTACGCACCTGATCACAGAGATGGATTATGTTGTTTATATCTTCTTCTGATACTTCTGTCCCCATGGAAATCTCAGCGGCAGCCTTCACATCCGCCTCGATCTCCTCCGGTAGGATGTCAGAAACATCAGAGGAGGCAAAATTGCTCCTGTCTCCTGTGGGGGACAGATGAAAGCGAGTTTGTGCTGGGGGCGAGAAGAACTAGTAAAAAAAGCGCAGAAACAGATGAAGACGAAAGGCCAAAATAACAACAGCGAGTCAAGTCTGCTGTCATCCTATTCCAAACTCCCAGAACATATGTCAGTGTTCTGACTTTGTGTTTACATTAGCTGAGAAGGGTTGGAAATGTTCCATTTGAAACTAGAAAAAAGTGCCCTACTCTGTAAGTCTGTGTACTTCACCTTTTCGGTAGCTGCTTGCTGCAAAATTTTCAGTTGCATGATTACAGAGGAAGAATTCCAGGAAGCGAGCAGCCATTTACCACTAACCAAACCCATGTAATTCTTCCTACAACTGGGGAAAAAAGCTCCCTTAAAACCGCAAGTCTCTCTCTGGACCGCAAACTTCATTATTAGAAAAAACTAATAAAAGAATCATCAAAAAAAGCTCACGCCTCCTTATTACTCACCAACTTTCCGCACGCATTTACAATACGTTAGGTTATCTGTGATGATTTTGCCCAGTTCAGGGAAGTGCCAGCCGTACCATTCCCTACAGCGCATGATGTAGTTATTCAGTTCTTTGTCCAAGTCATCGAGAAGCGCTACGAGAGAGAAGAACGGACTTTTTTTCTCTAAAAAGGCAATCTAAAAATGGAAAACTCTCAAATCGACAAATTTAAATAGCGTAAAGGGAGATAAGCTGAAGTATTTTACCCCATAAAAGTGGAGTGAAACATAAGCTGCAGTATGTTAGAAGTCTGTACTTTTCTACATGATGCCAGGCACAATATTTTAGAAATATTAGTGTTCCCAGGAGTGTGGCCTGAAAGTTTAATCCCTGGGACTGTCTTGGACGGACTCCTTGAAGAGCTGCAGCGCACGTTCCCCTGGACGGGGAGCAGCAGCCAGTTTTTATTCCTGTTATTATTCCAGTTACTATTCCTCTCAGTCAAAGCACTACACACAAGATTGATGTTCAACTCAGCCATGTACTAAACTTGAAGGAAAAAAAATGTTTTAATGGCGAGAAATTGATCTTGTATTCAATTACTTGACTTAAAAGATTGTATTAAGCCCTCTAGTTGCCTTTATAATATAAATTTAGCAAACACAAACCCAACAGGCTTGCCACTTACCAGAAATGACCAATAACAGGGTTTAAACCATAAAAGTATAACACCCACAGCATATGTTCCTGCAGAGCCCCAAGGCTAAAATATTTCCCTCTAACGCAATACCAACATTCCCATCTGTTGTCTCAGTGGTAGTGACGAATGAACTGAATTAAATCATGAATTTCAGCTTAACTATGTTCCATCATTGACAACAGTCTGGGAATTAACGTTCCAAACAGGATTCCTCACCAGTGCTTCACAGCAAGCACGCCGATCACGACGTGGATGGCTTCAAGGAAAAACGAGGAACGAGCTTTCCTCGCCGTGTTTACAATTCCAGTTTGTTTTCCATTAAGAAAGCAAGGAGATGGAATGCAGTGTCACACGCCGCAGCGGGTTTTACGAGCCTAACGTAAGAGTTTATTTCTACGTTGCCCTCTACGCAAGGTGGCACCAAAACAATGGGTCAGAAAACGCTGTTCTGTGGGGCCCCTGCTCCCGTCTCCGCTCAGAAAGGAAGCCTGTTGGGAAGCGAAATCCCCAGAGGACCGAACTCACGCAGCCCGTGTTTCGGCTGATCTCTATGCTAAGAAAAAGCGGACGCCAGATTACTGTATCACCCTAAAAATGTTCCTGCTTGTGCAAAACCCCACTAAGAAAGCACACCTTGCACCTAGCTGAACACCAGTGCCCCTTCGCCAAAACATGCCGGAAGGAAGCCGACAGCAATAATTCTCTGTAAACAATGTAAAGAAGTCAGCTATCCTAAACCAAACCCGGTGATAACTTAAGCTCTGAGTATACTTACAAATTGCCTGGATAATCATGGTATCTACTTTGTCTGGGCTGAACTTCAGCTTGTATCGGGAAAGGCTGAGGAGACAGAAACGCAGTTTCATCAGCATCCTGACGCCACGGTGACGAGTTCCACAGCAGCTCTGACCCGCGTACGCACACGTACCCCGAGAGCTGCGCCAGGAAACCAGCTGGCGGTTTCTCTTTCTTTCTTTCTTTCTTTCTTTCCATGCGGTTCCCCACAAAAAGAATTTGTCAACTGTGCCTCCAGTTCCGCAGCAGCCGGAGGCAAACCCCAAAACTTTACCCACCCAGCAGCAAGTATCAGGAACGCTAGTGTGAAGCGACAGGAAAAAACTCCCGGAACAGATTCTCACTGTCAGAGAAAGCCGTTATCATCTGGCTTTAACGTATGTTTAAAATTTCTCAGCATGCTGCAGTAGAAGACACTCAATATCAACGAGGACTTGCATCTTCCAAGTTCTTTTTCAATATTAATGCCAATTTTCTAAGCGAACGCACACATGTATTTTTAAGGAATTAGCTACAGCAAAGCAGTTCTCTAACTTGTCGATGGCTCACGGACAGGACAAGCTCATGTCAGAATACGGATTAAGTTACTCATGGATGAATGCCTGACCCCATGGTGATCCAGCAACTTTGTATTTAACCACTGCTCCACTAAATCTAAAGGGCAGTGGCAGCAAGGTGAGAAGACAACTCTGGCTTTAACATTTACATTATGTATTATATGGGTATTTATTCTGGCACAAATCAGCAAATATGGTGTTCACCTTGTGCCTCAGCGGCAATGGAGTTTTAAATGACCCATTTGACTGCTACAGAGACATTGAAAACCAAATCCTGAAGTACGTAACATGCAAAGGAACGCTCTCAACTTCAAATTCAGGTGAAGACTACGCCTTTCCCTAAAGGGTGGGTGCAAACCGGAAAGCCCTTCCTTTGAAAACGGAGATTTCAGATAAAAACGTGCCTTGACTTAGAGTGTGAGAGCCCGTCATGTCCTCAGAGACACCGCCAGCAACGCGGCAGAGCCGAGGACGCAGAGCGGGCTGAAAGGGACTCACCTGTGCGCCAGCCCCAGACACATCGCTGCCATCTCTCGGGAAGGGAGGCCCGTGATCAGGCCCTCGATCTGCGAGCGAATCCCTCGCATCAGCTCCGTAACCATCGGGCTGTGGATACAGCTCAAATTCAGCTTGTCCTGCAAGACAGAAACCAGCAGCCCACAGTCAGGCACAACGACGATGTTCCTCAAAGCCCTTCTGTCTCGCTGGACCTGGTTTTCCCTCCGCAGCCCTGCGATCACACAACAGGTTCAGTCATCCCTGACGCTCAACGTAGCAACAGCCCCAGCTCCCCACACAGTCACAATTCCAGATTGAAGAGATTTATAAGTAATGCTCTATCTGCTATGCAGACACTAGAACCGAAGATCCGAGATTTTGCAGTTTACTAGAAAGAGTTTGGCCACAGAGAGAAAATTCAGAGGTAGAGGGTTGGGGGCTTTGGGTCTTTTTCAGAGAACAAAACTGAATGATTAGTTCAAAGTCCTTGGTATTATTCACTTTAATGCTAAATCCTCCTCACTTTGCAGTCTGCGTAAGTCTAGGTCAGCATGAGGAGGTGGTCAGAAAGAAAAAAAAATCACTAGAACAGGGAGCAATTAGATGGGAACCTGGTATTTGACATCTAAGAGACATCCCGTCCGTTTTTTGGAAGCAAACATTAGGGAAATTGATTTTTTAATCTGCTGGGCTCCTAACCAATACTTAAGAGAGAAACCAAGCAAACCCGAACACCTCAGAGCGCTTTTACTCTATCGTCCACTTGTGTACTCGAGATGCCATCTTCCCAGTACAAAAGCAATACCCGTTTGATCATAAGGACCAGATATCTTCCACAGATTCCACTGCTAATAACTGCAAAATCTCTGGAACCTGACTCTAAGATTTCAGCAGCCTGAGGCAGAGGGAAGAACGGCAGAATCCGTTATCACCTTTATGACACCTCCAAGTTTGGCATCTGCTACGGCCAGCTGTTCATGGGCATCTTTTGCCACTATCTTCTTGAGAATCTTCTTCAAGTTCTTGCTGAGCTTGCCTTCTACAAGAGCTGTGGAAGCTGTACAGAACAAAAAGACCAAAGATGTAGTTTCTTTCCCCTCCCAAACCCTGTAAAAATAGTTCTCCTAACTTGGTATTTTTATTTTAACTGCCCAGAGTAGCTCTAGTCCGAACTGCAATGCTACTTTGCCACGCAGCGGCTGAAATCGAAATAGAACAAAATTACATACTTGCTCCTTTGGAGGCCTAAATGAAAAAACCTTCCTCCCAGTTGCCTCTCCTTTCTCTATGTGGTTTTGCTTCTATTTCTGTCAATTTTCTTTAAGGATCTCTAGGAACAGTATGGCATATGCTTTAGATACACGTTTAACATTTCTGAAGGCAAAGTTATGCAGGAACATTTTGTGTACTATTTAATTAACCAATTGTTTTCCAGGTCCCTTGGTCAGCAACCATGATATCCTACATTGAGTAACGGCTTATTTGCATCCTCTGCCCATGATTATGTGCGACAAGGAGTGATGCCAAACGCACTGACTGGGCAGTTAGACACGAACCCTTTTAATACAGCACCTAGCCTGAAGAACTTTATAAGGCCATCCTTCATTCTCAAGTATTAATAGATCTGTAACAGCTTTACAGTCCCACACAATATATTTTTAAGCAGGCACTTCTACAATTCTCTGTGCTCCGCTGAACTTCTGTGACGGATGCAACATCTTCATCACAGTAAATGCAGCAGAAGCCAGGGATTGCTCATTTCCAGAAGCTTACTGAAAGGTGAGGGTAAAAATCTAAGTGCTGCGCTGAGCCTCCTCTCAGCCTTTCTCTGATGGAGACAGGTTTCCGCCGTCCAAGCTGCCCAATAGCTCCTAACCCACCGGGAACACCACGCACATAGTCTACCCTTCAAAATCAACATGATGTAGGTAGTTTGAATGACCTCTCCCATTTCACAGATAAGTAAACCTGAAGCAGAGTAGCAGAAGTTTTGCTTGGTTGGTTGTTTTATTGTTTTGTTCTGTGAGGTGGCTTTTGTTTGTTTGTTTCTTGTTTTTGACTCACTCTAACTACACGATACGTGATCTGAATCCAAATCTATGCAAAAGCAACAAAATCCAAAAAATATGCCAGGGAGAGGAATATATAGCAGCTTCAACCTCGGTAGTTTCACTTGCATCTCCTGTATGATGGTAGCGTCTCCATCCTTGTTTCCTTGGCTTCCTTTAGAAGCTATTCCTACCCCATCAGAATACAAAGATCCATTCTTTAGTCGTAAACGTGACGGGGAACATCCCCTTACTGCTGTCATACAGCACGCTCAGCAGCAACAGGCACGCCAGTTCTGAATGATTAGGTGGAACTCTTATTCCTTCTCTCCAAACTAGCCTGCAGCATCAAGCAGTTAACTGTTGAATTAGTAAAAATTATTGAACGTAAGGCTTTTTGTTTAAACTCCTGAATGTCTTCTAAGATTACAGGCTTTTTTTTTTTTTCAGGCTGAAAAAACACAGGTGTAATATGCATCCATAAAACAAGGGCAGTTACAATAATCTCTGCTGTGCCTGTTGTCTCAGTGGTAGTGACGAAAGGTTGACTCAAATCAGTTATATTCAGCTTCAACAAGAATCCATCATTGACAACAGGCTACAGATATCAGACAAACCTTCTACACGCTGCTCATTAGTGAGCTGCTTGGGAATAAGTACGGTAGGAAAAAATGAGACTTTACTACATCCCTACTGCCCTATAGACTGGATGGACGACCCCATCAACCAACAGGACCAGTTGACTTTGAAAACTTTGTGATTTAAACACTAAGCAAAGGAACAGAGCAGGGATGGAGGGAAGTATTGAGTGAACTAGTGCACGAGAAGGATTTTCTGGTTTTGTAAGAATGGTGTTAACTCACCAGCAAGTGCTTCCGTTGTGTCCTGAAATTTTTCAAAGTGCTTCAGCTTTACTCTACAGAAGAAAAATATAAGTGTGTAAACAAACGGACATAAAACAGATGCTAGAACCATTATACTTTTTTTCTGCCTCTGCTACTCCAGTTCCCCTCGTCTCCCCAAGACTGCGAGAGAGCAGAGATCAATATCCAGATCCTCAAAACCAAGCAAGACCACTAAACCTGCTGATCAAGTTTGAGCCTGATAGGACTATCCAGCTGGGTCCCACAAACTTCACTGAAAAAAAAAAAAAAAAAAAGAAAAAGAAAAAGAAAGAATTTTGATCTGGTATTTCTAGGACCAACATCATCAGAAAACCTAAGCCCCCTTTTTGTTTTGTAATTCATATTTAAAGACAGACATCATCCACCTGAATCTCAGCACTGCACCTTGATTAAGTGCCGATAGCATCTTCCCACTCCTCTTCAAAAGGAACCTGCCTCTGCGGAACGCACGGCTCACATTTAACAGGCTTTGCAGCCAAACACATCTTCAAAGCCTTTAAAACTGAACTGATTCATTGCCCGGGAACCCTCAAGTCCTCCCTTGTAATTAGATGTTTAGAATACAAGCTCTGAGCTGAAAAGAAACAACAGAAAGTCCTTCCGTGCCCTCCCAAACTGCTGACCAGAGCCACAAACGGTACGGACGGTGCTTAACGGCCCCTGTGGGATCCTCTCCCCTCACGCGGGCTGGGGTGTTGACATCTAGAGTTACAGCTCAGGAGCTCTCCCAAGCCAGTAAATTCCTTGTCAGGGACAGGCATTTGGCTAATCCGGCTCTGATTAACCACCGCGCTTTGTGAGTCAAGTGTCTGCGAAGGCAGCAAGGTCACAGATAAAGCTGGGTGCTGGCGTTAAGCCTTCGTACAGCCCAACAGAAGCTCCAGGCTCATCCTGATGCCTTTTCAGACAGGCAGGAGAGAGAGGAGTTACTTTGATCGGAGGGGAGATCCATTAAGAGTTGCGTTCCGTCTAGCAAGCGGCCAAGACGAAGTTTCCAAGACAAGATTAACAACACTACAAGCAGGAAGATGTGGGATATTCTGTCCTTCCCTCTGAACACTGTTACAGAGCGGGATAAATCCAAATCACAAGGCACGGCTTGTTCAGAGGTATCCGTTATAACCAAAGCTGGTTAGAAATCTTCCGAACAAAGCACCCCGGGCAGACTGGGAAGCAAAGCAGCGCTGTCCCCAGCTCCACGACAAGGACTGCAACCCCTGTGCCACTACGCGCTGGTGCCAGCGCTTGCTGACGGCATCGGCAACAACACCAACTCTCAATTTGCAGCCACACGTGTTTTTAGTTTCACAAGAATTAAACTTTTTTTTTTTTTAAGAATTTCCTGTGAGCACAAAAACCTGTTATTTCAGCCAGTTCCAGCATTACAAGCTTCGACGTTCTTGTCGAAGCTGACAGATCTCCTCAAAATATCATGTAATTTTTTGCTTCAGTGGCACATGGTAATGACATCTGTGGCTTAATTTCATCTTTCACTTTGATATTCCAATCTAAGTTTCTCAGAGTATCTAACTTCATATTATCGTTGTTCACAGCCCTTAGGTTTTACAACGCTGAAAAATAAAAATCGCTACTTCTTTCTGAACCTCCGATGTGCATAACTCTACAGGCAGTCATGTCCTTCCAAAAGCCAGGCTGCTATCCCCATATAAAACTGCTTACATTTTGTTTGCTTTTTCAGGAGTTTCAAATTCTTTCCATAAACTGTCGACTTCTTGGAGCTTCTTCTCATTCAGAACCTACAGAAGAGAAAACAAACACACACAAAACTATGTTTAAAGCACTTTTGAACAACCTTCAACCCTGCACGCAGCAGAAAAGCCCTGAAGGAGATTTACACATCCAGCCACTGGAAGTTAACGCTGATTGAGTGAGCAGACGGCAGTTGGGTGATCTCCAGTTTCGCCGTTCTCTCTCAGCAGCTTTAGCCATCCTACCAATACACACCTGTATTTACAGCGGTTTAGAGGTTGCTCAGTGATGGCCGGGTCATTCTGAACCTGCACATTAAAGCAGAACGCTCCTCTTGCTGATCAAAACTGGGCTCGCTCCACCTCCTCTACGGGACTCATCCACAACCCCCGTGACCCAAAACCAAACCTGCCGCCGCTTTGGGAACACACAAACCCGTCTGGGACACCTAACACGAAGGAGTGATATCCCACAAGGTGTTTTCATCCATCTGACCTGGCCCAAGGAAGAAAGAGGACATCTCTGCGAAGACAGCTTTTCACCACAGCTTAATCGGCTGAGCCAAGAATTACTTAAGAGGCAGCCAGGGCTTAATCTCATCTCTGTACAAAGGGGATCCGCTCAGTTTTTAAGCAGCAGGAGGTCAGCAGTTACTCCCCGAGAGCGTCCGTGCATTTCCCAAAGCGCGGAGTGTACTGCGGATTCCTAGAAAAGCGCTCAGGGGAACAGCACGGCCAAGAGCTTCACGACATCACGTTCTTTACGCTTCACTCAAAAGTCTTGTGGTTTTGTCCCCACAGCGTAAATCCATCACAACTGCAACTTGATTCAGTGCAGAAATTGTTCTTGGGATTATGAGATTTTGTTCCCTTGCGGATTTTTAAACCCAGGTCCAAGGAGGCAGTCTTTTTAAAACTCAATTAGTAGCTGAGCAAATAAACATAGTAACTCCTTTCCCACAGAGAACTTGGAGGCACAGAAAAACCTGAGGGCAACTTTTCCTTTCCTCAGCCTGCTGATTCTTTCCTCTAATTCATCTTTCCTACGCTGAAGCCCACAGAATCTCCAGCCTCCCCAAACAGACACGGGCGCACAGAGAATAACAAAACCACAGAAGCTGCTAAATCGAGGTTGTTAGTATAAAGAAATTACACACCTATGGATATTTTGTGCCCTGTAAGATAGTAAGACTCACTGGAAAAAGTCTTCCAAGATTTAGAACATGCCCACGCCCCATTTTTCCGTATTATTTTAGACTGTTTGCTCCTCTGATGAGAGCAACACCTCCAAGGGAATAGCTGAGAGCAACACAGCTTGCAGAGGATCCTTGATCACCAAGGAGCAAGGCACAGCACAGCGATGCCGGCCATGGAAATCTGTGTACGCTGCTGAAAAGGGAAGCGGGTGACCGTGACTGCCTCCCAAAATTCAGAAGCACACATCCTGTCATAAGCCTCAAGTAAATAAAACAAACAAACAAACCCCAGACAAATAACCCCCCCAAAAAGCACCCAGCAGTGACATTCTTTAAAGACTGCTTTAAAAAAGAAAAAGGTAAACTCTGCGTAGAATATTTTGACACAGGGTGCCCTCCCCTGTCCATCCCAGTAAGGAGGCGCAGACCAGTCTGCCCTCCGGACCTGCAGCACTTGTGCAGCGGGACTTGGCTTCTCCTCTGCCTTCGCTTGCTGCCGACCTCGCTTTCAGAAATTAAAATGTGGGTTATTTTCAGCCCCTCCTGGCTCCTGTGGAAGGCTGAGATGGTTCGGCTCACTGCGCTGGAGGTTTGATCCCACTGGAAAGGCGATTTCTTTCTAACTAACTCAGAAGGTGCAGGATAGCAGGCAGAGTGAACACAGAAACATTTTGGTTGGAAAAGACGTTTAAGATCATCAAGCTCCACCGGCCCCCAAGAGAGGTGACAAGACGACAGAGTTTGGGGTTGCAGGGGGATCCCCCAACCCACTTGCTAACGCAGGGTCACCAGAGCAGATCACACAGGGTCGCGTCCACAGGATCACAGAGTGCCAGGGGTCGGAAGGGACCTCGGAAGCTCACCCAGTGCAACCCCCCCGCTGGAGCAGGAACACCCAGATGAGGTTACACAGGAAGGTGTCCAGGCGGGTTGGAATGTCTGCAGAGAAGGAGACTCCACAACCTCCCTGGGCAGCCTGCTCCAGGCTCTGGCACCCTCACCATAAAGAAGTTTATTCTCATCTTTCAGTGGAACCTCCTGTGTTCCAGTTTGCACCCATAAACCCAGGCGGGTTGGAATGTCTCAGAGAAGGAGACTCCACACCCGCTCTGGGCAGCCTGGCCCAGGCTCTGGCACCTCCCAGCAAAGAACTTTCTCCTCATGTTCAGACGGACCCTCCTGTGCTTCAGTCTGTGCCCGCTGCCCCTCACCCTGTTGTCAGGCACCCCTGACCAGTCTGCTCCACCCTCTGACACCCACCCTGAGATACCGACCCCATCGATCAGATCCCTCCCAGCTCCTCCCCAGCTGCACAGCCCCAGCTCTCCCAGCCCTTCCCGGTAACCCCGGCGCACCCGCTCCCTCCCGTCCCGCCGCTGCTTCCGCCGCCCGCCCGGGGCGCTCCCCTCACGGCCCGGCTCACCTTGAAGATGGCGTACCCGGCGGCGGTCTCGAACAGCACCAGCATGGCGCCGGCGCCACCGGGCCGAGCGGACACGTGCGCCGCGCACGGAACCGGAAGCGGCGGAAGGAAGGGGAAAAGCGGCGGAAGGGGAAGCGGCGGGGCCGCCTTCCCCGCGCTCCGGAGCCACGTGGCGTGGGGAGGAGCTTGTGTGCCGGGCCCGCCCGCACCTCCCGGCGCGGTGGCGGCGCTTGGCGCCTCCTGGAGGAAAAAAACGCTCCCGTGAGCGGCCGGGCGGCTGCCCGGGGTGTCGCGGTGCGGGGCCGCCCCTCCGCGGGGCCGCCGCTGCGGGGGGCCCGGCTCCCTCCGAGCGCCGGGGCGGCGCCGTGCGCGGGTGCCCCCCGGGTGGGGGTTGCTCCCCAGCGAGCCCGTGAAACAAAGAAATAAACTTAACAGCAGAGTCAGTTATGCTGTTAAGCAGCATTCTGTATTTTATCAGCGCTGGGGAGCTCGGGGGATCACCCTCCACACGTGCTCCAAAGACTGGATGCTCTTGCATTGCTTATATTCACATAATTACTACATATTAATCACAAATTTTGGAAATTTCGACATACATCTACACTAAGAAATAATTGATGCTGTCAGTTATAATTGTTTCGTTTCTTACTTACAATACATCTATTAATTATTAGCCAAATATAAACTAAGCACTCTGCTTAACAACGCATCACGCAATCTCCTGCCTCCCTCTTGTCGTGCAGAAGGATCTAAAACTTGAAAAACAGCCCCTGGTTTTGCAGGTGGTCGGAAAGCACGGATCACGTCAACTGGTTAATGATGGATATGTCTTTTAATCACAGCACGCATTAATTTAGCAGCTTCTCCTCACCCTGGAGCGGTCGGGGCCGCCCGGGTGTCCCCAGCACACGGGCATCGCCGTCGGGGAGGCGGATGCGGCCAAACCCCCCCGTCCGTGTGTCTGCGCAAGAGCATCTTCTGTCCAGCGATGAGGGAATTGAGTGCACTGTCAGCAAGTTGGCTGATGACACCAAACCGGGAGGGGTGGCTGACACTGGGAGGCCGTGCTGCCATCCAGAGACCTGGACAGGCTGCAGTTGGGCGGGGAGAAACTTAATGAAATATAATAAGGGAAAATGTAGAGTCTTGCATCTGGGCAGGAACAAGCCCAGGTTCCAGTATAGGTTGGGGAATGACCTATTAGAGAGCAGTGTAGGGGAAAGAGACCTGGGGGTCCTGGGGACAGCAGGGTGACCATGAGCCAGCACTGGGCCCTTGTGGCCAGGAAGGGCAATGGGACCTGGGGGGGATTAGAAGGAGGGTGGTCAGTAGGTCAGAGAGGTTCTCCTGCCCCTCTGCTCTGCCCTGGTGAGACCCCATCTGGAATATTGTGTCCAGTTGTGGGCCCCTCAGTTCCAGAAGGACAGGGAACTGGTGGAGAGAGTCCAGCGCAGCCACGAAGATGCTGAAGGGAGCGGAGCATCTCCCGTGTGAGGAAAGGCTGAGGAGCTGGGGCTCTGGAGCTGGAGAAGAGGAGACTGAGGGGTGACTCTTTCATGGGGATCAATATGGAAAGGGGGAGTGTCAGGAGGATGGAGCCAGGCTCTTCTGGGTGACAACCAGTGATAGGACAAGGGGCAATGGGTGCAAACTGGAACACAGGAGGTTCCACTTAAAGATGAGAAGAAACTTCTTCATGGTGAGGGTGCCAGAGCCTGGCCCAGGCTGCCCAGGGAGGTTGTGGAGTCTCCTTCTCTGCAGACATTCCAACCCGCCTGGACACCTTCTGTGTAACCTCAGCTGGGTGTTCCTACTCCGGCGGGGGGGTCGCACTGGGTGAGCTTTGAGGTCCCTTCCAGTCCCTGACACCCTGTGATTCTGTGCGATTCAACCCGCACCCCACGGAGCCGCTGGTGGGGAACGGAAAAAAGCCGCCAGTCCTGGCCCTGATAAATTCCCCCTCATTTCACAGGGACGGCTCCCCGCGCTGGGAACTTTTTCCTGCCCACAGGAAGAAAGGCTCCGAGTGGCACTCGGGGCTGTTAATATCAGTCATTTCGTGGCTGTGCTCCGCGCACCGCCCGTGTGAGTCAGCACGGCTGCGCCTCCTCTCCTGCTCCTCCCGGGAGGAACGTGCTGGAAAGTCACAGAGATCTGGGGATTTACATCATTCTGAATAACTGTGGGTTTTTAAAGGAAAGGCTTTGGTTGTTTAGATAATAGAACCCATTTTCTGGAGCCCCACAACTGGTAATATTGCTAAAGAAATCACATTTAACTAGGAAGAGAATTTCTGGGTTCCCCCTAGTTTCAAAGTCCAGGTTCTGCTGCTGTTGGCTCAGGGAGAGCACTAGTATTGCAAAAAGTGAATTTAAGAGTAAATATCATTTACTGGTCTGACCTTGAACGCTGTGTTTTTCCTTCTTGCCAGCGCTGACCACTCTTGAGCAAGCATGCTGGTATTATGAGACTACAGATTGCTCTTAAAGTCCAGTTTTATAAGAAACTTACTTCTCTCAGACCAAAGAGGTTTTACACAGACTACAGGGGACAATAGTTGTAAGAAAACCACTAACAGCACCAATTCAAAACCACATATATGGCTTTGGAGAAATTACCAGCAAACTGAAGGAGCAGGGGTGAACTTTATTGATCTCAGGTGATTGAGATTAGTTGCAGATGGGGAAACTGGGGAAGTTATAAACCACCTGAAAACTAAGTAGGGTTATTAAAGCAAGTAAAACAGCCTTGGTGGTGGTGATGACGATGACTTTGGGCTTTGTGGGAAGGTTGTGTGAGTTTATTTAGTGTTTTTAAAGCAGTGCTATTTTTGTTGTGTTTTAATTAAGTCTGCTGTGCATTGAGTTTGGACTGTCAAAGAAGCGAAGTGTGAGTTTTGCCGCTGTATCTCCACAGTTCTCGTGGGTTGAAGGGAGACTCGCTTTGGGGATGCTCCACAAACGCAGCTTGCGCCCTGAATGGTTTAATGTGTCTGCAGCCGGGTGAGTAAAAGGGGAGCAGTGATAGGTGGTGTTGCTGTTACTTAGCGTGTATGCAAGCGTGTGTGTTCCAGCGTTACACCTTTGTTGTTACATACAGGGGCAGGTAGCTCTGTTCTGACTCTCGTGAGTGTCAGCTTGTATTTCAGGCTTGAGTAGGAAAAATGGTAAAATGAAGAATTGCATTCAGGTTTTGTGCCTGAGTCTGGGACTTTACCCTCACCACCATAAGGCTGTTCTCAAAACTCACAGGTGAAGAGCAGTGATGTGTAGGACAGTGTAGGTATTTATTGTTTTCTGTTCTGTGGGTGTTGTGTTGCTGTGAAGCCCTTGAATGGTTTGTTTTGGTGCTTTGTGTAGTGTCATTAAGCTTATAATGAGCTCTTACTGTCAGCTTAGCATAGTATGAATGTATTTGGCTTTACTGCCTACTAGGCCTTGCCTAAGAAAGATCTTAATTCTGTAGCTCTCTATAGTGTCTGTTTTGATTCTCTTCAGGTTTTTTTTTTCCTTTCTTGTTACTTGTGAATTGTTTTAACATTTGTGAGAAAACTAGTTCCTATGGGTCTAGATACAGCGCAGCTTCCCTGCCTAGTGGGAGCGCATCCCCTGGTGTAGCCGTGTTTGTTCGGCTCACCGGCCCCTCAGAGCCAAGCACGTGCTGGTTCCAGCAGCGATGCCGTGCAGCAGCTGCCTCGGTTTTTGCAGAGGACGTTAGTGCCATGCGCAGTCTGAACGGCGTCCCTCTAAGCTGTGGGTGTTGCCGCTCGTGCTGGTGTAAAGCGGGACGTCTGTTTTGTGCTACTGTGGGGAACCTGAGACCGCATCTGGAATGTTGTGTCCAGTGGTGGGCCCCTCAGCTCCAGAAGGACAGGGAACTGCTGGAGAGAGTCCAGCGCAGCCACGAAGATGCTGCAGGGAGCGGAGCATCTCCCGTGTGAGGAAAGGCTGAGGAGCTGGGGCTCTGGAGCTGGAGAAGAGGAGACTGAGGGGTGACTCATTCATAGGGATCAATATGGAAAGGGGGAGTGTCAGGAGGATGGAGCCAGGCTCTTCTGGGTGACAACCAGTGATAGGACAAGGGGCAATGGGTGCAAACTGGAACACAGGAGGTTCCACTTAAATATGAGAAGAAACTTCTTCCTGGTGAGGGTGGCAGAGCCTGGCCCAGGCTGCCCAGGGAGGTTGTGGAGTCTCCTTCTCTGCAGACATTCCAACCCGCCTGGACACCTTCTGTGTAACCTCATCTGGGTGTTCCTGCTCCGGCGGGGGGGTTGCGCTGGGTGAGCTTTCGAGGCCCCTTCCAGTCCCTGACAGTCTTTGAGTCACTAGAAGTTTGAGGGAATGCAACAGCCTCAGTGCAAATTTGCTCAATAAAATCACAGTTTGTGTTGAAGGGCCCTCCCCAGCTCCCCCAGTGCCCCCCTGCCATGAGCAGGGACATCTGCACCAGCTCAGGTTGCTCAGAGCCCCGTCCAGCCTGGCCTGGGATGTCTCCAGGGATGGTTCACCCACCACCTCTCTGGCCAACCCGGGCCAGGCTCTCAGCACCCTCAGGGGCTACAATTCCTGCCTCATGTCCGGCCTGCGCCCCCGCAGCCACAACGCTCAGAATCGGGCCCCCATCCCGACGCCGGGGGCGGAGCCGCAGGCCGGAAGTGCGCCGAGGCGCACCGGAAGTCCCGCCCGCCGCGGCCTGTGTTTGCGCTGCGGGCAGAGAAAGGAGCGGACGCGGCGCCCGGCCCAGCCGAGCCATGTCGGACCAGGTACGGCCGGGGGGACGCGGCGGGGCCGGCCCGGCGGGAGGAGCTGCCTGCGCACCCTCCCCGAGCAGCTCGGTGCGGGGCGGCCCGGGGGACGTTCCCCTCGGCGGTGTGTTTCTGGGGGGCGGCGATCGCCGGCCTCGGCCGAGCTCTGCCCCTTTCGCTGGGAACACGGGGGTGCCCGGGCCCGGGCCGGGCTGTGCGGCACAGCGGCGCCTTCGTGCCGCTCGCCATGGCCCGCTGGGCCCGGGGATGCGCGTTCCCCGGCGCGGGCTGGGCCGGCAGGGTCCCGGGAAGCAGGAGGAGGGGGAGCCCGGGCTCTCCCGGCCGGGCCGCGCTCACCTGGGTTAAACTCTCCATCCCCGCTTTGCTCCTTGTACATCACCGTGTTCTTGTCGGTTCCGCCTGCTCAACTTCAACGTTTCCTTGTGGCACAAGTTCCTGGCTCGCTTGGCCTTTCAGCTGTTGCTTTAGGCGATGTGACCTGCAGGTGGGGAGTTAGAGCAGCGTTCCAGTTCTCATTTGCGCTCTGGTTTGCTTTGGTGGGTTTTTTTTATATTGCCCCCAACTTTGTCACAGAATCACAGGATGTCAGGGGTTGGAAGGGACCTCGAAAGCTCATCCAGCCGAATCCCCCCGCCGGAGCAGGAACACCCAGATGAGGTTACACAGGAAGGTGTCCAGGCGGGTTGGAATGTCTGCAGAGAAGGAGACTCCACAACCTCCCTGGGCAGCCTGCTCCAGTGTTCCATCACCCTCACTGGGAAGAAGTTTCTTCTCATATTTAAGTGGAAAATTGTCATGACAATTCAGCTTTGGAAAGTTCACTGTCAGTATGCACAGCTGTTTCTTGCGGTGCTGTGACCTCAGGAGCAGTCAGGAAATTAAAAGCATCCAGAGACAAGGCAAAGCTCAGTGTACAGTGCGTCTGTGTTGGGGAACAGCCTTGCCCTGTGGTGCCCGGGAACAGAAACTCTTGCTGGACGCGCTGTGGTTCGTCCTGCCTGCCCCCGGCCTCCCAATGCAGCACAGATGCTGCTGCTGCCTGGGAGCGTGTGGTGTGGAGCACAGCATGTGCTTCCCGCCTGCTAAAACACCTGAAAGTGGCTGCTTAAAAAAACCCAGGCAAAATCTGAACTAGATTTGTGTAGACTGATCTTCATGTGACCTGCTCGGTAGCTTTGTGAACCGAGGCGTGTTTTAACACAGCAGCTCCCATTAGGTAGTTCCTTCTCCAGGCAAATTCTGCTAAAACATATACGTGTTTGTGCTGTGGGGCTGCTTGACCTATGTAAAATTTAGTGCGTGTGATAACCTTTTTTAGATACGTACCTTGAAGGTCTTTGAATAAAGACCCTATTTTTTTTTTTAATAGATAAGCTAAACATCGTGGTACGTTGTGTCAGTCATTTCTGGGGCGACTGTGCAACAAGAGGTAAACAGATGCTTAAGTAACAATATAACATATGGTAATGCCGGACTGTAAATCGCATTCCTTCGTTGATCAATCCTACAGGAATAATTGGATTACCGCAAATTGTGGATTGCTTACAGTGTCCTTTGTTTTTGGCCCTGGAATTAAGAGGACATAATTTGTTACCAGTTATAATTAAGATAAGTAAAGAAGCGTACTTGATTTAGTTACTTTATTTCCAATAGGAAATGAACTTTTATGATAACTAAAAATACTTGCAAGAAGGGCAAACTTCAAAACACCCATGGCTGCTTGGTGGGATTGAGGCAGAAACAAAAAGAATAATTTTTCCCCTCCCTTCAAGGGTCTTGGTCTGGTTTTGCTTTTATTGAATCTAGATGCTGGCATTTTTATCTGTCCGTGTACTACTAATAAATAAATAGTTTGTATGCATTTTCCCATTCCTGTGACAAAGGTAAGAGTTTATTTGCTCTGTTAGGAAGTGTGTCCTACTCTTCTAGTCATTTTGGTTTTGATATTATGAATATCTAAAGTAAGCTGAGCATAGAGGTGGTGGGTTTTTTTTTTTTAGGCTTGGACACTGAAGTTTGAGCACTTCAGAAAATTGGAGGAGGAAACTTGGAGATACTGCCTTGCAATGTTTGTTTTGTGGTTTCATGAGTTGCAATAGCAATACCAGTGCGTTTGGTCCAAGAAACTTTGGGTCCTTTAGGGTCATGAACTTGGTGTTGATACATGAATGTGAGACAGTACTGGGAGGCTCATTTAGTGCAGTTTAGGAGAACTGTGGAATGATGCCTTTAAAACTTTAGGTGTCTAATGAGAAGTTAGAACCTGGAGTGTGGTGGTAGGTGCTCCTGTTTGTGTGGCAGTTTCCTGCGGTACCCTGAGCAGCAGCCCTGGCCACGGTGCGAGGGAAGGTCTGGAGGCTTGCTTGCAGACTGCTGATCCGGGATTTTGGTAGTGAATACTTGTCGTTTAGTAACTTTGCAATCTCCTCTCTTTCTTCTTAAGTGTTTTTTGTATTGGCTTTACCATTTGGCCTTGAATGGCAGTATAGTTCACTGAAAAAAATGCAGGGAGCTGTTTCAGACTCGCCGGGTCTTGTTGTATTCTGATTTCAAATATTTTTGTGGTTTTGTGTTTAGTTTTTTTTTTTTAAGCTTCAGTTATTGGCATTGTCAACCTTGATCTTACTTCTCCTTTCCTAAAATCACAGCTCTGTTTGCTCCTAGTTTGTGGGTGGGAGGTTACTGGGGCTTTAAGCAGGCATCTTTATGGTACGATGTTTCACGACTCCAGTTCCCTCTGCTTTTTCTACTGTTGGCTGCTTCCCCTATTTGTTTTGGGTACTAGAGCCCCCTTTCCTGCGGGCAGGAATCAAACCTTCCGAGTCACTGCTTTCCACCCTGCTGGTCAGAGGTGCTGGCCTAGTAGCAACGCTGATTTGTCACGCCGTGTACAGGGTGATTTGGTTTGGACGGGTAAGTAGGTGGATCTGTTACAGCGCACAGAACTGTATAAACTATGACAAATGTCTCTGCTCCTGGGATAATACGCTGTTTGGTTCTTATGCAATGTAAACCAAGACAGTGACTGACCCAAAATGTCATGTGAGGGGACAGGATGTTCCTGTAAATTCTATCAGTGATAGCAACACAGGAAATAATTTTGAAGTTACAGACTTCAGATCTGCGGAGATCTGAACCTCTGTCTGATTCCTAGAGGTCAGTAATCCCACAGATGGACTGTAAAAATGCTGTTCATGCGAGTTACCAGGTCACAGGTGCTTGGTTTTTCTTTTTCTTTTCAGTCAGGAGTGGAAATTGGTGGTTTTTATTCCTGCAAATAGTCTCATGAGGTCAGAGCTGGGGGATGTTAGAAGGGGACAGATTTGGGGAGCACAGTGGCTGTGTCAGCAGTGAAAACTCCTTTCACGTGTCAGAAGTCACTTGTTCGGAAACCTGAGGGTGTTCAGTTTTCCCTGAAAGCCTGAGGTCAGTTCTTGGGTTTGAGCTCGAAGGATGACAAATCAGTCCCAGCAGTCCAGGTTGTGCCCAGGTAGGGATTTAAAAAAGTAGTATTAAAACCAGATGGAGTCTGTGGCTCATACTTTTTTTTCCTGACAGCACTGGAATGCATCTGGCTCGAGGCAGCGAGTGAGGCTGATAGGAAGAACGCTTCCTCTCTCTTTCTGTTCTCCGGACTCAGACCCCTACAGATAGGGAAGGTGTTGGCAGACTGTCCCCTTCCCCAAACTTTTAACATTCAGGGTTGTGCATGTTTAACCTCTCTAAGGAAAAAAAAAAAAAGCTTGAAAAGGCTTGTCTGCCATTTTAATCTGAAGATAGACACCTATCTGGATGAACTTAATCCAGAAGGTTAGTGTGTGGTTTTGGCACTTGATCCTGAAGTTCAAGACCATCCCTACAAAGGATATTTCTGTATACTCAGCAAAGGGTCCCTTTAGGGCTGGGAAAATGTGTGTGATAGGTCCCTGAACATATTTTGCTTATTTTGTCTACGGTGTTAAGCAATAAAATATGAAAGGAAGACTCGAAAGATGACCAGCAGGGTATCCTTGTTTCTATTTGGGAAGGTTTCTTTCTCAAGCCCCATCTGGACCTGAGGTAGTGTCTGTAAAACCCCGCTGTGGAACACACTGAAGCACCTGACCCAAAGCGTGTGGGGATGGGCAAGGGAGCGGGGTCATGGCAGCTCAGCTCTCGCTTGGCTTACCTATCTGCAGCTAATGTGAAAACTTTGCCTTTCAGAACATAACACACTGACCTTTTTGGTGAGCTTCAGTGCTCAAGTTGTTGCATCAAACTTGTCTGTACAATTAATTCTCCTGGAAAGGTATCAAAACCACCATAGTTCTTAGAACTGCAGCTTTTAAGAACTTTTAAAGAATTATGATCTTAAAACAAACATGCTAGAAGGAAGCTGTTCCTTGATGGGTTGTTGTCAGAGAAAAGGTGGCTGACAGCCCTTTTGAAAGGAGTGAATACTGTTGGTGCAACAGGCTGAGAAGTGTTTGCGTGGTTCCCTCTCTTCAGGCTGGCAGGGTGTCACCAGTGCGTTCTGTTTGCTCTGCTCACGATGTGCTTGTTTTCTGCTAAATATCTAAACCTCTTGGTACGCTTCTGCTATTTCTTGTTTGCAGTCTGTTTGTTGACTAGAAGTTAGTGGTGTAAAATCCTACTTATCGTTTTTTGCATCTGTCATCTATTTCCAAATGATCCTTCCCTTGTTTCTTACATTCTTCAGTGTTTCTCTTCTGCTGTTAATTAAACTTTTCACATGCAGACAGGCAGCCTTTAACAATGCTATGTTGGTATCCTTTTCACACACAGAAAGGAAGAAATAAAGTACCTTGGATAGCTTGATTTCATATAATGAGGAGGATGGCAGCTGTCTCACTGTTCAGTGAAAAGCGCAAAGTGTTGAACTGATCAGATTTTTAATTTTTTTTTTTTTTCAGGAAGCAAAGCCTTCAGCTGAGGACTTAGGAGATAAGAAAGAAGGGGAATACATTAAACTCAAAGTCATTGGGCAGGTGAGTGTTTATGTAATTACTTGTTGACACTTGGTGGAGGTGTGAGCTTTTGTATTGTAGAAATGAGCAAATGAAAGTTGATACTTCCAGTTCTTCAATGAGGATCCTCCCCTGCCATTAACTACTTACCAATTGCCGGTAACGTGTGTTTGGTGGGGTTTTCTTTTTAAAGCTTGAATAATTTATGACTCAGGATTTGGTCAGTGTGATCCCCATCTTGCAACTAGGGGACCTGATGCATTGAGGGATTAATTTATCCAAAGACATGAACGAAATATGTGGCAAATCGATAAATTCAGGTCTCCAGAGTTCATGTAGTACACTAACCGTGAGGTCACGTTTCTTGGGCAGGGATAGGAAGAGGATTCTGTTGGCTGGCACGTTGGTAGGTGTGAATGGAAGTTGTGTTGGAAGGTGAATGTCGAGATCCTTCTAGAACAGAAGCTCTTCTGTGCAAAGGGCCCCCAGCGTGTATGACTTGACTTATCGTTGGTTGAAGTATCGGTGCGATCGCTGTGCTGGGGGCGATGACTTGGAGCAGGACTAACCCCAACTAACTTCCCTCTGGCTGGTTTAATTGGCAATAACTCATTCAAAAGCCGGACGTGACCCACTCTCTGTGCTTTCTGCACTGAACCTCTTGCAGTCTGTTCTACCTGTAGCCATTCTGACAGTTGTAGTTACTCATATCTTACGGCTGGTAGGAAGGACTGTAGAATAAGGAGACCTAAGATTTCTCCGTAGGTCAGTGTTGCGTTGCCAAGTCTGCCTGTATCCTAAATTCTAGATAATTACTCTAATTCAATGAGGTTTTTGAAGTGCAAGCTTTAACTTGTTTCTAGGAATCTTAGAGCAGAAGTTCCCTGCATATGTGTGTTTGTGTTGCGTCAGTACATCAGCTTGGTAAAGATGGAAGCACAGACTGAACCGTGTATGGGTTTTAGTACTTTTAGATCCCAAACCTGCACGGGGAGCCTGAGGCTGTGCTGTGCCATCTGTTTTAAAACAGAGCTTCCAGCGGAAGCGCACGGTGAATTTAGCGACTGATAAATCATCCTGGAGGTCCATGTTACGATGCGCTGTGATAGTTAAACTGCATTCTGTGTTAGTTTTACATAAGTTTTTCTTAATGAGAGTAGTAAAGTTAGCCTAGATAAAGTGAGCAGTTATGACAAAGAGAGTAACTTTTTTCTTTTCTGTTCTTAGGACAGCAGTGAAATTCACTTCAAGGTGAAAATGACAACACACCTCAAGAAACTCAAAGAATCGTACTGTCAAAGACAGGTTTGTGAAACAGTGACACTTCCTCTTTAAAAAGAAAAAGCCAAACACTGTAGCTTTACTTTTCTTGCTGTTCTTTCAGATACAGACATTTGTTGAGACAGGCAAGCTTCTGTCTAGTTACCAGCAGGACAGGTAGCTGACAGTACAAACAGAATGGATCTCCCCATTCCTTTTGACAAGGGAAAGGATTTCTATTTAAGATGGTTGTGAATTTTGCAGTAAGTTTAAATTAGTGTTTGAAAATAGATATTGGCTGCTCAGAAGACATGGAATTTATTTTTTAAAATGCCCAGGCATGCATTGTAGTTACTGTAAAATCTTCTGTCTCCGAGTGATATTCCCTTAAAGCAGTAGAAAGCTGCAGCTCAGGGTGAGAGCAGCTTTGGGCGTTGTTACAGCCATTAATGTGGTAATCTATAATTTCGGGCATAATAGCTAGTGTTAGAAGAAATCTGCAGCATTAATTGTGCATGTAGATAAATAGTAACTACTGCTACAGAACAAAAATCCATCTTCATTTCCAGATTCTGTGGCAGATATTGTGGATTCACTGCTGCTATTTCCAGAAGCCCTGGCCTAGTTTATCCCCAGCTTTGGGGACAGATGCCTTGTGTGGCCTTTTCTTGAGTAACTGTGTTGGAGTTCACTTGAGGAGATATAATTATCAGAAATAATACTTTGGGTTTTTTCTTAATACCTTGAGATAAGTGGAACTTGAGAATTGAAGTGTTCTTTTGAGGAGTGTGTTCTATTTTGCTGTCCTTCTGGAGTAAGAGGAAAGAAAATATCAAACACCAGATATGTTCGTAGCCAAATACAAATGATTAAAATTGTGATTCATTTGAAAAACTTGAAGTTTTAAAATAAGATCTCAGAAATGACTCATTCAGCAGTCTTATCGATTGGTGGAAATGCATGTGTGCAATTATTTTTTTTTTAAGAAATAAATAATTGTTTGCGTGAATACAGCTATATCTGTCTCATGGGCTGACTTCTGGAGAGTCTCTGATCTCCAGCAGCAGTCAGTATGGTTTTTGGTGTCAAGTAGCCTTTGCCTGGTAAAGGGACCATGATCAGGTCCACCAGGGGGTGGTCAGAAGGGTGTGAGGAGCCTTTCTCTCCTGTGAGTTTCAACCTAGTTATTTGCAAGCAATATTTCTGAGATCTAACTGATGCACAAAACAGGTCATATTTCACTTGTGTGTGTTTGGCTCATGACTTGAAGGAGAAGAAAAAGATGAGGCGTTCGCCTCATCTGAAGAGGTGAAGTATGATATTCTGCTGGAACACAGGCACGCTCTATGATAGACGTACTGGAAGTTCATTTACCACTGGGATGCCCCTTTCTCCCTGTTGGAGTGGGAATTTTTCCCCCCCTCAGCTCTGCTTTTGCAGGACCAATAACGGTGAAGGTTGCTATTGCTTCCTATGGCGATATGAGATTGGGAAAGCAAGGGTAGGAGTTAATGAAGTAAACATTGTGTTCCTCCTGCTGCCTTAGGATCTTCAATAAGGCTGATACGCAGTTCAGAAAAAGGTGGGACCTTCATGTGTAATGTTGTCTGGGAAGGCAGAGTGTAGTCAGTACTGTATTTATAAATTCTAAATGGCAAGGAAAAAAAAAGCTAAGGAAACTTCCAAGTTGTCGAGCCAGGACTCCAGTGACTCTGGAATAAACACGCATTTCAGCGCTATCCTGCTCCTTGAGTTGCTCCTTTGCCATCCATCTGCTTGCAACAGAATAGCGGAGCTCCCTGTGTAACAGGAACTAACACTTTATTTTTGGACTTTCACGTGTTGTTTTTATTAAAAATGTTTCTTGTAAATCTGTACACGTTCCAGTAAGCGTTTGGTTTTTTCCTTGTACATCTGTTTCTTTTTTTAGGGTGTTCCAATGAATTCACTCAGGTTCCTCTTCGAGGGTCAGAGAATTACTGATAATCATACCCCCAAGGAGGTGAGTTTCTTACTAGGAAAAGTGTTACGTCGTTCACTGGAGAAACTAAATACCAGATTGGTTAGTTTCTCTGTTCTGCTAGACCGTTAACCAGAATCAAGGTCTTTCTTTAAATATAAGCAGCTTTTTGGACTATATTGAGTCAGATATAATCTGGCTGTATTTGCCTAACTAAACCTTTACTAAGGCCAGTATGCAATTCAGGAAGAGCCCAACCGGACCTTCACGTGTGGTGTAGTCACTGCTTACTAGGGGGAAAAACTCGGGGAACTTCCCAGTCGTTGAGCTAGATCTTCAGTGTGACTTTGGAAAAAGTATGCATTTAGTTCACGTTTATTAGATGGAAGTGTAAATAAACAGAAACGAGGTTATTCCTGCTGTCCAGTGACTTCCACCAATTGTTATGACCAAGCAGGAAGAACCACTGTTACAATGATGACCTTTTGAAAAATCAAATGAACTTGTGTACTGTGAAACTAGACTGAATTTTTTTCCTCACTTGGAATTATGACGGGCCAGAGGAACAGACCATTGTATAACTTGACTAGGACCTGCTCTGAATTCAGGACACCCGATTTATAACCATTATATGCTGTTTTTTCTCTGTTCTCACAGCTGGGGATGGAGGAGGAAGATGTGATTGAAGTTTATCAGGAACAGACGGGGGGTCACTCAACAGTTTAGATCCTTCAGTTTTTCTTCCCCCTTAATCCTTTTTTATTTTTAAATAATAGTTCTTTTGTAATGTGGTGTTCAACACTGAATTGAAACTGGCACCCCATCTCTGGGAGTTTATTTTCGAGCGTCCGGTATTTTGAATTCTTGTGCTCATTATACACTATTGTTTCTGTTTTCATTGTGCTGAACTTTTGTGATCCAGCTGCAGCCCTGCTCCCCTCTTCCCTCCTGCCCTCCCCGTTAGAAACACCCATGCACACACGCGTTGGTATGTTCGTGAGGTGCGTGCGTTGCGGGCACGAAGGCCGTAAGATCCGCCGGGCGGGCGAGCGTTCTTAACAACTTCCGTACCTGCCCTGAAGTTGTGATGTATGACTGTTTCACTCCTGGACTATAACTTCCCGTGTGAGATGAAGTTTTTCAGAGAACTAAACTGTGGAGAAATTATGTATCCGTAACTCAAAGCTATTTTGCTTAAATTGCGCTGATGGCCCAATGAAGAAGGTGACCAAGTTGGAAATGGAAGAGCTAGAACTGTTGTCATCTGTACCTTGCTCCAGAGGTGGCTTTGCTGAAGACATAAAATTGAAAACCCCAATTATTCTTAAATCTTGCCAGAAGAGCCCAGAAGCATTTTAACTTCATATAGCGATTAGTACATGCAGGTATCCATGCAAGAATGTTCACAGCAGACAACTGGCGTGTTACTTTGATGCTCTTGTTTGTACCTTTTGGCCTGGGACGTGGGTTTTGAATGGACATTGTCTGTACCAGCTTCATTTAAAATAAACCAGAAAAACAATTTTATAAACAACTTGCATTTTCTTTTCAAATGTTTGGAAATGAGCAAAACCACAAGAAGTTATAATTGGGGTGTGCTTTTCCACTAACTGTATGTTGAAGCCAGAAGAAAAAATTGTGCTCTGTAAATATACCTCATTAAAAAAAAATACTTTTTTCTACTTGCCCTGTTAAAATACTTGATCTGCTTGGTTTGCAGGTTTCTGTTTGAAACTATTAGCTGTTTCTTTTGTTAGACACTTGCAGCTTTTGCCACACACACAAAAGTTAACCTGGAAATGCAACTTGGAAGGAAATACGAAGATCGTTTTTTTTTAATGTCAACATTGAGTGATCATGGTACCATTAAATAATCTCTGTGATGGATGACATGGGAGTGTTGTGACAGTTCGTCAGGCCTCACGAGGAGGGTCTGGGTCATGTTCCAGGGAGCTGCAGGTTCCCATTCTGAGCAGCTGTTCCTGGGTGTGAAAGCTGGGGTGGGGTGCTATGGGCAGAGTGGTGTGGAGAGAAGATCACTGCAGGTAAACAGGACTTCAGCTTTGCAGGTAAATAGGACTCGTTTGACTTGGTTTGGTAAGTCGAGTTCACCGTGAATGCCAGCTGCATTTAAAGACATGTTTTAGTGCTGCATACTTTGGAGGAATTGCACATCTGGAATGATGAGTTTTTTTATGGCACTTGCTGTAAAGCTAGAAACACATTTTCTTTCATGCTTGTGGTTTGTGTCCTGTTTCTGATTTAGTGATACTTTTGTACACATAGTTGCACTAAGCAGTTTTTTAAAGATTAAAAGTTTTGTTTAAAAAATGTCAGAATATGGGGTTTTCTTGAAGTAGTCTATGTAATTCAGTTCTTAGGGGGAAGTGGGATTGCCATGGTGATGTAGAACAACATGGCTTCTCTGCCCTTCCCTCCCATTGCATTTAGTCATCTAAAAAAGCATCTGCTTCAGAGTACCAGGAATAAACAGCCTTATGATTATTATCAGATCATCTACTAATTTAAAATTGTATCATTCTCCTGTTAGTAGACAAATAATCCCATTATCCCTTTTCTGCAAACCAGGAACGGAGGCGCCGGCGTAGTTTACCGGGATCGCTCTGGAAGCTGAAAGCAGAGCTGAGAACCAAATGCAGATCCCCTGGGGTTGGCGCTGGTGCTCCAGCTGCTGCACCAACTTGTTTTTGCTTCTCGCTGTTCACTTTTCTGAACCTGTTTATGCGCTCATTTATATCAGCTTTCTAGTTGAATCGTTGCGTTTAGTTCTCCTGAGACTATGGAGTGGGGGTTCGTGCAGAATGCAACTTCAGTAGGATGAAACTCGAGATGAAGTTTTCTTGCTGTTGCGTAACCTTGTCCTAAGAGCCATCTCTTTATAGAGCAGATATGGTACTGGTGGCAAAACTGACTTGACCTCTTTCTCAGACTTGTTGTGGAGCTTCAAAGAGCCTTGGCAGAGCTGCTGGTCTAAAGCAATGTCTGTGCTGTTAGAGCTTGATGGAACAGTAAGAACAGGAAAACTAATCTGAAACTAAAGATTAGTATTGGGAGCTTTGTGTAAAACGAGGAGTGCTACACGGATGCACTAGGACCCTTTTTAAGGAAGTTCATTCTTGGAACTAAAACCTGAATTTTGAAGCCAAGGGATACAGACTTGAATCTTCTTCATTTCTCTGGAAGAACTAATATTTTTTCTCAAGGATTTCTGTCTGAAAAGTTGGTCTGGAGTAGAATTTCTAAACCTTTCATAGCTTTGAAGCATGTGGCTGGAATCCAGATTGCCCTTCCTATGTTGAAGAAAAACAGAGAAAATTATCTTTTTCCCCTCCTGCAATTTCTTCTGTCTCTGTTTACATGCTTACCTATATATTAGAATGGAGTGGAGCTGTTGATGGCTGGTTTTGTTAAGTGTTTAAAAAGAAAAGTGGTGGTGGGAGAATGAAACCATCTTCCCTGAGTCAGTTATGAGTGGGAGGTGGAAGGTAACATTTGCTTTATTTCTAATTGTACAATTAGTGTATTTAATATTCAGTATGGTGGCACATAAAAGCTGTATCGATTGGCGCTTTACAAAACTCAGTCTCAACAGATTTTCTTAAAGCTGCAATGTTTAAAGGATTTGTGTATTCTCTTAAATATATCTATGCGATCATCAGTTCGACTAAATGAGATTTTCTGAAGTTAAATGTGTAAATGTTGGCAGGATTTGGCTTCAGTTAGGATGCCAGATAATGCTAAGACTTGAAGCCTACCACGAATTTTGACTAACCACATATTGTTTTAGAAGCACTACAGTTGTATAATAGTTATCAGCTTTCCCTACTTTAAACTGGAAATTACTTTTAAGAATACAATACTAAGATATCTGTGCTGACCTGCGCACCTTCTGTATGCGCTTTGGAATTATTGCCATTCAGGTAGATTTTCTTAAATGAGAATATCAGCTTCTGAGGCACCATACAGAGAACTGTAGGGATTGGCGCGAGCTGGAAGTAGTGTAAACTGGTTTTGGTTTGGTTTTGGAACCAGTACTTAATGTATATTTGATTAATTGAAGTTCAGCTTCAATTTAGAGACTGCAAAAATTGATTTCTGCACAGGAGGCTCTCTACAGGAACTGCAATACGAATCGAATCTATAAGTGTTCCACTTTCTTATGTTAGATAATATTACAGAAGCAGAAAATAAGATAAACATGGTTTACAAAGAAGAAAAGTTCCTATCTTGGTCTAGTTTCTCTCATCTTACTGTTGAATCTGAAATCTAGCCTTTTCTTAAACAGTAGCACACTTATTGCAATTTAGCAGTTTGGAGGATTCCTCTTACAGCCAGCACTGAGGTCTTTGTACCTTTTGTAAACTGACGGTTCTGTTGTTTTGTTTTCTCTCTTAATGCAAAATGGGCCAAAGAATCCGCGTTCTGGCACCTCAGGAGGTCCGTCTGGCTTCATTTCTCCTGGCTGATGAAACGTGGGCGCTTCTACTTGCTAGCAGTAGGGTGTATGCACAGACTGTTGCAGCCTGGGAAAATAGATTAGTGGATGAGAGTGGCACCTACCCCCAAAAATGTTGTTCTGCTTCTGAATCAGGTTGAAACCTTGGATTCCATAGTGCAAGTGGATGTTAGATGCTCCAAACCAGCTGAAGAGTGCAGGTAAGATGCGAGTTGTTGATGGAATTTGGGGAAACATTGCAAGACTGGTTAAACAGCAAAAGAACTGCGTTGTGTCTTGGAGTTGGAATTGAAGGCAGCTAAACTCTTGAGGAACCGATGCTGCTCTGCAATGTGAACTACACCGACAGAACCCCTGACTACAAAGGATTTTTGTATAGGCTGGCTCTAGGTGTAAAGATTTATTATTATTGTCGCTGAGGAAAAAATAACTTCACTCTTTGACTAATAGCTACATACCTGATTAAAAACTGTGCTTGTGTTTTGGCTTCCTCTGGAGCTAGTCTAGCATCTCCCTCTGCCTCCATTTGCTCCGCAGCCTCATACCTCATCTTCTCCCGGTTTCTTCTTTCATATTCCAGGCATTCTGCCATCTGCCTCAGCTGCTGGCGTTCCTCCTCTAACCACATGGCTCCTTCTTGCTGTCTGTGTTTTTCAGCCTCTTAGAAACAGATCACCAACAACTATTAGCTGCTCACATACTTCCTATTTAGGAAATGTGGGGGTTTTAATCAATTACAAATAGAAAGAAAATATATTTATAATACTGACATTACAAGTATTTAATACTGTCTCAAACACGTGTGTTTGTCTTAAATTGCAATTGGACTTTTTTTAATGTGCTCGGCATTTGGGTTTTCAAGCCTTCCTCTGCAACTATTTGTTAGATGTAGAGTGGTTGGTTTTTTGTTTTTTTCCCTCAAATGTGTAGCTACTGGGACTTAGGCTTTCAGAGAAGATGTATAATGAAAACATAAAGAAATGAGCAGATGTGTTAATAGCATGGATGCTGTTATCGCTGGCGTCCCGCACAGTTGTATCGCAGCTAGGCTGCGGAATTTCTCCAGGCTGCAGAGGCTGCGTAAGAGGGGACTGTTTTCCCATGTGTGTTTGTCAGAGGGGGAGCAGCTGAGGGAATGCAAGTTTGGGACGTGGTGTCACAGGGACTCCATGGCAGACACGCAGGCCAAGTCTATGTGTACCAGAAATGGTCCATCCAGATGAATTACCTGCAGCTGACGCCAGCGTCAGCCTTTCTGGAGACTCGTTCCTTCCTTTTCTTCTAGCTGCCTTTTCTGGAACTGCAGAAGCTTTCTGTGATAAATCCTCCTGCTGCTGCCAAATACCTCCTTGTGCTGCTTTCTCTAATTGCGACTTCTTTGCTGCCGCCTCCTCCTGTTGCCTCCACTCTTCTAGTTGCTGTTTCTGTTAAAACTTAAATTATTATTAATTGCTATGGCAACCTTGGGTTTGTGGAATGTTCTTGCCAGAAGAAGAGCAGGTTCTAGCCCGAGGAGCTAAGCAGATTGCCAAAGTGAAGGGGAGAGAAATTAGAATAAAGAGAGAACAGGTGTTGGTTAGTAATACTTCACATATATCTAATTGGTTCTGCAAATTAGTATTTAAAAAAAAAACCCCAGCCTGTCTCCTTCGTATTGTCTGTAAGGAGGTGAAAACCTGAACTCTATAATTTTTGCATGTCTGCTTTTGAGTGGAACATGAGGACAGTGGGATTACAGGTATGTGGTTTCCATGGAACAAATATGTGGAGATAAGGGCCGGAGGAGAGCATAGGAACAGCAGGACAGTTCAGAGGACGAGAGCTGGAAAAAAAACGGGAACGCATCTTTGTGGAACAAAGAACACAAACCCAGGACAAGAACCCAGGCTATGCAACGAGCAAGGAGGCAACGGAGAGCCCTGGCTGGGCTTTAGATGTAACCAGGATGCTGGTCACAATGGGCCATTTTGCAGAAGGATTCAGGCAGAGAGCGAGGAGCGTGAAAGTAAGTCGAGGTTCACGAGGAGAAGGAATATGCTTCGTATTTTGGGAATGGGAAGTTAGAGACAATAAAACTAAATGTCTTCTGCTTCACTGAGTGCTGTTTAAGAGAATTTCCAAAATAATTTGGGGTTCTTAGTCCAGTAGTCTGACTTGAACGCCTATTTGCTTTTCTTGAAATAAAGTTAAGCAGGGCATGGCACTAGTCTTGAAAAGTGCTTCATAAATCAGATTTGTCCTTTCATTTCAGCTGTCTGATTAAAAGATGCTACTTGTACAAACCCGGCTCTTACAGATGCCAGTGACAGCGGGATACCCTCCCAAGTGGTGTCATTTCTAGGTAGGCTGCAGGTCTTCAAAATCACCCAGGGAGGTCGCTGGTGCCCCAGTGAATACCATTCTTAATGCCAAAAGTACAACATGGAAGCAAAGCAGTGGGATGGTGTGAGATGTGTTGGTCTGTGTATGCAGAACATTTCAAAAGATGAATAGAAATATGACCTTTATACTACATTAGAGAACTGATGGGTTTCCCAGAGCTTTGCCTTAAGTGTTTGTGTTTGGTTTGTGGTTTGTTCTTTTGGGTTTGTTTGGGGTTTTGTTGTTTTGTTTCCATAAAGCTATGTCAGACGTAAAGAGCATAAGTGCTCTTTCTGCATTTTTTTTATAGTATCAAATACTTGTATCATTAAGGAATAACTTACATTGCTATGTGACGTCTTTATAACATGCTGAGGTTTTTGTTAGGGAAAATGCTCAGTAATTGTTTTGGTGCTGTATGGAAAGTGTGGAATAGCATGTATAATCTTCATTAACTCACTGTATAGATAGGTACAATTGGTTGAAAAACTGAATTTGTTTAATGACTGATTCACTGTCAGTACTGATTTTTTTCATTTATGACTTGGAAAATTGTAATTTTAGGACAGACTCAGAATTCAGAGTAAGGATAAATGGATGATGAAAGTATTTTTTATAAGTTAAATTAGTAGACATACACACAATACTAAACTTCAAAAAAAAATCGAATATGCTGCCAAAAGATGGAACTTTATGTATGCGCATGTTTTAGATGAAAAGGACTGTGATGTTATCCTCTAGTTTGGAATTTGCCTGGGCGTACTGGACCTGTTTGCTGGCTCCTTCACACTTCTACATGTTATTAGTCTTCTATTCTATTAGAAGATGCTTTGTTTTATGTATTTATATATATGTGTGTGTGTGTGGTTTTTCCACACTGGAGCATTGATGGGTTTGGATGCATACTGACAAAAACCAAAGCAAAGACTCCAGTAGTTCCGTGTCATGATTCCATTCAAATGTTCCCTTCTCAGAGGAGAACTTTATCCTCACCACGGCTCCTCTGTGCCCCTGTTGTTCCTTTTCCAGATCTGCCTTCACTTTTTCCATTTGTTCTGATGCTCTTTCTTTTTCCATTTCTGTTCTTGTTCCTTCCTCTTCTCCACTCGTAGCTGCTGCTGTTCTGCCTCCTCTGCCCTTTTTCCTGTGCAGATTTATCCTCTTGCCATTTTCCAGGAGGAATCTGGGCAGGAATATAATTAATACTGCACTTAAAGTTGACATTCTTTGATGATTTATCTGTTATTAACTGAGATTTTAAATGCTTGAAAGAGATGTTACGTACTTAGTAAAGTAGATTTGACTTATGTGGGACTCTTCCTGTCACAGTGCCTGTTTTCTCTATACGATAAACATGTTAGTGTTTTTTTTCTTCCAGTAGGTACTCACTTGGGTGATATCTCATTACTCTTACATTAATTTCCGAGTATTTAGTGTCGCAAAATGTTGCTACTTTCAGCTATATTCTCTGAACCTCTGCCAAATTCATATTTTCCTCTGTATTTTTTCTGAATGTTTTGAAGGTTGAATACATGAGGGAGCAGGCACGGGGGTTTCATCCAGTCCCAGAAGAATGGACACTTTGAGGAAACAGGTGAAGTCTAAAAAACCTAAGGTCTGGTAGCTGATCTGTCGGCTGGAGGGTCACTCTGGTGAAATGGGAAGGCTGTAAAAACTCTGTATTTCTCCAGCACTAAACCAGGGCTGAGGAAAACGTTTCCTGGAGCTGCGGGGATTTAAGACGCCGCTCTGAGCGTACCTGGCCAGCCTTTTTACCTTTGTCTGTGCCGGGGAGCGTCTCCAGTCACATTGGGGCAGGTGAGCAGGTGTGAGCGAAGCCTCCTCAGCGAAAGGCCCCGGAGGGCGAAGCGGAGCGTGAGGGGCGGCCATGTCCGCCAGGCCTCCCCAGGGAACCTCCATGGGTGACAGGACAGCCTCGTGGAGGGTGCTGGCTTGGGAGGACCGGGACAGCTCACCTGTCCCTGGGAAGGGCCTGTGTGCTGGGGTGGGGGCTGCTTGGGCTCTGGGCCAGGCTGTGGTGAGGGCTCCCTGCCCAGCCTGCCGTGCCGTGGTGCTGGGAGCCGCTCCTGTCCTGCCTCTCCTCGAGTTAACCTGCCAGAAACACCCCCGGGGTGACGGCTTTGTCTCCTGCCTGCCTGTGTGGATGATACTCGGGTGAATAAAAACCCAAAGCCTGTTGCTAATGGAGAGCCACGAAGATGCTGAAGGGAGCGGAGCATCTCCCGTGTGAGGAAAGGCTGAGGAGCTGGGGCTCTGGAGATGGAGGAGAGGAGACTGAGGGGTGACTCATTCATGGGGATCAATATGGAAAGGGTGGGTGTCAGGAGGATGGAGCCAGGCTCTTCTGGGTGACAACCAGTGATAGGACAAGGGGCAATGGGTGCAAACTGGAACACAGGAGGTTCCACTTAAATATGAGAAGAAACTTCTTCATGGTGAGGGTGCCAGAGCCTGGCCCAGGCTGCCCAGGGAGGTTGTGGAGTCTCCTTCTCTGCAGACGTTCCAACCTGCCTGGACACCTTCTGTGTAACCTGTTTTGCCTGGTTTTTTTTAAGCAGCCACTTTCAGGTGTTTTAGCAGGCGGGAAGCACATGCTGTGCTCCACACCACATGCTCCCAGGCAGCAGCAGCATCTGTGCTGCGTTGGGAGGCCGGGGCGGGCAGGACGAACCACAGCGCGTCCAGCAAGAGTTTCTGTTCCCGGGCACCACAGGGCAAGGCTGTTCCCCAACACAGACGCACTGTACACTGAGCTTTGCCTTGTCTCTGGATGCTTTTAATTTCCTGACTGCTCCTGAGGTCACAGCACCGCAAGAAACAGCTGTGCATACTGACAGTGAACTTTCCAAAGCTGAATTGTCATGACAATTTTCCACTTAAATATGAGAAGAAACTTCTTCCCAGTGAGGGTGATGGAACACTGGAGCAGACTGCCCAGGGAGGCTGTGGAGTCTCCTTCTCTGCAGACATTCCAACCCGCCTGGACACCTTCCTGTGTAACCTCAGCTGGGTGTTCCTGCTCCGGCGGGGGGGTTGCGCTGGGTGAGCTTTCAAGGCCCCTTCCGGTCCCTGATATCCTGTGATTCTGTGATAAATGAGCGCGGGACGAGCTGAGCTGGGCCGCACCTGTGCTGGGGACACAATGCGGGGCAGCATGTGGAGGGGCAGCGCGGGGCCGGGCTGTGCCGGGGGACAGGACCCCGTGTCGTGCCCCGGGAGGGTCCCTGGCGCTGCCGCTGCCCCTCGCGGGCCACCCTGGCCGGTGGCAGCAGCGCCGAGGCCGCGGGCCCGGCTCCGGCGAGGACACCGGCCGGTGACATCCTGTGCCCTCCGCACTGGCGGGTAAGGACGTGCCGGCCAAGTCTTTGTTTTTCTTTTCTCTCCTCTTCTTTACATCTCCGCTGCACAGGAGTTGACGTGAGTCTCCTTTGGTTTTTCTGGAAAAAAACATGAAGCTTTCTGAATCTGACGTGGCCAAATCACCGTGGAAGTAGCACATTGTTGATGCGGGTTTTGGATGCTGTGGTGATCGTTCGGTCAGAGCTAGAGATAAATCCGTTCTTTCTGTTAATGTGTTTATCTTTGGATGTACGTGGTATTTTGTGGTGGGGAAAGTGTCAGAACAAATAATAAATGGGATGGAGGTGTTTTGTCTCCATCTAAATCTCACACTAGGTAAGAGAATTTCTCTCTGGTACAACTTGGTGGCTGTTTTGTTTTTGGTCTTTCTGCCTCTACTCTGTTTCCTGTTCCACCTGAGTTAATCAAATACACCAAGAATCTTATTTTGAATCTTCGTTATTACGGTCAAAAAGGTGCAATAGGTGCATCATCAGGACTGTAGCTCCCACATCCCAGGAAAAAAGTGTCACAGTGGATGTGCTTATGATATATGGTGATAAAGGGTATCGGTTGACCTCCTGGCAAACAGCTGAAATTGTTCACATTCGTAAGGTACCTCACCAGAGTTGCCAGTAAGAGAATATTCGTATCTCTTCAGGATTTGCGCGCTGGGACTTCACCCCAACTGCTGCAGCCCACTGGTGTACGAGCACCCCAAATGAAAGGTAATTCTGTGCTGACGGTCTAAAAATTCTGCACAAAGACCTATCTGAAGCATGAAGACAACTCTGTGTCCCCACCGATGGTGAGTAGCTGAGGAAAAGGTAAAGGAAACTATTTTCCTCTATAAATTGCAGTTTAGGATTTATGGCAAATGCTAAATGCAGTGTCTGTTGATTGTGTAAAGAGCTGCTGTTTGCTCTATGTGCGCTGTTGGGGTTTGTCTATTATCTGCTGTTGATAGAACTGTTCCTATAGTTCCTTCTCATACCAGAGTGGCTGTTTGTTGTGATCTGGGACCCCCCTGTTCCACTATACCCTCCTGAGAGCAGTTGTGGGACCAGTGAGGGAAACGGGTGGGATCTCAGAACATACTTTGAGCCAGAACTTGTCTCCGCTACTCCAGCTGTATGTTTTCAGGGCTGCTGGCCTACAGAGGGGTTATAAGGAAGAGTGGTGTTCTACCATTAATCACTAGTGTCTGTACTTGTATGTACATATATGTCACTTAGCAGTTGGCCAGAATTGGCTAAAAATTCATTGTTTTGCCACCTTAGCTTTACCCCGATGGTACGAAGTAGACAGAATCTGTACCGCATGCCAGGCAGCACTTGCCGCCTTGCATTCGGTGTCTGAACCGTGATTGAAGCCGGGCTCTAACATAAATACACAGTCAAAGACATTCCAGGAGAAGGGGCAGGAAGTTTTGCTGCCATAGGACTCACCATAGCAAAGCTGCTGCCAGCTGTTTTTTTCCTGCTCTCTGTTTGTTGGGACATTTTTTCTTCTCTTCATACTGCTATTCAGAGTTACTTGGTTTTACTCCAGATGTCTCTTCCTGCATTTCGTGACGACTGGAAGATCTCAAAATTCTTGATCTAGGTTCAGGCTCTATATCCTGTCTTTAGAAAACTGGGAGATGGGAGAGAGCAACAGTAAAATTAACCATCAAAATATAGAACTAATTCCAGTTTAAAAAAAGGCAAGCTTGAGAAGGTGTAGAAGAACCTTGTGGTTTGGTTTCACTCCTGCCTTAACCTCTCACCATGTTTTGCACGTCTAAGCCCTGAAATTCCTCAGAATGATTTGTCAGCACTCTATAATGAACAGCTGATGTAATTGCCGTGGCCCTTGCAGGTAGCTGCTGCTCTCCTTGGGCATCACTTGTCTCCTCTTTACCGAGAAGAGTGAGTCCCATTCTCTCTTGTGCTGCAATGATAATCCAAAGACTCATTTGCACGTGCCTTGCGTGTTTAATAATGGTGAATATTTTAATAACTACAGTTTCATTTTTGTAATACTTATCATCCAAAGATCCTGAAGTATTTTAGATACTCATAGTCTGATTTTTTTATTTTAGGAATTATGTGAATCTATAGCTTCCCATGACTTTAGCAGCAGCAGTAAGTGCTCAGTTTTTCTGAAGATCAAGCTACAAATAACAACACTTCACATTTCAATGAATAAGTTCTGTGTGAATGTTCTGTGAAGTCCTGTTTGGAATTCGTTTCCTGAATATGGCTCTAAGAGGTGCATTTGTAAATCAATAGCATAATTTAAAGAAAAATGAAAGGCTTTACTTTGTTCTTAGGATATATTGGTCTGGAGTAGGCAGTTGACTCTGAGGAGTGGGACCTGAATGTAAGGATTTTGTATAAAAGAGTTAGCGCTATCATGGCACATGGCTCTTCTTGCCACCATATCAGAGAATTGAAAAAAAAATGACAAATGTTCAATCTGAGCATGGAATGTAATAACTATTACATTCAGCTTAACACAAGTTCTGGATAAAACATCTTATTTTACTTACTAGAGTTGAGAAAGAAGGTAAAAAAAAATCTTTTAGCCCTAGTTGGATGTTTTAGTTTTATTTTCATTTTGATCTAAAAACTGATTCTGCTTTGAGGTCATTTGGTATAAGATCCACTGAGGACCCTTTCCTTGGGCACCTACTGTAAATAAATGCTGAGAGACCTTTCTAGGCCTATATACAGTTGTAGAGAACAATCTATGTAAGTATATGTCTTCTCCCCATGTTTCCAGAATCCCTGATACTTAGCTTTATGACTCATCACTACGCAGATGAGTCATAAACCTGGCTTAACTGTCTGTTTAAGGCTAATTTATAGCTGTCTTGTATCATTTAAGTAGCATGAAACCAGCAGAACTCAACTATCTGTTGAAGTTTTCACCGTACAGCTTGTTTCTGCTACGCATTTTCTGTAGAACTCGTTAGTTTTCCTCTAGAGTCTGTCTAGACTGGTGTCTGTGGTTATATGTTCAACTCAAACGAATTGATTTACACCTGAGCGGTACACTTCTTGTGGCTTTTATTTCTCAGTCCTAGTTTTAAGAGGTCTCATCCAAGTGCCCTAAAAAGCACTTGAGATGCTGTAACAGTCAAATGTTTTAATCGGAGAACTTCGGCAGGGGATCTGCCTCTGTATAACTAGGAGGCAATGACTGTCCTTTCCCGCTACGCATATGGGCCTTGGAGGCGTCTGTTGTTGGGGAACGATTGCTGAGAAATTCCACTCTGATGCTTCACCGTGTTAGACAACGCCATAGACAATACTGTAATTGAGATGCCTGACTGAAATAGAAACAGAGGAAGTGGAAACCTCTTGTTTTCAGAAGGGAAAGTTAAAATTTGAAAGCCTGCTGTTTCTGTAGAAACTTACACCTCTTTAGTGAAGTTTGTATGGTCAGAGCAGGTTTCCATTTGTGGAATACTGCATTCAGGTTTTCTGGTTGTTTGGATCTGTAAAAGTGAAGATCAGCCCTTGGTGAGGTTAGGCCAGGCTCAGATCTGTGCAGATTTGTTCCTCGCTGAACATCTGTGCTGCAGCTGTGGTTCAGTGCCGTTGGTCTCAGTAAATAAGTAGCCAAACCATAGGATGAGAGAATAGTTTTAATCCTAAATTTGGTGTTGGAAAAGAAAAATGGCGATGGGGTTTAACTCCCTCACCCCAAGAGAAATTTGAAACTTGATGTTGTAGTCTCTTCTGGCTTGAGTTCTGGATTTCTGATTCTCCTATCAAATGTATTCTTTCTCAATGGATAAGATGGTAAAAAGAATGAATTTAATGTGTCTTAATAAGGATTAAATAAGAACTAGTGGCTGCATGCTCAAATTAGTTGGGAATTGAGGGACAAAACCAAACAAAACCACAAAAAAACCCCAAACCCCCCAAAAAATAACTCTCCAAACTTAGGTTTAAGGTTAATGGCTTTCTAGAGGCAGAAGTGACAACAGCAGGGCTTGGGGGGGATTTCCCAGTAGTATTTGAGAACTGAAGGCTTGAGGTTCAGATGTGCTACCAAATCTTTGAACCAGGATTGAGCCTTCAGATGGCAAGATGGGTAAAAGGTCTCCTGAAACCTGTGTCATGCATCAGTAGTAAAGGGATTGGTTTTTAAACTGAAATAAAAGTTTGCAGGTGACTTTTGAGACTGAAGCTGCTCAATCAGTGTTGTGGTGCCGTCAGTTATCGGACTTCAACTGTTGGGTAAGTTAATAATAAAAAAACGGCAAGGGGGTCTGTAAAGAACAATTTATCTCTCTTCATGAGAAGGCCCTGAAGACAGTTTCCATGCTGGCATCAGCTGAAAGTGCAAGAGATTAAACTGCGGAAGTAATTATTTAGTAGTAAAAGATCCTTTCCGATATATATTTAAGGACAGCACTTGGGGAAACACCTACTGAAAGAGTGAACCTGAGGCCTGCAGAGGGAAGAGCAGGATTTTCCCAGAAAAAAAGGAAGCCGTTCTGCTGGGGGTGTTGGGCGCTTCCCTCCGCAGCGCCGGCCTGTGCTCTGGGATGTGGAGGTACCAGCAGAGAGAGCCCTTGCTTCAAGGATGGCTGAAAAGCCATCTGGATGGAACAGTTTGCTGCCAGGGCACAACGCTCAAGCGCGGTGCTGGAAAAGCTCACCTAAATTTTTAAGCAGATAAAAGAGCTCTTGTAGAGAAGAATCTTTCCCTCCTAATGACTTCCCCCCCGCCACCCCCAACACCTGGACAAAGTTACACAAGGATCACCTAAGAGTTAAAGGCTTAAATCTTCTGCTTTTTTTGTTTTCTGCGATGGACAGCCTTTAATGATTTACTTAGGTTATGTGCAGAGCTTGTCCCAGAAGCCTTTATAGACAGGGGACAATCTCACCTGCTGTGGGCTGTTGGCCAGCAAAGGGCTGAGGGAGATGTGAATTCCTGCTCAATATGTAGTTGTGAGTCTGGGATCTGATGTCAGATGTGGTGGGGATCGAACTCAAAGGAACAGCATGAACTGCTGTTCCCAAAGTCGTTAGTTGCTGTCGAGCCTGAGAACATCGTCGGCGCTGCTGGAAATGGTGCGTCCTCCGTGTGGGGAGCTGCTGCGGCCTGCTCGGAGCTCCCTTTGAGAGCCTGCACCGCTGGGATGCTGAGCGCAAGGCCCGGGAAGGAACACGCCGCTCCCAGCTGGGCTGCTACCCGGGACCGTTTGCAAAGCTGAAACGGGTCTATTGACTTTCGTCGGGGTGTGTCGTGTGTGGTTGCTTGGCAGCTTCTTGGCCCATGAGCAAATTCTCGCAGGACTTGAGAGCTTGAACAAATCTCAACAGAAGACTTGACAGAAGCTGCAGCTTCTCCCCTTGTTGCATGCCGGAAACTTCCTGAATTCTTGATGTTATGTGTCTCTTACTTTGCCAAATCTTTCGAGTGTGGGGGTAATGAAATCTGAAACCAGGCAAGTTTTGCATGGCGCTGAATTTCATCACAAATCGCATCTCGCACTTTTCATTTCTTGCCTGGGGGAGAAAAACTCCCATATCTTTCTGTCTCCAGAAAGGAGGCAACGCCTGCATAGTTCTCCCATGCTGGCTGATTATATTGACTTAATCGTAATTGAGGAAGGAGTCAGATATCAGGTTGTGTGTGATACTGGCATGTAGAGCCCTGTACAACGTAGGGCCAGCCCTGATGAGACAGCAAGAAGGAGGCAGTGATGGCAGCCTGGAAAATCAGAGTTTTGCTGACACACCTTGCAGTTGTCACTAGAAGTTGAAGTGCAGATGGCAGAGCAAGGAAACTGCCTTTTGCCAAGCCACGTTCCCTCTTTAAACAGGAAACACTGACTTCAGCAGATCTACCTCAAGTATCCAGAATCAGCAGTATATGCTAAGAAAATCCAAAGGCATATGATGTAGGCTATGTAATAAAAATATCAAAATGGAGAGAAGTCTTTAAACATGAATCTATTTTTTTTTTTTCCAATGGCAACCATAACACAAAAAATGGAAACTTCCTGGTAGTCTCGTTACACTTCTGTTGAATCCTTTGGAAGATCTTAAGCCTTGTGTGAATTCTCACTAATATTTTTGCAGACTTATTTCTTCTTATTTCGTATTGTAGTAAATTTAAACGGCTTTATGGCACAGAGCTGACCATCTGTAGATGGTATCAGAAACAACATCAAAGATGTGTGCTTGCTGCTCGCGAGGTTTCTCTCTTACTGTTCTTAGTGGCTATGTTATTTCTGCAGCCTTGCTGCCCCTTCTCCCTCACCAGAAAAATGCAGTTCAAAAAAAGTCATTTTTGACCATAAAGCGATCCCTTACTGGTATGTTACTAGCAGTGCGAAAGTTAGCGGGGCTCAGCTGGCAAATGCGGAGTTGGGAGGGGAAAAGTGTTTCTGCCACAGCGAATGACGGTGGGAAAGCACTCCTGGAATTACAATAACTTCTCAAGTTATCTCACATCAGTGGGTTTCTGAAGCACCCCACAAAAACAGTATGGCTGATAATGAAAACAATTTATTTACATTACTGGAATCCTGCAGTGGTTTTTGGTATGCGTCTTATCTTTCTCACCTCTTTTTCAGTCCTTTAACTGCCTTTCACCCCTGCGTGACCTGAATGATTTGAGACTTGGGCAACTTCAGCTCCTTACCACAGCGGCTGTGCCGCAGGAAGTAGCACTTGCCTTGAAGGGTCTAGAGACTTCTTGGAGGTTGTTGTAAGGAGAAGAAAGGGAGAGGGGGAGAAAAACCTAACATAAAAGTGAGTTTTGTGGAAACAGCTCTAGAGGGAGTTTTCAGAGCTGGGACGTACAGTCGTTGTGGGCCTACTAACAAGAAATTCCGTATGTGTGGAGTTCAGAAAAGAGAAATCAACTCAGAGATGAAACCCATGCTGTGTGAAAAGGTGTGCTTTAGGAACTTCCCTGGTGGGAGCAATGGGTAGCCAGGAGAGTTAAGAGGTTTAGCTGACAAATGCTGGAGAATAACAGATAAGAGAATGAAACTCCCTCACTAATGCACTGCACTGTTTTCTTTAGTGTTAAAACCAGCGGGAGAGAACCGAGATTGTTCAGTGTTAGCAGTTCTGGCCTGATACACACGTGAAGGTTTTGTACATGTAAAGTACAAAAGGGAACATGTGGCTCTTTTCCATCGTTTCCTTTGTCGAACTTTGCTCTAATCTTTTCCTTCCCTCTTGGAGTTCCATGTGTCTGAAGTTAGGCCTAAGTTACCGAATGTTGCATCAGTGCCGGCGTGGCCTTTTGTGCATGATCTGGGGCGATGGGATGTAGAGACTGACCCTGCAGTGACCAAGCATCAGCAGCTGGCCAGGAAGGATGTCAGGCTTTACCCTAGATCTTAAACGAATTGTGGGGCAAAGCTGGGGGGAAACTCAGTGTGACACGAAGGTCCATGTTGCGTAAGTTTAGCCATTGGAGCTGCATTTCCTTGCGATCCGTGAGAGGCTGAGCTGCTACTGAGTCGGTCGCTTGGAGCAGTCAGCACGGCAGTAAAAAATGCTGAAGAGAAAGTGCTTGGATCTGGCAACAGCAGCTCTGAAATCAGGCAACTGATCCTCTGTTGGGAGGACACCTGGCAAGAACGAAAGCAGGTGAACTCAGTTAAGATTCTAGTCAGAAGCACCAGAAACCAGGTGGAGTATAGGAGAGTAGCTAAAGAGTTAATGAAGCTCTTCTTGAAATGTAGTTCTTAGCAAGAAGTGGCTTTCTGGATTCATTGTTAATGTTGCATGACAGACTCCTGATACTTAAGACTCAGTTGAAGGTGGTGTCTGTGCCTTGCTCCTATTTGAGCAATGGGAAATTTCTGTGTGAGACTTACACATGACAACAAAGCTGCTGTAGGACTAGTCCAGGAAAACAAGCAAAATATGATACAGTGGTGAGCAGCTTTGTAGACTGTTTTATAAGAGCAGGAGGACAAAGTTTGATTTGGTGTGACTGTTCTTCTGTTCAGAAAAATCAAGGTATATCGAGCTCTTTTTAAAATCTGCATTTCAGCTTTTGAGCTGCATCTGTAAAAAAAAAAAAATTCTTAGAAATTGCTGAACTGAAAAAGCAATGGAGGAAAAAGAAACGAGGGGTAAGCTTGCTCTGACTCAAGACTTGGGGAATTAAATTGAGCATTAAAATAGATTTGTACCATCACTCTCTTCAGATGTGAACATTGCTGGGCTTAATGAGAAAGTACTGAAGCAGAATGACAGTTTCTTATTAACTCAACAAGACTTGTCTAGCTATTTCCACGCTGCTTTTGCTTGCTCATTAATGACCTTCTGCACTATAAAAAGAACAATCCAAACACTCCAGGCCCCTGGGAAGACCTTTTTATATGGTCTATCAGATGTTAAATGGCCCGCTAGAGGTGAAGAAACAGTCCTGTGAAATGCTGATCAGCGTTTTTGTCTTGTTCTTGTGTCTAGACAAAAAAGTATAATTGATTAAATTGTCTACTGCAAGATAACAAACGCAGGTGACACACTAAGCCGGAGTCACGGAGTCACTGATGTCTGCGCTTCATTCCAACCAAATCCTAGTTTGCTTCAAAGTAAGGGAGCCACATCTGTAAGTAGCTCAGAAAGAAGATAAAGCTGTCAAACTTTCCCTGAACACCACTGTGAGTGAGTGAACTGCCTAGGAGGAAAATGGTTGTCATTGACCCATCGTTCTAAAAAAGCAGAAAGTACAGCAGGAAGGAAGTGAAAATAGCGTGGCTGGCAGTGGTTGTTTCCTTCGGGTGCTGGCTGGGGAAGGGGGTTCTCGGGGCAGAATCTGGGCAGGGTCTCGCAGACGGAGCACACAACCAGCGTTGTTAGCCTAGGGCTCCCCTCTGCTGTCGCTGCCCGCCGGCTCCGCGGGATTGCCAACAATTCCTGGGAGTTCCTAGCAGTGAGTTCCCTTCATCCCTGGTGGGCTCTGCAGCCCGGTCTGCTGGCGTGGGACATTGCGGCGGTGGGGGCAGCTCGGAATAACTGGGGGTCAGAGCTATACGAGCCTTCAAACACGCACAATTTTGTGTTCTGAGGGTCCGTTATGCTTTTAAAGCTTGGGAAGGTAGAGCTGAAAGCTGCGGTAATGATTTTCAAACTGCTTAGTGGTGCTCAACTTTGTCCCAAACAAATCTGAGTCTGAAACGTTTTTTTTTTTTTTAAATGAGATTAAATTTGAAGTTTGATCTTTGGTTTTTGAGTTTATCTGAGTTGGGTATTGGTAGACATGTGGAGAGTTACTTCACTAGGCATCAGTGCAAGTCTATTGAATCCAGCAGGATCTATGTATCTATATACAATCAAAATAAATGTCTGCACAGTCCCCCTTGGACTAAGACTTGTGATTTGGCTTGATATGAAATCCCTGTCCTGCAACCTGGAAAGCTCGCAGCCATAAAAGAAATGGTATTTAATAGTAGACCAAGGCTTGATTTCAATGGAAGCATTGTCTGAGTGGGGACATCAGAGCTTGGTTCCAGAGCACCAATAAAAAAAATAAAATAGCCTTTTTATTTATTGGGCTCTCAGACTTGAAGACTCCCAGGTGCCTATTAGTCTAAGGGCTTGTCTGTACAGGAAAGTTAGTGTGCAATATGTTGGAATATGAATTTACAGTGCACCAACTCCTCTGTGCTCCCCCTGTGTTGGGATATTTTTAGCACACGGTAATGGTGCCTTTCTCTGTGGCAGTTCATTCAGCTTGGAAAGCAGTGTAAATCACATTCTGCTCAATGCCTGGGGGGTGAGTGAATGCCAAACAGCCCGTGCCCTCTGAACTCAGACCCAGACCGCCTCCTCTCAACCAGCGCTAAGGGTAGTGGTGAGTCGCATTCTGCCTTTGTCCAAGAAGACGACACAGGTGATTCTGCTTACTTTTTTAGAAGAGAGGGAAATAGTATGTTTTCAAAAGTCCCTGTGTTTCGGTTCTCAATACAGCTTTGGTTATGTAGCGGTTCAGATCAGGGAGTTGCATGTGACTCTGCTTTGAGAGTTGTTTTCATTAATATTTTACAGCTGACGCTTACTAAAATACTATGTACTTGAGCCTGGCCAAAAGGTTTGTATGGCTTTTTAGTGCCTTGGATTGAGGTTTACTAACCTTCCCTTTTTTTGCTTGGTTAGTTCTGAGCTCAAATCCATTCAAACAAAGGCTTCTGCTGGGATATATGGAAGAGGCGATGTGGTATCAGTGAGAAGCTGAAGAAGGAATAAAGGCGGGAGGGCACATGGGTATTGCTCTGTGGTTTTGTCTGGGGTTTTTTTGTGACAGTGCTGATGTTTGCCGTGGTTTGAAATTGTGAACCAAAGGTGTAAGGGATTCAGACAACCCTCAGTTTTCTCAGGATCCTTGTCATGAGAATTTGGACAAAGAAACCTGACAGCTGGAGGAGAAACTCTGGAAGATGATGTTTGTGTTTTTTTTCTCTTAACCTGGAAAAGTGCAGCAATGGCTCGAGCTGGTATCTGTTGGGGGGGGAACAGGGAACCAAAGTCTTGCTAATTCATTCTAATCCATACATGATCTATTGACCTTACTGAGAAAATTCCTTCACCCTTATTGCTCTGAAAATGTACCAGCTTGCATATAAAAGATAGGAATTTATCGTGAATCTTGTACCTTTCATGGAATTAAATTTACCTTGCTGTTCTGCTTCAGGTATCCGTGGTATGTCACAGGAATGCAGCAGGGAACAGAAGTCTGACTTTGTTATCTTGCATTAATCTGAAGCTTCCAGAGGGACAGTCCTGACTTTGTGGCTCTCTAAATTCAGCAACAGTGCTCATGTTTCCTAGAGGAAAAATGAGGGAGAAATTAGCTATAGGTCCATACACCCAACAAATGGCGCCACAGGAATGAGACTAAATTTCACATAACTTGATTTTAACTAGCTCATTTCCCCAGAAGGATCTACTTTGTCTGGTTCTGCTTTTCTGTGTGGTAAAAAAACCCCAAACAAACAACAAAAAAACCCCAAACCACAAGCACATTAATGCTAAAGTGAATTATTGTATTTTTCCCAACTCTATTGTTAAGCAAGTGAGAATTATTCTAACCAGCTGGAGAGCTAAAGCAGGCTGAAAGTGGCATTGCTACTCTGTGCTGTGTGTGTGCAGAGATTTTGCAACGTGATGGGAAAGTGGGGATGCTCTGGGGGTCCAGACACAGCGTCCATCGCTGGGAATTCCTCCTTCATCCCAGCACCCTGGGACGGAAGGTGACTGGATATCAACCACAGTGAGTTGTCTAAGGGGAGGACTGCGGTGAACCAGCCGGCTCTGGTTATTGCTGGGGACTGCTTGGTGTGGTTTGTAAACACGCAGGTTTGCAGCTAGAGCAGATCAGGAAAAAAAAACCCCAACAATATGTTCTTTATTTCAGCCAAAAGACTCTCATCCAGGTCAAGTTTTGCCTTGACCAGCTGATGTAACATCCACGGCTCATCCCTGCCTGTGGTGTTTGTAAAGCTGTGCTCTGCATTGACATCACAAAATACTGGAGCTCCTGGTCTCCGGTGTTGTAACTGTGGTGAGGACAGACCTAATCCAAGTGTCCGTCCCTCACGCAAGGACAGCGTAGCTACGACACAAGCTGGAGCATCAGTGGCATTGGGTCACCCTTTCTTCTGTCCAAAGGAATTGACGCCCTGCTGAACTTCTGGCTGTGGGAAGGGAAGAGTATTTGACCTGAAGCGACTTGCACAACACCCAAGAAGGAGCCTGCAGGCTGGGCCTTCCCAGCAGCCTGGCTCCTGATCGCAGCCACTAGACCATGCGTCTCTGTCCATTCATGCTGAATGAATTCTCAGACTGTGCTCCATTTCCTCCCTTGAATAATAATCTTCAATGAAAAGGAAAATGAGAAAACAAGGTAATGACAGAACCAAGAAAACATTGGAAGGTGAAGAAAGAAATGTCTGGGAGTAACAGCAGTGCTGATATTCCCATGTTAATGATTCAAGAGCTTTCTGACTGCTGTAGAAGCAAAAGTGATAGTTGCTGCAGTCTACAGAGATCCGCACAGTGCAGGGAAAATTTCAAAATGGAGCAGTGATGTTCCCCATGCTTGTTCTCAGAAGATGCCTCCTGCTCCCTCCTGCACGGTGTGGGGTGGTCTCCGGTGCAAAATGCCCCTTTGCAGGTTTAAGCCTGTAGTTAATTAACCTGAAATCCTTCCTATCTGGACCGACTGGTTAAGAAAACTTAATAAATTACTGAGACACCGATCTCAAAGAAAACAGGCAAAACTCCCAATTACATCATCAGGTTTTTCTGTGCCAGGATTGCATGAACATGCCCTTAGTATCTTCTTAAACTCCACGTCTGCTGTTCTTTTCACCCAAGCATGATTACCAGCCATTCTAGGAGCCCTTAAATCACTTTTTTCCTTCGACTTGTTTTGTTGTAAGCGCGTTCACCTCCCCTGCTCCCTCTTCTGTTTTGAGGTCAGTCACCTGTGACAGATGCTATATTCTATCTGGTATGTGCCACTAACCACTTCTGATTTTAGACAACATGGTTTTAATTAGCGCTCTTCCTCTCCTCTGGCTGCTGAACAGAGCTGGCCTCAGGTGGAATTTTTTAATTGTGCTATTGCTATCTGTTACACGAGCTGGAGTTCTGTTTCACACAGTAAATTGGAGACAAAAATGAGACTTTTTGTAGCAGAACTCGCAGGACTACTGGTCAAAACTTCTTAAAGTCATACGCACAGTCGCTTTTCACATGTGTTTAGTGATGTGCACAGGAAGTCAGGGAGATACTGCCCTTCTTGCAGGTTTGTCTGATTTCTCTACTTGTTTTATTATTTCTGGAGTTATTGGCTGCCATGTTTGCGTGCGGCTGTGCAGCGGTGGTGCTGGAGTCTCCTCTTTCTGCTGCTTCTTCAGAAACTGCTTTCCTGAGCACAGGTTTTCCCTTCACTTTGCTCCCTGGCAGCTGTTCTCATGTTTGACTGACCTTTTGATTAAGTCAACAGGTTTGCTGCTTTCTCAGATGATTTTTTTTGTTTGTTTCACGATTTTTTATTTTCCAGTTTTTCCCTGGTTCACTGAACTTCACTTGACGTTTGCAAAGGGGTAAGCTGTCTCCCTCCTTTCTAGGCCGCGGACAAATTACCAGGGCACAGAAGAACGATTTTTCCCCTAGAAATAAAGCGAGGAGCCTGACTGAAAACAGCGCTGGACCGCGAGGCAGCAATGACGGGAGACCTGGCTGCTCGTTTCCTTTGCTGGGGTGGGCTGGGAAAACACCAGCCTCTCAGCAACTCTCCACAACTTCATGGGCATTTTCCTGGGTATATCTCCTGGGTGAGCTTTTCTGGGTTTGTTTGCTTTTTATGGTGTTGGGTTTTGTTTTGGTTTTTGGTTTTTAACCTAAGGCCTTGCTCTAAGCTATTTAAACACACTCTGGAAAAAGCTATCTCTATTTTGAATATACCAGCCTCTTATCTATACGACCCCCAGAATCTCCTATCTCCAAGGCAGTGGTTTCCAAGATTTGGGTGGGTTTCTGTGAAGATAAATCACATCAGACGCATGACCTTTATCCTTGGTGCTATTTAAATAGCTTAAATATCTATTGACTTCGTGCCTTGTGATTTCAGTTGCTGAAAAGTGAACACTAAAGAAAGGAAGAGTTGACCCACAGTGTATCAGATTGACCATATCTTCGTTTATAGAGCTCTGCAAATACAGATGGCATTTTTCCAACAAATTCTCCCCCCAGCGCTACTGTATTGTGGCTGGATACTTTTGAGAAGGAATCTGTGCATCCGTATGGAACGGAGCAACAGAAAAGAGAGTAGTGTCTATTGTAAATGCTGAAGTGTTCAGGGAAAGACTAAGATAAAAGCGAAACAAGTGGGAACCTTCTTTGTCTGCAAACCAATGCTCCCTAGTGGTTTTTCAGAACATTCTTTAAATCATTTGCCTGTGTAATTCTGCATCTTTGTGGGGATTTTCTGTTGGAAGAGAGGATGGAGATAGAACTGATCGAATCAGGAAGGTGTAATCCAGAGCACCACAGTCAGTATGTTTAATAAAGACATGTATTTGCATTTCCCCCTTAAAGGGCAGTAGATTCAACCTATTACAGAAAATTACAGCGCAGTGCATGGGGCTCCCTGTCTTCTGTATTTACAAAATGGATCCACTCCCGTGGAACTCGGCTCGGGAACAATCTAATCAAAACAAAGCCCGGGTTTTATACCTTAAAGAGCTGTGGAAAAATGTTCAATGTAAGGCAGTGTGATGCAATGCCTGCTTGAGTTTGGAGATGGTGTGAAAGGATAACCAGAGGACTGCAGAACTCCCTCCCAGCGCGGAGGTGTTAACTCCAGCCTGTGTACCAGACTGCTCGGAGATCAGAAACACCCGGGGCTGTGGCTCAGTGCGCGTTTCTTTGGACTTTGTTTCCCCATGAGAACGTTAACCGTGTGTTTAGACCGCGTAAACTGGGTTTAGTGTTGCTTTTCGCGTGCTGAAAGTGCCAAAGATTGTTGTTCTGGTGGCAGATGCACCTCTGCAGCTGCGCGATAGTGTTATGGGATTGTGGGAGGACACACGGTGCGGGAAGAGACTCAGCCTGCGTCCCCGCTCCTCTGCGTTTGCATCAGACTCTGTCTTTGGAGGTTTCTGACCGTGTCTTTGGAGGTTTCTGACTGTCAGCTCAGACACTGTTTCTGCAGTAAGATCTGTGAGAGGAGACTTCTGTTCATGGAAGTCTTGGCGTGTCCTCCGACTGTAAGATCCCTTGCATAAGGTCTCTAGTTGTGTTCCTCTCAGCATAGGGGAGAGTGTTAATGTTAAAAGGTAAAGTATAATCTGGCCTTTCTAACGTAGAAAGCCTCAAGCTAGCAAAGCCTTAGTTTGGAGATGAAGTACTGAGGTATTACCTTTTCCCAACTTTGATATGTTTGTCTGTGATCATTCTACATCTTTATCTGAGCGTTCAGATAAAGCTGATAAAGAACAGCTGTCTGTGAAGGAACCGATTTCTGCCTGGCTGCAAACACCACCGTCTGCTCAGGACATGGGCAGCGAACAGAAGATTTCTTAAATATAATATCTTACATTACGAGAGCTGGTTTATGCTGGTTGCTCTGCTCTTTGCAAAAATGTCATCCAGCCCACTAGTTACTGAAAAATTCCATCAGCTGTGGGGTGTGTGTTGGTTTCGCTGTTTTGTTTTTTACAACCGAAAGTGTCCCTTTTCTTGAGTTGGCAAGTTAAGTGCGTCATAAAGGTAAATGACAACACGCATAAATGATACATGCGAAAACCAAACGTATTGTCTCTGTATTTCTCAATTTCTCAGGCTCCCCTTTCTTCTGGACAGCTGCTGCCGAAGACCAGAGTTTTCTGTGGAGGTGACAAGAAGAATTTCAGAGCCATGACCTACAACGAATGATATTTAATATCTGAAATATTTTAAAAAATAGTTCTCATAACTGCAAATATTAAAAGTTAACTCCTGAACGTGGCTTGGTAGCCAGTTCTTTTCCTGGCTTTGGATGGTCGTGTAATGTTGCTGTGAACAACTAGCTGCAATTTTGCAGGGCAGAGGCAGCTGCATTGCACTTGTGAGGTGGCCCCATCTTTAATTTGCTTTTATAGCTCAGAGTTTGTTTTTGTTAATGTTTTTAAAGTGCTTTGAATGAAACGGCGCAGAAATGTGTGTTACGGTGACGTCTGTTCCCCCGAGAGCCGGTGTAACCCGGAGGAGCTGCCCGCCGGAACCCACCAACACAGCCCGCGGCCCTGGGAGACGCTGGAGGTTGGTTGTATTTCTGTGGTTCCGTACTACTGTTTGCATCATGGCTCCGCTTTTACAGCAGCAGGGAAGGGCTCCACAAGTTCTGCCGGTCTCTGGAAGTAGCGGATTTTGGATGCTCTTGAAAGGCCCAGGGTGACCGTGGAGATGGAGCTGCAGATGAAGGAAACGCTTGGTACACCAAGCCTCTGTCGTGCTGACAAGGAAATGACAAAAGTTTCAGGCTTTCTGCCATATCTTACCCTATGCATAGCCTATCCTTTTGATATTTATCCGCCGTACTGCTTTTTGATCCTGCTTTACCTTATTAAACTTTCCCAAGATGTTTTTTCTTACCACAGTTATTTCTATAAATTTCCTTTCCAAAGTTGTTATCTTGGGTTAATGTAAACCAACTTGGAAAGATAATGTCTCTCCTTTTTATTTTTAAAAGTACTGTGTACGACTGTGGTACTATAAAAGAATCAGAGTGAATACCATAGGAGCTGGTTTGGGTTATAGATTGTGAGGGCTATGATCAGATTGTGATGGGCTGCAGCTTGAAGACTGCAGAGAACTACCTGTCCTGCTGTTGCTTACGTGTACCAATCCTCGCTATTTATCATGATGGTTTGAAAGAAGCTTAATTGTAAACCACGGCATGGTTTGGAAGCCTAGTTTGTTGGGATTGACTTTGTGTAAACCGGGCCCAGGGCTGGAGCAGCACGGCTGGGCTGTGGGAAGCTCCTGGAGTGCAAGTGGTAGCTGGAGTATCTCTGCCTGGCTTTTGTGAGCCTGGAGCTCAGCTCAGTTTCTCCTGCATCCCGGAGTGCAGCTGCAGGGCTGTTTGGGTTCTGCACTAACTCCTTCCCATACCTTCTTTTTAATAGTCTATCTCCTGCCTTTCCCCAGCCGGTCATAAAACCCTTCCTAACATTTGTTCTGCTTTAAGAGCTAGTGAAGGCATGGCAGTTGATAACAGAGCCAACACCCTTCCATAAAAATGCACTTTTCAGTAGTGAAATATGCTGATTGATTTTTTTTTTTTTTTTAATTTTCTGAAATATTCCTAAAAATTCCTTTTTGGGAATTTCCAAGTTGATTGTGGGGGTTTGAGTTTTGTTTTGCTCTCTTTCTCAGCTAGCTATCCCTCATATCAATATCACAACACTGGCTGGGGGGGGCGTTTGTGTATTTCTGTGACTGTTTAAAAACGGCTCTGAGACTTTTGGGCTGGAATAACAATCCAGCTTACTTGAGTCTTGCCCCATTTAAAGGATAGAAAAAGGCCTGAAACCTGCTCTTGGAAGACAAGACTCCTTCAGTTTCTTGGTCCTGCCTTCTTCATAAAATCAGGGCTAAGTCTGACTCTCTAGAGATGAGATGCATAGTCACGGGTGCTCAGTTTGACCTGGTTGTCACAGTTGTTTTGTAACAGAAGTATTTTTTGGTGTTGTAATTCATCTATCAGTTATAATAGAACAAGATTTGCTGTTTTAATCTTAACTGAAAGAGGCTCAGTTTCTAATTATTGCCCAGCTTTCCAGTTCCTTGCTATCAATAACGCAAAGAATTTGAGAATCTTATAGTAAGCTTCTTCCTTCTTTCATAGCTTCAAACCTGGAAGGACTAACGCAGCTTTTAAAATCAGGATAAAGTCATCTTGGAGGGCAACGAGCAAAGCACCAGAATAAGGGTAAGGCAGAAGCAGCCAACTGCGCTGCCTCTGGCCGCAACCTTCTTGCTTGGGGCCTGCAACACACCCCCCCAACTCATCCTTCCTCGCGTCATTATTTTCTTCTGGAATTTGACCTTTAAATTAAAATGTAAATGGTTTTGATTTCTTGTGGGGACACCACAAATACGGAGGAGTGTAAACTGTAGCAGCGACTGATGTTAGTGTCTGCAGAGGCTGAAACGAGAGCAGGGTGGGGAAAACTGCTCTCTCCTGCGTTGTTAATTCCTTATTCTGTGTGGCACACGGGCTGAGGTTTCTGAGAACCCACACTGACTCCAGAGGGAAAGGAGAGAGACTGCTTTGGAGCAGGAAAGCACAGGAGGTTATCAGTGATGTGTATTGAGAGCGGCTGGAGGGTGCCAGGGTGCAGATATCTGCAGGATGCCTCCGGTTGGTGAGATATTTTTATGAATGAAAGGTGCTCATGACAGGAATGCGAGCTGAAATAGGCAGTGCTAATGGAGCAGCTCTACGATCTCCTTATCTGCCCCAGTAAATCTGCCCCTGAAGATAAATGTTTAATAACATTCCTATTTGGTTGTACTTGTTAAAGGCAGCTGAACTAATGACCCGTAATCCAACAGATCCATTTGCAGTGAGGATTGCAGCCTGCGTGGCTGATTTACAGGATGTCTGCTCCATTTACAGCCTGTCACTCTCCCAGCTCTCGCTTACGGCTCAAGCCAAATGATTTACCTGGCACTGAAACTATCCCACCTTTCAGGTGCAAAAGGGCAACGATTTCTCCGTACGTATGAAAATTAACCGAAATCTCATGTGCCCTTGGGGATCAGTAAATGTGTGAAAGAGACAGAAATACGGGTTGTAGCTTCGTTCTGGTTTGGCCAGCGAACTGGTGTGTGTGGTGGTGGCTGCGTACACCAACTCCTGGTGCAAATACGAGTCTGCAATTCGCTTTGGTCGCTGATACTCATGCGCTCAAGTAGCTTTTTCCTGTAAACATTAAAGAAAGGTGGAAATGTGGCCAAAGTAAATCTGTGTCACGCTTCAAACAAATACCTGCAGCATTCTCTGTTTGGCAAAGGGAGCTCTCCTAATCCCGGCTGGTTTAAGGGACGTGGTGGCCTGACCGAAGGCCCCTGCTCACGCTTACACAGCGAGACCCGCTGGCTCGTGTGTGCAGGAGCCATTTCATGCTCAGCTTTGTGCAGGTCTGGGACAGTGCTTGTGATGCCAATTACTGATTTTTTTTTGATTGCAAAGTGACAGATTTATGCATCAGGCTGGAGTGATGTGACCGCAGCCGCTGCGCTGGGGATGGTCTCCTTGTCCTCTGACTCCTCTGGGATAGTTGCTTCCACAAATCCTGAAAAATCTTCCAGTAGTACTCACTGGTTTTTCATTGGATTGCAATGACTGTCTGACCTGCGTTCCAGGGACTTGCTGCAATAAAAAATAAATGCAGAAATAGCTACCCCCACCCCCCACCTTTCTGCTGTCACTCCATGATTTGCTTTGTTAGAAAGTTCTGCAGTTCAGAGTAATGATAATTGAAGTGGGTGGAACTGTGTGGGGAGAGAAATAACTACTTTGCTTAAAACTTTTTCTTTTTCATGCATTGCTCCCGAGTTTGGGATATTTTTTGCCAACTCGGATATAAGGCTTTCTTTTTTGCATCTCTTTATACACCAAATGTGTATGTAACGTGGATCCTGATACCCCAGCTTGTGCTCTCAGGTTTGGCAGCCTTGCCAGTAACATTTTATAGAGGATCTCAACTGAACAGTGACCCACAGGAATAATCTTCCCACTGTTACTAAATAGGCTTCAATCCAGTAAATGGAGAGGCCAAGTGGGGCCTCGGGGAAGGGCACAGCACAACAGGGAGAGCAAAACGATTCCCTTCCAGCCCGAGAACTCTGTGCTCTGCCCAACATGAGAACGGCTGGTGGATCAGAAGGTTTGCAGCAAAACCGAGACCTTTCGTATGCTTGATTTCAAAAGGTTCATTATATTTTTTTTTAAATTGCAAGTATGTAAAGCAAGCCCAAGGCAAGGAAGTAGCCTAAATAGAGGCTATTGATGCTCTGTCCCCTTTTTTATTCTCCCCAGTAAATTAGACTAGTTTCCATCTTTTAACCCTTGTGTAAGATCATGCACACCTTCCAGTGTGAACATTCCTGTTTTAACCTCTCCCTTAACCTCTGTTTTCCTGCCCGCTGTCCTTCATTTCTCCCTCTGTTTAATGTGACTAGATGCTGATCCACAAGTTTTATTAGAAAAAAACCTTCTTCCTCAGATGAGGGTGGGTGGTTGTTGCATCCCGTGTTTTCAGGACTGCCTATTATTGCAAGTTCCCTGAAAATTTCCATTTTCTCCTGGATGTGACAAGGTAGGGCTTAATCTGGATATCTGTGCAAACCACCAGGGACTGGATGTGGAGGGAATGACCAGAGTGTTCTAGAAAAAAATAGGTCTGAGTTTCTGCAGGGGAAAAGTTGTAGGGAGAAGCTGTTCCTCTTATTAGACTTATTGACGTAACTGGGAAGAGGGAAAATAGATAAACTGTTGGGCTTGCAAACCCTTCTCCAGGTCTGCTAATTACCCACTCACTTAATGCAAGATGTGCTTATGTTTTCTCATAAATGCTTTGTGTATTACTTTACACCGAATGTTATAAGATGTGCTTGTACCTTATTACTAATTTCTTCAAAGAGGTTCCATGTGAATATTTGTGAAGATCGGCCCTGGTTTCAAAAGGTAATTCAGAGTCTCCTGCAATGAAATTGAGAGAATCTTGATCAGGGTCTATATAGTTTTGTCTGTATCTCTGCTTATAGAGTGAGTTTTAATAGCATTATTGTTTAAAACAACCAAACAAACCCCAAACAAAAATACCAAACCCAAAGCACAGTGCACACCAGAGTTCAAATCAAATCCCGGCTGCACCGTGGGCAGGGCCGCATCACACACTCCTACAGAAATGACTCAAAACCCTTGATGGCCAATTTTCATGTGATATTCCCCAGGCCAGAGCTTCCCCCTTTCCTCTGAGACCTCCTGGCTTCTCAGATTCTTGCACGGCCTCATTTGCTGCATCTCGGGTGATCATCTTCAAGTGCTGCTGTGGAACTCGGGGATCGCTTGTGAACTTGGTGTGTGGTTTTAGCTCCTGACTGATGAATCGCCCCCCGAAGGCACTCAGACTTCCAAGGAGGTGGGGCCGCATAGCTTTTTAGTTCCGAACAGGATGATGTGGGTTGTTTCTTCATAACACAGAATTAAAAGAACATCAATTATAGTTCTGTGGCTTTTCAAGTAGCTATACCTTTTCTGCAATCTGCTAACATGAATAAGAAATGCAAAATGATCACATAAGAATGCTGTTCTAATTATAAGCCTATTTTTATCTGTCTAAAGAACTGTTCTAGTCACCTTGAAATTTTGCTCCGGAGAACGGCTGCTAAAAATTTCATGCGCTTTTGCTCTAAAATACTAAAGGGCCCTGCAGCTGATTGTGCTATAACAATAAATATAAAGACTTTGTCTTATATGTGGTACAGTGAGGAACTTCTTGTTATTCTTTTAGAACAGTAGCATTTACATTTTTGCAGTAAGAGGGCAACGTGGTGCTTGTGACCTGATGACTCTTACTTGTTTTTAAAAAAAAAAACCTTCATAAATCCCTTGTGAATCTCTTGGCTAGAATGGAAAAAAAAAACCCCACCAACAAACCCCTCCGCTGTTCTTCAGTAGAATCTGTTTCTGGATACTTAAAAACTGTGAATAAAATTGGAAGGCTTTCTTATTCCATCTTGGAAAAAAATCTTTGCTCAGGCTGACTAACCCGCACACTGGGGTTTTTTATTTTTTCCCCTCACTTGAAACATTGATATGAACATTGATAGTCAACATCACTGTTTTTGATGTAGCGTGACATAAAAATTTGATTCCTTTCCGCCTTATATAAAATCACTAAACTCTAAAGTGTTATTGAAGGCATGATCTCAGGGATAGGTGTTATCCTGTAAAGGTAAGGGATGTAGTATCTGAAGGCAGAAAGTGCTCTCTGTCTGCTCTCCTTATCTTCTAACGTGTGGCCTGGAAGACCCTTCAACGTTGGGCTCTTTCATTTTTAAGGAGTTTTTCACTAATGGAAACATTTTTCCTTTCGCAGATGTCTTTGAATCCTGCAGGAACCGGGTGATTCCAGCTGCAGAAGGGAGCACAGGAAGCCACGTGCTAAGGACTTGCCATCCGTCCGATACCGACGAGCTGACCACGGTCCCACGGGGCTGAGATCTGCCGAAAAACACACAGGAGGGTCAACTGGGCTGGGGGGAACGTCCCAGTGTAGGGGACTGGGGCGGGAAGGGTGATACACGGACAGTGAGAGAACCCGCTGTGCTTGGCGTCTCCTCTGAAGCGCAGGTGAAAGAGGAGACGGACGGCACAGGAGTGGGCCCTTGTGTGCAGGGACAAGATGCTTGGGTGAAGCAAGAGCTTCTGAAGGGCAGGTGTGCGTGACTGAGGGGTGCGGGGGCATCCCGGGGTGTCTGGGTGCTATGGCCAGCAGCGTGGTGCAAATAGGCTGTGAACACGTGCATCGGGAAGAGAACTCGTTCGCCAAAGATGGCCAGAACAGCTAAACAAGCTCCATCCCACCCAGAAGTGAGCATCAGCTGGGCAAATTTTGCTGAAGAAAAGCGCAGTTCAAAGAGGAGCAGGTGGAGAGCTAAGCAGAGCTTTGAAAGGTCTGGGTTTGGGCAGGTTTACCGGTGTGTTTCCCTGTCATGTGCCTGACTTCATCTCTGCTACAGGAAAGGGCTGAGATGCTTTCTCAAACTTTTCACTCCAAATTCCTTTGCTTTGAAGGAATTTGAATGCTTTAAAGGAGTCTTGTTGCATCCCGAAAAGTGCCTGTGATTAACTGCATTGCTGGCTTGTGGCTTCTATCAAGTGCTGGAGATGCGCAGTTACTCTTTGCAAGCAAAGTTGATCCTTCACATGCATCGGTACCCAGACAATACAGAAGAACATACAGACATCTTGTGTGAGTTGTGGAAACGTGGGCTGTCACTGCCTGTAGAATTTTGCTTGAGTCATAGCAAAATTAGTAAATGATCTTGTAAGAAACTTGGCTAAAATAGGCGTTCTGGCTGCCAGCTTTGCACGTTGCCCAAGAAGGTAACAGAGAACACCTTGTTACACTGTGCTATTTCCCCACTGAGTTTTCCCTGTATTATTTGGGGGGGAATACGAAGTCTGTGAGCCTGTACGTGTGTAACTGGAGGCATAATTTGACCTTTGGGACCTTTGCTAGTGTATAAGCAAAACGAAAGTCAGGGGTGATGTTCAGGTACCAGATCAAGCCCGAAAAATGCCCAGTTTGAGCAAACGTTATTTTTGCTGGCAACTGCCTTTGCTATGGCCTGGGACTGGGGAGTTTCTGGGTCCTGGGAAGGGTCTGGAACATTCACAAATTTCCAGTTGGCAAATTCCAAGGCAGCTGTGACACTCGTTAGCACACGCTGTCCCCAGCCCCTCTGTGGCTGTGCTGTTGGGGACAAGTGAGTTTGCCATGCAGATGTGAGCAGAAGTGTCTGAGCAGGAGGGATTCTGACTTGGTGCGAAAAATTTTGGCGGGGTCCTGTTCTGCAGTTTTTCAATACTGCCTGAAATTTGAGAGCTGCCTATATCAACCCAAAATTAATCTTTGCATTGTTTGCAAATCTGGATTGAAGCTGAACAGGACATCTGAATTATGGACAGACTCCAATAATGACAGACAAACTACTTCATCAGGAACTAGGATGAGGCTGCCTAGTGAAGTGCTGTGTTAATACTCTTGAAAACACAAAACCAAGCAGTGTTAGAAATCTATATCATCAAAACAGAAGCTTTTTTTTTTTTTTAGAGAAGATTCTCACATTCTTAGAGGCACTTAAAATAATTGTTGACATTGTCATGTGGTAATTCAGAGAATGACGAGGCTGAAAAGGGCTGGGTGATCTGTAGCATAAAAGTCAATCTGGTTTGATAGGTATTTTCAAATCACAGAATGTCAGGGGTTGGAAGGGACCTCGGAAGCTCACCCAGTGCAACCCCCCCGCCGGAGCAGGAACACCCAGATGAGGTTACACAGAAGGTGTCCAGGCGGGTTGGAATGTCTGCAGAGAAGGAGACTCCACAGCCTCCCTGGGCAGCCTGGGCCAGGCTCTGGCACCCTCACCGGGAAGAAGTTTCTTCTCATCTTTAAGGGGAACCTCCTGTGTTCCAGTTTGCACCCATTGCCCCTTGTCGTATCACTGGTTGTCACCCAGAAGAGCCTGGCTCCATCCTCCTGACACTCCCCCTTTCCATATTGATCCCCGTGAATGAGGTCACCCCTCAGTCTCCTCTTCTCCAAGCTAAAGAGACCCAAATGTACTGGTTGTTTTCTCTTAGCGCTGGGTTTTGGTCTTTTTCAGCCAGGACCACCAGAATGCAGGTCTGCGTCACAGTTTGGGTGCTCAGTTCCAGAGCTCATGCACAGGGGATTTTCACCTATGATGCACAGGAGTGCAACTCCTGAATATATACATATAAATAAAAAGTCCTCTACAAAACAAGATCTTTTATTTGGATTTTCCATGCCCCTCTGCCACTCCTCTCCCTGAGGGGAGGTGTATTTCTTTACCCTCTCTGGCATATGAGCAGCTGCTGGGGTGGTGGGTACTGACCATTGCTTTTAGTGGTGAGCCTGGCTTGGAATCCAAAGCTGCCAATTGACAAGAGCCTGTATTTTATAGGCACGTAACAAAACACCAGCCTGATGCACTGAACGTGGTCGCTTTACTGCCTGTAATTTTCTTATGGAAAATCTTTGGAGTTTGATTCTAGCACTGATCTTTTTTTCTGTTGTTTGTTTGTTCCTCAGCGCGTCGTTCGCTTTCCTGCCAGAAGTTGCCAAGCCCTGTGCGTGGACTGTGAGATGTGCCTGTTTAGGGGCTCAGGTGTGCGAGGTGCAGCCCGATCAGTCAGTCCGGTGCGTTTGGGTTCTGAGCTCCGAGCCTGGGGCTGCAATAGCCCTGCCTTGGGCACTGCGACGAGGGAAAAACCCGTGGCCGGGTTGTCGTACTGCTTCTGCACTCATGGGAATATTGGGATATATGAAGATGTGTATGTCTAGGTTATACAATGAGTTCTAATCCACTTGGTTTTCCTGGCTTTTTTTTTTTTTTCCCCCCTCCCTCTTGTTGTGAAATGAGGAGATGACCAGATGGCTGTTAACAACTGATTTTGGTTTTTGAGGGAGCAAAGGTATTTCCCCACTCTTTGTTTTTGGTACTATGTTAGTGCTGATTGCAAAGAGAGACATGGCTGTTGCTTTGATGGTATATGGGGGCAAAAAAGGCCCAGTGCGATGTACCTGCTGGAGGACCTGCCTGTCTCGGGTGTTTTCTTTCTCTGCGTTTTCTAAGCTGAGAAATACGTCTTGGTAACATTTTCAGTCTTGGCAGCCAAGATTCTAAATTTGATTTTTCTCCTGGCAGCGTGTGACGTTGCAGACTAACCGTGGGAGGACCGCGCGCCATCCGCAGCGTTCTGGGATGTGCCCTGTGGCCCTCCTGTCTTTTTATAGAGAGATACGGCCCCTGGAGACTGCGGGTCCCAGCAAGCCGGCTGCGTTGGGATCTGATAAGAGATCTGGCTGTGCGCGGCGTGTCGGGGCGTGCTGGCTGCAGGAGCCGCACCTCGGTGGGTGAGATAGAGCCACCGCTCTGCACACAGCTGCAGCTCTTGTGCTGCCTTTGGGTTTCTTTTTTCCCCCCCGCCGCCTCTGCCCTGCAATTTAAGGCATTGTGTTTTTGCTTCCTACCCAGCGTTGCAGTGGGATGCTGGTATATAGCACAATAGCTCATCATTTTGACTCATTCTGCTTTTGGTTTCTGGGTTCTCCCAGGTGCTGCTGCCCTCCTGTGCTGGGCAGGAATGGGTGAAAGGTCTGGAAGTGGCTGATTGCTTCAAGAAAGGGTGTTGCTGCAAGATATCCAGCCCAGTTTTTACTTGCTAAACAGACCTGGCTCCTTCAAACAACCTTCAGCTAAGCAGCCTGAAATTCGGTATGGTTTATCTGATAGGGGTTTTTTTAAGTTTGTCCGATGTGGGGAGAGACTCTACCCTGCTTTGACACGGGCAGCTGAGGAAGGAGCTCTGACACACCTTTGGACGTGAGCAGTTCGAGAGAGCGGCTCTGAAATGCCTTCAGATCCGGAGCCAAAGCTGCCTCTGCCCGGACGCCGATCAGGACGGACAGTGCCTGTCTGCTGGGCGCAGGTGGACGCCGTACGAGGTGCTCTGCATGTCGCTTACCCCTCTGCAGCAACGCTTTGGGAGTGCTGCTCTGCAGCTGGACAACCGGGGCACAACAGGGAGTTCTTTTGGGGTTTTGTTGCATTTCAGATGTTTCTTAAGGAGCATGTAAACCCCAGGTGACTCTTCTGAGATTGTCATGTTGCTGGTATCTGTTGTAAAGTATGAACCCAAGGTGTCAAGTGCTCTGAATTATCTCTCATCTTTATTTCTCGCTTTGTAGTCTTGTTCAAAGAAAGCTCAGTAGAGTGAAGAGCTTTTTTTTTTTTTTTTTTCATATTCTTCTAAAATCCAGATAAATATCTCTTCCCACCATGAGGATGGCCGTATCGGGTTGACCAAGAGGCATGTTTGGTCTAGTATTCAGTTTCAGTCTGTGGTCAATAATGGACTTGTAGGGAAGGAGCAGAAAGGACGTTGTACATGAGAAGAGAGCTTCACGTTGGAGTGTTCTCCTGCTTAGGAGCTTCCTCAGAGAGCAGGTGCTGCTGGATCAGGGTTCTGCTTCAGCTCCTGCTGACATATTCTCTGTCACCCTGCATCCTATATATGCACTTTTGCACATTTAACATAAAAAAAACCCCACATTCCTACTTGGTTGTAGTTCTTTGTGTAGCTATGTGGTATGGCTACTCCATGAAAAGCTGCAGGAAGGCAAATCAGATGCTGTTACTCCCTCTTGAGTGATGTGTTGTATATTTTGAAACTTGGAGATAATTCTCAAGGCTGTGGTGTAGTCAGGTATTAGCTCTATTTATCATTCTTATTGAACCCTGAGACCTGGTTTTTATCTCAACCTGATAAATAATGGAACCTTTGGCTATTAGAGTGAGGATAAATACATAAATAAAGAAGAGCAGTTAATGAATAAGTACTGGGTTAACAAAGATGACAGTGACTGAAGATACCTGTCAAACTCTCGCACCATAAAAGTCAGCACACTTGGCCTGAGCCAACATCGGAAGAATTCCCCCTGATTCCAAAGGGGTGCCTTGTGAGCATGCACCATACAAATTCTTATCTCTGCATCCTTTTTCTGTTTGTGGGTTTTTTTGGTTTTGTTTTTTTTTTTTTAGATGTTCTTTTCCTTTCTAAGCAGAGCTGTGGTATTTGCTGGGACTCCCTTCTGCAGCCCTGTTTTCCTGGGGAGGAGTGGCACCACGGTGTGCTGGGAACAGCCCATGGGGCAGAGACGAGATAAAAAGGTTGGTCCAATATTCTTAAGGGAATCACCAGCTATTGAAACATGGCTTTCTCCAGAGGAATATTGTAACAAGGAAAGCCAAAAAGCCGAAAATACAGACTTCGAGAGGCCTCCTCTGTGCTTATTATAGGGCATCCTTCTTTTGCTTCCACTGCAAGGCATATTGTTTGTTGATTTTTTTTTAATCTATTTTTTTTTTAAAACCAGAGCAAATTTTAATGAATTTATGCCTGCAAGTAAACTTGTCAAACTGCTGCACTGACAAATCTATCACAGGATTTCTATCCAAGCCCCATTTTATTCTGACTTTCTGGCAGGCGTGAGTCTCTCCCCCTAAGGCACTTGAGTTCTGCTGTCTTTTCTACTCCTGGATATTCTCCTGCTCTCTCTGACTCCACCTCAGATGTGTCTGCATCTTAGGACCTGGTTCTCCTGCTGCTGTCCCCTGCTGCAATTACAGCATGATTAAAATATGCGGTATGGCTGGGGCCTTGATCGTGTTCTAACAAGAACATAACCTTTGCCACAGCGCGGTTCCAGCGTGACCGTGTCCCAGCACAGCCCCGCTTGTCTCCGCGGCGCGGGGTGGGGCTGGAGCTTCTTTTTCCTCGGCGTGTTTCTGGTCGCACCACTTGCAGTTGCTGTGTCTCCAGTGTCATTATCCCAGGTGCCTGGATCAGCCCCAGGGCTGAAATCGCACGTACCCCGACACAGCCTTTCCAGCGTTCTGCTGCTGTTTGCGGCTCTGAAGGAGCAGTAGTATGCACTTTTTCATTTCCCCTTACTTTCAAAGCATTACGTGCTTGCGGAGTTACAAACTCCCTTCCAAAAAAAGCACATATACTTAATTGTTACATATTTTAATTCTGGGACCTTAAGCTCAGAGGCCAATCTCTAACTAGAGTGGTTTTCAAGAAGGACTTTTTCCTTGCGGACAGGCAGTCCGCTAACTAGGCACTCACTATTTCTTCATCTGTTCGCTTTTGGTCCCTTCCTGTGAAGTGCCCAGTGCTATCCCCTGTCAGAGACACGATCCTGGGCCACATGGATCACTGCTTTGTCTCAGTCCCACACATTTTCTGTGTCATGCTTAAATTATGACCCCCGAGACGGTTCTATTAGAAAGCAGGCACTTTCAAGAAGTCGCGCTTAGTCCAAAAGCCGGTTTCTGATAAAAATGGTCTTTCATAGAAGAATTTTTCTTTTTTTTTTTTTTTTTGAGTCTGAGTTCTATTTACATGTTTGTTTTTTTGGCTGAGATGTTCTTCTGCTGGTTTAGTGACCTGAGTCAGCTCTTCCAGGAATCAAATGAATACTGCAGCAGGCACAAAGGGAGAGAGAGTGTACGGCTGGAGCAGGAAAGACAGGGAATCAGTTTTAACTTCTTCTGTTCTTTCTTTCTAGCTAGAGCGCTTAAGTAGATAACCTGTGTTGGTCGGTTTGGGGTACTTTGTTGTGGTTTGGTTTTGTTTCCACTTTCTTTGCACTTTATGTACCATTTAGCCAAGGAACTGTGTTTCATCTCGAGAGGGGGTTGACAGCACTGACTTCAGCATAATAGACTGAGATCCTCGAGAAGGTGACACTTTAATGGGTACACTGATGCAAGGCATTCTTCTTCTTCTTCTGTGAAGAACTGTTTTCAGTATATTATTTGTAAGCAGGCGTGTTATTCAAGTCTTAGTGAATAGTTCAGGAATCACAACACTACTTAGCAAAATAATCCTACAGTTTTGAGAAGCAGATGTGAAGACAAGAGCACCATAAACTTAACTTTTTCTGTATTGTCTCAGCACAGTCACGCAGCCCCAGATATGGTATTTTCTTTTAAGATTTTGGATGTTTCTAGTCCCTAAACACCTTCTGTGCTCAGGGGCCGCAGTTGAGGTTGGATTCTGGTGCAGCGCAGGCGAAGCTCCTCATTTGCACTCTCCATGTGCACAGGCACAGGTTGAGTTATAATCTAATTGAGAATTCATGCTGTATTCCAGGAAGCAGCGTTTTGCTTCAGCAGTTTTGTTTTTCTTTAAGGTGTTGACCAGTACTTTGGAATGTAAAACTATGTATCCTGAAGAAGGCATAGGAAGGTAATTTGAATGCAAACTGTATGGAGCACTCACATCCTGGATCCTAGCAGGAATTTCACCAAACAGGGGAGGTATTCATTGAACGTGGAGCAAAGCAACGTCAAGTTGAGAAGGAAATTACTATGGAAATCAGTTTTAAAAGCCTGAGGCAGATGCAGGGAGAGGCACATTGTAGCAGGAATTTTCCTCTCTAGCTTATATGGCCTTTCCATTACTTCAACAGCAGCATATAAGAAATCCTTGGCTTGGAACATGGTCTCTGAGAAATGACAGATAAACTGCCTGTTCATCTTCTGCATGCTCTTTATGATCACATAGACCTGGACCGTGTTTTCTCTTTAAAGATTTTTTCAGCAGTACATAAGTGGGTTTGGTGACTTAGTTCATCGTGGTACATGCAGAAAGGTCCTGTAGTGTGTTCCCATGAACTCTGGAATATTCTTGAGGCAGTCCTGGGTTCCTGAGACACCCTGAAACGGAGAGATTTTAAGTAAGGAGATATATGGCCTAGGGCAGGGGAACAGAAATGTTAAACATGTTGGCAATAATTGATGAGGAAATGATTGTGTGGGAGAGGAAAACAACATGTCAGTAATGTATAAATAAGCGTATGTGTTTACAGATTGTTGGAGGAACTAGTGGAACTTTGAAGGGCTTAGTCCATTCCAGTCCTTCAGACATTGAAAGCAAATAAACTGTAATCCCCTCCACTTTGCTTCATTTTGCTGCTACAAGTAGGAAGGGAAGAAAAATATGAAAATCCCAATAGACTGAAGACCAGGATTTTGTTAAACAATATGAAAAAGTGAAAATACTTAATACAGCTCTGTAATATGTATTTTTTTCATTCAAAACACTTTGTTAAAACTATTCTGATCACTCCCAGAAACAGCAGCAGTATCTGTTGCAGCGATGTCCGTGCTCAGCTGTGTCACTGGAGTTGAAATTACACACGTGTGTACAGGTTGAAGAGCTGAACAAAACCTGGTTTAGACACTGAACTGGGAAAGATGACACGAAGAGAGGTTCCAGCTGGAGGCCGTTTCCAGACAAGATACTGTGTCTGAGTCAGTTGGAAGTTTGTCACGGGGTTCTGTACCCAAGCGTTGTGGCTCTTCGCTACAGCTTAAGAGACAAAATGTAGATGCCACATCAGGGGAACATGGGTTTGTTCAGAATACAAACTCATCTGTCTTAATGTGTCTTCCTTTGGTAGGCCTGGAGAGCGTGGAAGTGAGAGCTCCTGTACTGGGAAATGCCAAATGTGTGTCCCTTCCCTCCGTCACATGCAGTAGAACTGTTAACTTATCAGCTTCATTTATGCAGCACTATCACTTTGTACATTGATATTGAGAGTAATCTGAGGTCCGATTGACCTCCTCTCTGCTGGTCTGTGTTCACTGATTGGAATGGAAGCTGGTTTGGACTCCAGATCCTGTGAATCCTGCTACCTGAGAAGAACGTTCACTCTCTTTTCCTTCTGCTCGGCTAGAAAGAAAGGTGTGCGTGAATGTTCCTCTTCTAACTTCCTCTATATAATGCAATAGATTTTTTTTTTCAACACTCCTCCCATATAATCACTTCAGAAACATCTGCATTATTCTTAAGTATTGAAAAAAAAATCTTAAGAAAGATAGTTTTAATGATCTTTTAATTTCACTTTAAATGCCACCAGCCTGCACACTGGAGCATGTCTATAATGCCAGGACTCCAGGTTCAGAGAGGATGAAGAGGCACCTCTTGGACAAATACGATCAAGGTCAGTCACCTTTCTAAAAATACACAAAAGTCTAAAAAAAATCTCTTCTGATTTTAGCTGCTTGCTCTGTTTTTTGCCCTCATCGCTGTCTCTGCCAAAGATGAACAAGCCGCAGTGCTGTGCAGTGTAAGAACTGAGTGAATAAGGTCTTGGTGCCTTATCTCAAGTGCTTTGCGGTGGACCAGACTCATTCCCCGATTAGAGTGAGTGTCTCAGGTCGCTCCTGTGGCTCCTGAAGGACCAGCCTGGGCAGACGGGGTCACTTACTTCCCAGGGAGCAGGTGTGTGAAGAACTGAAAGGACATCAGTGGAAAACCAGGGGCTTTCCTAGAAAAGAAAGAAATGAACTGTAGGAATAACAGCTCTGAACAGGAGTCATCTCCATAAACTGCAAATTCTAGAAAACTATAGTCGCATCTGCCAGTTAGTCATCTTCTAGTTTGTGTAGATTCATGGAATATATTTATTGGCAGTTCTCAGAACAGGCCACCCTGTGCTTGCCGGAGTGTTTCCCAGTGTAGGAGGCATGTTGAAGCCTGTCCATTTTGCTTTGTACCACAGCCCAATTACTGCATTTGATTCTTCTCCTACATCTCTCTATGTATTTCTTCTCAGGTTTCAATCATTTTGTCTAGCGAGAGCCATCGCAAACAACAGGTCGATATGATGCAGGAGAAAACTTGCACCAACGTCAGTGGTGTTTGTTGCTGTTGAGCCTGTCCAGCCCGGAGAGCCCTCTTAAAATATGCAAGGCTTGACTTGGAGGTGCCGGGTGCTCTCGGCTCCAGCTGTAGCCAGGCCTTTGCCAACAAATAGCCTGCGTGTGAGAATATTGGGAAGCCTAAACTTACATTAAAAAAGGTAAAACTTCCAAAGACTGCTCAAAACTCCTTCCTTTAGACACGAGGAAGAAATTGTTGCCTGTGAGGGTGGTGAGACTCTGGCCCGGGTTGCCCAGAGAGGTGGCGGATGCCCATAATACTCCAAATAGCTTGGACTTGTGGCATTTGGTTTGGGGGTTTTTTTGTAAGCCTAATATTTTTCAAAGCTAGGAATTTTATTTTACGGTTTGTACAATTTTTCACGTGCTGTGACGCTCAGAAGGGCTTTCCGTTCTCCTTTACCCGCCCAGGATTGGCAAGTGTCGTGTCCAGCCTGTCTTGCTGTAGCGATCTGCTTTCTGTCACGCATAGGGACAGGGAGGTCCTGGCCGATGGAGCCCGTGGGTGTCCTGCGAGGATGCCCTGGGACCGTCACTGGGCACTGGGGACAGGAGCAGCTGCCGGCCTTGGAGAGCCCAACCCTGCAGCCTTTGAGCTGCCGCACAGGGACAATGACACAGCTCCCTCCTTGCTCAAAATACGCAATTCAGCTCAGATTCCCTGCTCTCTGTAACTTTCGGTTTCTGTGTATAACACGCTCGTCTTCTCATCCTCATCAGAGGTGAGATTTTAGGAAAAGGAGTGTTTTTTCCTGACAAGAAAGCTCGCAGCTTCTTTCCTGGAGCAGCGGGTTGCGGTGGCTGGGGCCAGCGGGACGGGTTAATCACGGCCCCATTTCCTCAGGTCTCCTGCAGTCATGATTTGTGAATGCCTGAGAACGCCCCTGCTGAATTCTAATTGTTTGTGGCAGTCAGCACATGATTTCAAGTGTCTGGTCACAGCAGTGTTCGTTTTCTGCTCTTTTAATCTTTGATGGATGTTGCGCCTGGCTTCACTGATGTGGTTCATGACACAGTAGGCAGTGATTTCCTATAAGATGTTTTGTCTCGACTACAGAGGTGTGGAGTCCCTATATGATGGCCAATATTTATTAATGGCATCTCAAGGTTTCTAAAGAGAAAGCTCTGCCGTAGACCATTAGAATCTAATCTATTCCAAAATGTCAGATGCAGTTAAGCAAGAGCTATCTCGATTGCACTGAGACTTTCCTCATTAGTCCAGGCTCTGATTAGAATACTGATTAAAGGCTTTCTCTTTGGAAAGGTTCACTCTTTATCTCTGCAGATATCGTTACTATGTAAGATGTGATAAAGCCAGCTTGAGGCTCATGGAAATGCCAGAACTGAAAAGTATTTGTATGTGTGTGTGAACAGTCATTCTTGCCCATACAGCGCACATGCATGGTTTTTAAAATGTTTTTAATTAGTACCATGAAAAATGTCTATTTCTGAGTATGAATAGGGTTGAATTTTGTTGCACCTTTCAAACTGTTCAGCTGGTGTTATTAGTATGCACTTGTAGAAAAGGTCAAATTTTCATCTGGTGTGTAAAGCTGAAGGATTAAGATTTTAACAGCAATTTGGGGGTTGCTGGGATACCAAGTATTTGGTGTGGAATACTTGGTATCTGAGATCATTACGACCGGCCAAATTGCTTCCTGCGATTTAAACGTTGCTCTTGCTGTTCACTCTAAGCTACGTGATTGTGACAGTGCCGAAATATTTGAGGCTCCTCCTCATGTTTTACCCACAAATAGCATTAAGCTTTGGCACATGCCTTTAAATTTCTCACAATGTTCAGCGAAGATTGCAATTTCATATATAAGCTCTTAGAAGAAGGGATTGTTAGTTCATTATGTGTTTGCATAGCGCTTGGCACGATCGGGATGAAGTCTTTGGATGTTTCTGCAGCCTGGATAATAAGCTGGCAGTATCAGGAAACAAAAACATCCATGAGGCAACTGTCAAAGCTTCCCAATGATTTTGCAGGATGTAGTTCCTAAAAAATTGGAACTTTCAACTTTCATTCTTGAGTATTTTGTAGTTAAGTGCCTAGCGTGTTAATCATTTTACAAACACCTTGTAGGCTAATGAGAGACGAACCAGAAACTAAAGACAGCTTGGAGAAACTGTATGGAAGTTTGATTTGATTGCTGTTTCCAGTCTGGTCAGATTAATGATAACTAAACATTGCTGCCGGTTGATGGCTTGGGGATGCACGTTTGTATGCGGAAGAGAGAACGTAATATTAAGTGGTTGTATTGGTGTAGTTAGCGCTGAACAGATTGTTTAATTGCTGACGAACCCGAGCAGGGTGCTGTGCTCAGGAGGGGACCCCGATGTGCCAGACTCCATTCAGTCCTGTTCAACAATTAAAACACATCTAGCTGTTTCATTGCAGATCCCACGGAGGATGCACCTTGTCTTAGAGCCGACAGGCTACAAGTCTTGAATTTGCTTTTTCAGGAGTGTCCCTTGCACAAGTAACTGCAGTCGTCCTTTGGGCTCATGGATTTGATGAATTCTGGAAAACGTTTTGGGCTGGTTGTTTTTGGGGCAGGGGCAGCAGGGCTCCTGGCAGTGAGCTGGCATACGGTTAAGACAAAACCAGACCTTTCTGCTGCAGAGCTGGCTGCTGACTGACTTCTCATTCTCTTTGCCAGGTTCACCACAGACCTGCTGTTTGCTGTCACATTCGATGCGGTTGGTATTTCAGCGGTGGTGACCATTTAGTTAACCCCATGTTTTCTGAATCCCAGTCCAGTGTTTTTATGCCCAGCTCTGTGTGGCTTTCAATAAATCGGGTAACTCCAGCTAGCACATAAACGAGGAAGAGAAATTCTCAGTCCCCCACCCACGCAGCCCTACGCACACACACGTCTATGCAGACACATGTTTTGTGAGTGCTGTGGACCATTTTCCAGAGGCTCGAGACTGTCTTTACTCTTCCTGAATGAAACAGAATAAATAACAGTGCGGACAGACAGCTGACCAAGGAGAGGAAAGCCCTGAGGGCTGTGACCACGGGTTGTTAAGATGCTGTGCCACAGGCTTGAGGGAAAATAGTTGTGTTGTCATTTATTTCCCAGCGAAAAGTTGGATTCTTCCTTCCGATGTTGTTTTTCAGGAAACATCTCCTGTGTGCAGGCAGAGTTTCTCTCGGAACACCTGCAGCTGAACGTGGGCTCTGGTGGCAGGTTCTGCAGGGCAGGACCTGTGTCCTCTGCCCACCCGCCCAGAGCAACACGGACCAGGCGAGTGTCAGCCCAGACCTCGTTGGAATCTTAAGACCAACCTACTGCACTATTGTCTCCAGAAAGTAAGTATAGAGATGCTCTAACCACCAAGGAGATGTTGACCCTGTGAGGTCACTGCGAAGCAGATCCTTGGGTCTGTTCTGCTGTTTTTACCTTAATGCTGGAATAAGAAATGACAGGTCTAGTTAAATTCATCCCTTTATCTGGTCTCCAAGGTTGGCTGATTCCAAAGGGATACCTTCAGTGTTTGGAAATCCCTGAGTGAAGGGCTATGAAGCTTCCTAGTCTCTTCCCCCCAAAATAAAGGATTTAGTTAGAGACAGTATTGCCAAAATCCTCAGCTGCCCAGCTCCATTGAGACTACTCAAGGGTGTGCGGGGGATGGTGAAGCCACTTAATTCCAGGATCCAGGAGCCACAAAGGTGGCAATCAGGTTGTATTTGCACGTGACCCTTTTGTCACATGCGAAACGGGGCACAGCTCACCGTCCGGCCTGCTGCAATACCTATAAACTGTATAATATAACCTATAAACTGTATATATAACACCATCAGCCCTGTCAGTGCCTCAGCCTGGGCTGTACTAGTGCAGGTGAAGAGAAAAGGTTTAGTCTTTGTTATCTGCGGCAGGCGCTGCCGGCACAACATAGCCGATGTCACATCTTTGTATCTCTGATGTTTAGTGTGGAGACAGTCATAGGAAAGCAAAATGAACAACTACTAGGAAATAGCTGGAAGAAAGAACAACTCGTGGTTGGTTTTTAAACTGTTTGGTCAGCTCTGACTTGCCTTCCAATGCAAAAGCAAGCAGGATTTAGGCATTTGTCAGAGTATGAAAATAATGCTGGGTGAGGATCCTCGCTACCTGATATTCATCTTAACTTACTAATATCCTGTGTCATCAGGAAAGTGGCACAGCATGGGCTTGCTTAATTTGAGAATTTACTGTCGTAGACATCTGTGAACGTATCACTGGGTGTATACATAACACAGATCAAGATGTAAGATCTTGAAAAATAAAAAACCCTTGCCACAAATTTGGGATGAGTGCGTTAATTACATCACTGGTGTGGTGGAGCCAGGAATGAGTTAAGCAAAGTCTTCCCAGACAAGTGTCAGGAGCAGCTCTGCAGTATCTCACACCATCACAGATCGCCAGATAAGCCTCATCCTCTTAAAAAGCCTCATTGTGCTTTTTACCTTTTTTAATTTGAAGTAGAGTTGCTGCGCTGCAGAAAAGACTGGTGTCATTGGCATGGGCGTAGCTTATTAGTTTTAATAGCAATGAGTTCTACAGAATACAAAATGCTATTATGTAATTGCTTTGAATATTATACTATGACTTGAGAAATACGGGAGCCAGTGTGCTGAGGACCATATGGGACGGGGGGGAAAACGAAACAAAACAACCCCTCAGCTAGTTAGCATATGGAAACGTTTTCCACGTGAACTGCAGTAAGAAAGGTTTGTTCCTTGTCAGGGGTCACAGACATGAAATCCACACGTGAACTGGCTCCGCTGACGCTGATGGCAAAACTCCAATAGACTTCGAGGCCAAAGTCTGGCTCCACGTGGGCTTCAAAAAAGGCAGCACTCCCTACAGCAAGGTGTCCGAGAAATCAGTCCCTTGTGAAGAGGGGAAGATTTTCCAGTTTTAGGTACACGTGTATCTCGTATTATGCCATTGGTTATCACATTTCGATTTTCATTGCAAAGAAGGTACTCTAAAACAAGTTGTCGTTCAAAGGATTACTTCAACGTTAGTTAACGTTCTGAAATGGAAAATATTTAATCCCTGGGAGCTACTACAGAGAATTTTCTAACAGCACCTCCTCTATGGTTCCTTTTTTTTTTAAAAAAAAAAATTTTTTTGTTTCCTGTCTGTCCCATGCACTTGTTCTCTCTGTTCTGGTGGCTTTGCAGCATCCGGGGATGTGTGGTCCACCGCGGTCACCCTCCTCACTGTGGTCAGGGCTCGTTTCTCTGCTGCTATGGTGCAAACAGAAATTAGGGCCCTTACATCAGCCAGGGAGAGACAAGCAAGCAGAGCAGCACTGCGGGGGCCAGGTTCACACTTAAAGGGTGAGCCGCCCTGCAGTAAATATCCCAAGATGATGGAATAACTTTATCCTTCCCAAGCTGCTTTACTGTATTTTCTTCATGGCACCCTCCAAATTCCATTATTAGCTGAGAATGGGAAAAATCAGTCTTATTAGAGCTAGAAGAGGCCAGTTGTGGGGATTTTTTTGTAGAACGCTCATCCTCTATGGGTTTGTGTAGGTCTTTATGCAACCTGAACAACTTTTTCCTCTGGTCCTTCAGCTGTTTTCTTGCAGAAACTTAGTGTGAGCACACTTCACCCTTCCCTGTACCTGCGGCAGGGGTTGAGGGTCTTGTTCCCGACTCTGGGATGGAATTGCTGTTGTTCAGCCCCAGCGCTGGGCTGGCAGCACCTCTGCAGGGATCTCCTTCCCTCGGTGCTCAGCTGTGCAGCCCTTGCCCCTTTTCGCACTCCACTCAAAGGTACAGGTTTCTCTTCAGTTTTCTCACAAAGCCACTCAAACATTTGGGGGGTTTCCAGCAGGAACAGAGGGGCCAGGAGCTGCTGCCCAGGGCAAGCTCTGCTCTCAGAGCAGGGATGGGGACACACTGCGACGCTGCTGCAATCTGTCACCTGCGCTTCGGTGTCGGCTGCTGGAAGTGCCCCCTGCTGCCACCTACAAAGGCTTATAGCGTATTACAACACTACAACTTTATTTGGTACAGTGTCTTTCACTCTACGTGTGCTCAAAGCGCTTTAAAATATACAAACAGCAATAGAAAATGTACAAAACAAATGTGTCTTCAAACAGAGGAGCTGCTTTCTTCAGTTGGCAAAAATGACAATTTCCACAACAGAGCAGCAATAGAAGTGAGCCTGTACCGGCAGAGCCATTGTCAGTTCTTCCCAGCTTAGGATAACTTTCTTCCAAGCATAATTTTTCTTCATGACTTTGTAATGAATCAAACATAAATTAAGCTAAGAAAATAGAGATTTAGATGAGACTATCAATCTAAATTAACTTCCAAAGCCTGTCATTGACTCTCTGCCTTGCATTTCTTTAGCAATTCTTCTCCAACACCATGCCACGGAGTTTTTAAGCAATGCTTAACTATGTTTCATTAATGTTGCTGGAAGGGACTGTATTGGCAACTGCTTTTTATGATTGTCAGTTTTATTGGTGAGTACTGTTAGTTTGTATCTTAGAAGGATAAGTATTTTACAACTTAAGATTCAGCACTCTTGAGTGCTGCGTCAGATCTGGTTTACATGCCATTAAAAAAAAGAGTGCGTAAATTCAGAATAATGGATCACTGAAATAAACTCTCCAAATCTGTAGGTACGGAACTGCTATGGAAAATACGCATTTTCCATGGGTATCAGAGTATTAGAGCCACGAAGATGCTGAAGGGAGCGGAGCATCTCCCGTGTGAGGAAAGGCTGAGGAGCTGGGGCTCTGGAGCTGGAGAAGAGGAGACTGAGGGGTGACTCATTCATGGAGATCAATATGGAAAGGGTGGGTGTCAGGAGGATGGAGCCAGGCTCTTCTGGGTGACAACCAGTGATAGGACAAGGGGCGATGGGTGCAAACTGGAACACAGGAGGTTCCACTTCAATATGAGAAGAAACTTCTTCATGGTGAGGGTGCCAGAGCCTGGAGCAGGCTGCCCAGGGAGGTTGTGGAGTCTCCTTCTCTGCAGACATTCCAACCCGCCTGGACACCTTCTGTGTAACCTCATCTGGGTGTTCCTGCTCTGGCGGGGGGATTGCACCGGATGAGCTTTCGAGGTCCCTTCCCACCCCTGACATTCTGTGATCATTGAGACAGTGATTGTAAAGAGAGGTTTGCTTGGGAAAAAATGAGTTAACTCAAAGTAGGACCAGATGCTGCTTGGAGTGTAGGTGAGCTTGAGAGCGACGGAGGAAACGACCCGAGTCTCCAGGGATGGGGCATCCAGCCCCTCTGGCAGCTGGGCCAGGCTCTCCCCACCTGCTGTGTCCTGCTGGAGCAGGTGTGATCTTTGCTCCGAGGTTTGGATCCTCAGTGCGTGTCGGCTGAGAGTCAGGTCTTGATGAGTATGGGAGGGAGAGAAATATGTTTCGGTAATGTGGTTATTACATCTTGCACTTCATGTATCTTGAAAGCCCTGGTTTGTAAATTCAGTTAAGTTCTTCTAGCATAGCAGCGCGAGTGTGTACGTGAGTGTCAGGAATACAGATGTTTTGGGGCGATTATCTCTGGTGACGAGCTGAGCAGCACATTGCGGGAGGGGAGCAGCACCAGCCCGTGTTAAATGTCGCTCTGCAGCACGTCTGCACCTCTCTGTGGATTATCGGCCTCTCTGACAACACCCCCCCGCGCTGCGGTTCTGTTTGCTCTTGCAGACCGGGCAGGATCCGCGTCTGCGGGATGTGTGCCGGGAGCTGTGCCGAGGCCCCGACGTGCCGCAGAGCCGCGTCTGTTCAGCAAGCGACACTGGCAGCCCCACGTCCTGCCAAGCCAGCGCACCAGAGCGGCTTCCTGCGCCCCGACAGCACCCAGCTCTGCGGGTGTGGATGTTTCAGGCTCGAAGTACAAAGCGCAGGCACTGCTTTTGATCATCAGAGATTTTTTTTTAATGGAACTGGTTAGAAAACTGGGCTGTTAGCCCTTAAATGTTGCCAAAGTTGTGTTTAGATAACTCTGCTCTGCTTGTAGAAATCTCTTCCAGTTCTTCACTTATTCCCTGCTAACCTAAGCTGAGCTGCAGGGTTGTTTTTCCCTGTTTTACGAGGGTTACGCAAGAACTTTAGTACAGAGGCGGCCTGGGCCGGGGGCTCTGCGGTGGGAAGCGCTGCAGCGAACCTGGTGTGCACATCAAACCCAGGAGCTCCTTGTGAGCGGGGGGCAGCCCCTCTCCGCGCAGCAGCTGCGCAGAGGCTCGAGGCCAAGCCCACAGCGGGCCTGCGGCCCCCCAGATGAATCCCTGCAGAATCCCAGGAGGCAGAAGGGCTTCGTGTGAGCGTCTGGAGCGGTTTTCAGCATCGCACTTTGCTGTGTACGTGTGTGTGTGTTCTCCCAGCCCCGCAAAACAGCCGTGGAATAGCTGTCAGCTGGGGCTCCGAGGGGATGAAGGGTATGGGAGATGCTGTGCCTGTTTGAATGGCCAGGGGACACACGGGGGCCCAATTCACGGAATCACACAGAATCCCAGGATGTCAGGGATCGGGAGGGACCTCGAAAGCTCATCCAGTGCAACCCCCTGCCGGAGCAGGAACACCCAGATGAGGTTACACAGGAAGGTGTCCAGGCGGGTTGGAATGTCTGCAGAGAAGGAGACTCCACAACCTCCCTGGGCAGCCTGGGCCAGGCTCTGGCACCCTCACCAGGAAGAAGTTTCTTCTCATCTTTCAGTGGAACCTCCTGTGTTCCAGTTTGCACCCATTGCCCCTTGTCCTATCACTGGCTGTCACCCAGAAGAGCCTGGCTCCATCCTCCTGACACTCCCCCTTTCCATATTGATCCCCATGAATGAGTCACCCCTCAGTCTCCTCTCCTCCAGCTCCAGAGCCCCAGCTCCTCAGCCTTTCCTCACACGGGAGATGCTCCGCTCCCTGCAGCATCTTCGTGGCTGCGCTGGACTCTCTCAAATTCAATTCTCCACCATCACCGAGCTGGGGGGGCTTGGCACGGGGGTTACGTGCAGATTTTAAATCAGCTTTGTGCTATACCCACTCTTGCCAACCCCTAGAATAAATTTGAGGGGCCCAAGGTTTATTGTCCCTTATGTTCAGATTGTTAGGACTCACACTGGGACTTTATGGCCACTTAAGCATTATAATGGTATCGCTGTGTCCGTTCCCCCCAGGCCTTCTGCGCTGTGGGACAAGGCATTGAAAGGCAGCAGAACGCTGGACCCCAGCTCGGAGCTTCTGAGTCGGCTGGCAGTACCACGGGATATAAAAAGGCTGGAATGGAGAGGATAATACTCGCCAGCAACATGGCACTTGCTCCCCACAGTTCTGGACTCTGCGGGATCAAAGCGGTTGGAGCGGGAGCGGCGGTTTGTGCTCAGGAACCTGTGCTGGGTTTGAGCCGTAAGCCCACAGATGGGAATGTTTGGGACTTGTCGTTGTACTACCCAGGCTTCAGAACGGAGCAGGCAGGCTCGCGTTCAAAAAAAAAAAAAAGTTTTGGTTACAGCCCCTTGTTAGTTTAATTTTAGTTCTTATGAATTGACATATGGCAGGCATGATTTTTAATTAGAGCTTTAGCTGCGTTTTACTGGTAGGGTTGCAGAGCTCTGTGGAATTTACATTAGGAAAAAAACGCTCTGTCGGTCGAGTACAAGGCTGTTTAGTAATCAGAGTGGAAAGTTAACTTTGAAACAAATTGGCAGCTGATCAGATAAAATTCAAATCGGTAACATTTGTGTTGGAAACCAGCTCAGATCTGGGAAAAATGGAATCTGAGCTATTCTGTTCCTCTTGCAGAGGAGCTGACTGGTGAACACACTGTGCACATCAAACTTCATGTCTAACACCCCCTACAAAAACAAAATCATTGCTTTTATGGGGTTATCCGAGCATTTATCTGATTCCTTTTCACATTAGCGTAAAACTAAGTGTTACTTTGAAGAGAAGTTTCCTCACATACTTTACAAAACAAACAAACCTCCTTTGCCAGTCAAAAACTAAAGGTCAAAAGTTTCCCCCCCGCTTTGTCGTTCTTTTGGATCGACAGGGTGTACGAGAGACATGGCGGGAGATGTTTTGCTCCCCTGCATTTGTGACGGTCCCATTTTCCCGGGCCCTTCCGTGAACTCTGCCGCGTACTGAAAGAGTTAATGGTGTGTTCAGGCCTCAACCAGCAAATGCATCTAAAGCTCAGTCCAGCGCTCACATGGTTTGTATTCTTGCGCTGCTGGAGTGGTGTGTTCATGGCATCTGGTTCCCTGGCAACAGCTTTCATTGGCTCAATCAAAGCCTTTTCTTCTTAAGAAAGCTCCCACTGTGACACCCTACCACCACCGCTAATCACCATCTTAACCGGGTGTTTAAGATGCAGCTGGTATGAAAAATAGCGCCTGTGCGTGCGAGGGGACGCGGAGGGTACCTTGCGTGGTCCACCTGCCCCGGGGAGCGCTCCCGCTCCCGCACGCTGCGGCGAGAGACCGGGACACCGAGAGCCCGCTTAGGAATCGTCTTTTGTTAGGCGCAAATCCACAAACCTTTGTGCCTTGTGAATAGTCATTTCCTCTTCGCAGCTGAGACGGTGTTCGGGCCTCTGTGCCATTGACAGGGGCAGAAGCGGGATGCAGGGGGTGCACAATAAAATCCATATTGTTGGAGCTGTCTCCCCTGACAAGGGGGAAGCAGGAAGGAGTCTCCCAACGTGTGAACGGGAGAACAATGGGGGTAAAGAATTCACGTTAAGCCTCCTCGAGGGTTACATATGTTGGGATTTCTGGAGATGCGGAATTTACATAAAAATGGAGAAAGTCTCTAGCAATCACGCCTGCTGGCGCCTGGCAGAATTTGGGATGCGGAGTGACCGGGAATCTTGGGCATTAGCACGCCCTGCGTCACGCTTCCGCTGTTAGAAATGTTGTCCTTTGGAATTCCTGAGGCTCTCAGGGACTCGGCAGCTGACAGACATTCTTCCCTTGTTTTCCAGGCCTTGGAGATCACCTCCGAGGATGCTCTGTAGCCACCAGAGCCCATCGCACTCCCCAGGAACGACGCAGGTAGAGCAGAGGTACAGGTGAGCACGAGGAGAGACAGCGCGTGCATTGGCATCTGTGTGCCCCAGCGGCCACTTGCTCACCAGACAGAGCACACAGGCCAGGCGACCCCCTCCCCTGCTGATCTCTGCGCTGTGGGGCACACGAGGGAACGCGGGTTTCGGAGCGTGGGCTGGAGAGCACGTAACTTCTGCAGCGACGCGGCTTCAGCCCCGAGATGTCGTTTCATGTGCAGTCGCAGCCCAGCTGCAGGGGCTCTGCTCAGGGGGACCCTTTGCTCCCCACGTCAACCCTGCTGCAGCCAGAGCCCCTGGCTCCCCAGACACCGCGGTGACACCGCGGGCACGGCTCCGGCACCAGCCGTGCCCGCGCCACCGGCACAGCGGGAGTAATTCCCTCTTTGGTTATCTTACAAAGATAAGTCCTTAATGTATGAGAGGTGTGTAGTAGTTGCATGGCTAAAAGCCACCCTGAAAAGCCTATGCATAGTTTTACACATAAAATATATTTCCAAGCAAGAAATTAAAAAGCTAAAGTTAAAAATGAGAGCAGCAGAGAATGGTATTCTGAATACGGTAGGTCTGTTTTCTTCGGTCACTTGAAACTGTTGATTAAATTTATTTAAACTTACACCCGTTCAATGGAAAAGGGGCAGGTACTAGAACTGTGAAAACAACCTGTTTTGAACACGAAATGTCTCATTTGGTCAGGGTGCTTTAGAGGCTGAGTGTGGGGCTGCTGTTGCTGTAGAAGAGCAGGGAAGTGCGTGTGTGAGGAGCAACGCTTTTTCTTGACCTTTTCACTGATTTATGGGCCTCAAAGCAGGCGATGAAAACGTGACTTCAGCGAGGTCGTTGGTAGATGTCACTGCTGCAAGGAAAATCAGCTTTGCTTTGCTTTAGGTATGATTTCGGAAAACACTCTTTATTTGCACACGGGCTTACCGTGGACTCGGGAACTAAGGAGTTTTGGGAATCAACTGCAGATCCAAAGGGACCGGGAACGTTTCCACAAGCTCCCCGTGGCCGTGCAGAGGGAGAGCTGAACGCGTCTCCGCTTGGTGAAGCGTGGAACAGCGAAACCAGCAGCTGCCGCAGCCTCCCTGCGCCCGATGCATTTGTGGATCGAAGGTATTCGAGTGTACAGAGCACGCTTCTGCTGTATGGATGATGACTGAAAGGTGGAGATTATTTTGTTCCTTAATTCTTTGGGTAAAATGACTTTTAATGTAGAGTTTGTGTTGTTATTTAATCTCCTGCTTTTTGGGTTATCAACGTGCTTTCAATAAGCCGGCGTAACCTTTACTCTGCCCCTTCTAATCATAGTCTGTACACACGCACCTCTAATTATGTGATCACAGTGCCTGGTGGATAAACAGCGTGACTTTTTTCCTTCCTAAAAAACAAATCTGGGGTAAGAGTGAGGCACACACCGCTGCAGTCTTTTAGAAAGGATGTCAATGCTGGCCCTCTGCACAGGACTGAGCTTCGCCCGCAGGGAACCCCGAGCAGGTCACACAGTGCATGGGGCTGGAGTCAGGGAGCAGATTGATGTCCTGGCCGTGAATGGGGCCGTGTCCGGCGCTGCTGCCCGACCTCCAGTGGAGCCCGTGTTGGGATAAGGGCCAGGGCCTGCTGGAACCACAGGGACTGAGTGGGAACTGGGACTCGAGATCTGGTCGCTTTTCCTGCCTCTGTTCTACTTTTCTTTAGAAAGCACACAGAATCACGGAATGTCAGGGGTTGGAAGGGACCTCAAAGCTCATCCAGTCCAACGCCCCCGTTGGAGCAGGAACACCCAGATGAGGTTACACAGAAGGTGTCCAGGCGGGTTGGAATGTCTGCAGAGAAGGAGACTCCACAACCTCCCTGGGCAGCCTGCTCCAGGCTCTGGCACCCTCACCATGAAGAAGTTTCTTCTCATCTTTAAGTGAAACCTCCTGTGTTCCAGTTTGCACCCATTGCCCCTTGTCCTATCACTGGTTGTCACCCAGAAGAGCCTGGCTCCATCCTCCTGACACTCCCCCTTTCCATATTGATCCCCATGAATGAGTCACCCCTCAGTCTCCTCTTCTCCAGCTCCAGAGCCCCAGCTCCTCAGCCTTTCCTCACACGGGAGAACTCAATCTTACTCTCTAAATTAGGGATAATGTTTCTTCACCTCACTGGGGTGTTTTGGGAATAAAGCTGTTAACCAGCGCAAAGCATTTGGGGCTGAACAGCGAAGAAAACATCAACGTAGACTGGACAAGCGTCAAGGTTCATGCAGCGTTGTGACCGTTCGTCGTGGATGGAGCCGGAGCCCCACGCCAAAGGGCTGAGATTAAAAGGAATATTGAAGAGCTCCTTTGCATGCAGGGCACGGTCGGTCCCGTGTCACAAACCGGCCGTGGGGCAGCACCTGGTGACGGGCTGTATCACACCATACGGCCCAGCGGCACTCGGAGGTTACATCAGGCAACCTCTGCCTTGCCGTTCCGCGATACTCGAGAGCCTTTGGTTGTTTTGTTTCAAACACCACGGGGTTTAGCGTGGAACTGATGATACAGATCTGCCGATGCAGCTGGAGCTTTGCAGGAAAGCTCGCAGATAAGGCCCCAGCCCCTTAGATCTTACAAACTGGGGCCTCTTTCTTCTCCCGCGGACCTCGTTAGACGAAGTAATGTGAGGAATTCTGGTTTTACAGCAGTGACCCAGAATTCCCCGTTGGGTTAGGCATAAATCTACAATATGCTTCCACGGAGTTTCACACTGCAGCAATGCTTTTTTTGGCTTCTTCGCATGCCTTAGTCCTGTACCACTTTCTACCCAGGAGGAATTCTGTGACTCTTGTACTGACTGGCACCCAACAAACGAGCAATAAGCAGGAACAGGAGGTACCAGCCCTACTTTTAAAACTGCTGGCACATGTCTTCGTAGGCTCAGTGACATTTCTACACTGTATCCTGATAGCGAAGCGAAATCCATTTCCTCCCTTGCCCTTGGGCGAAGATCAATGAATTAAATTTAGTTATAGAAAAAAAAAAATTTTAAGAAAGATTTGGTTTTATCTAAAACCCCTTCCCTTTTCGATACTCTTTGGATATCTGATTTATTTTTTTTTTTTTTTAAATATTTCCTTTCTGGAATATCCAGCCTACTGGGAAGGAAATGTATTTGAGTCCCACCAATATTATTTATGAGCACATCGTGAGCTTCACGTAGGAATCCTTGGAAAGCCCGGCAGCCCTGGGTGATCCAGGGGAGCGAAGGGGCTGATGGGCCGGGCGGCCTCTGGAAATCCAGAGCGTGCTGGAACTTTTCCACCCAGCGGTTTAGAAAACAGCAGGAATCAGTGCTTTCGCACTAGGAGTCAATTAAAGAAACCCAAATTATTGCCATTTGAATAAACAATTATTTCTTTTTCACCCTCATGGAAGCTTGTTACGATGGACTAAAAGCCAGAACTAATTAAATGGTCTGATAGCATAAATCATATCAGAAGCGTTTCATCTGGTTTAATTAATTCTTGCCAGAAATCGTTGCTACTCTCAGCATATGCTGGCTGATTATTTTATTATTAATTTTCTTAACAGTTTCCATTTACCCGTTTCAGTGCTGCTGGGACCTTCACTCCCCGCAGACCGAGTGGGAGTGTTACCAGAAGCGCTGGCTGCCGAGGAGGCGTTTAACCCCAGAGACACACCGTGCGGCAGACACCTCGGAGGTCAAGGAAAGGCACGTTTCAACCTGAGTCTAAGGGCATTTAACTACAGGATGAGACAAATAAGATACATGCTCTTCAGTCCACCCCGCTGGTTAAGTCTTGAGCTGCTGGTGACAAACGCGGTGGTTGTCACCACGAGGATTGTTGCACCCAGGACTTGAGAGTGGCCTAGGACGTGGTTTTGGGGTCCACCTCTTGATTGCCAAGTGCCAACAACCAAACCAGGGCAGGGCTTGGCAAAACTAGAAATTGCTCCAGGCTGGGGACAAAGAGATGGCTCAGCTCAAGCAAAGTTGTAGCTGCTTCTCGTGATTTTCACAGGCACAAATGGTTTTGATTATTGCACCAAAACCTATGATGTGTTACGGCATGGCTCAGTATTTTGGTTTTGTTCGCTTTTTCTTGCTGTTGGTTTTGTTCATGTTTAAGGTCGTATCGTGAAAAAAAGGAAAAGGCAAAAGGGCGGTGGGAAAGGAGCCCTGTGCAGGGCTCATGGGCTGCGTCCTGCCCGTGGAGGAGCTGCCGTGGATCGTGTTCTCAGGGACGTGGTTTAGGGTGGACTTGGCAGCGTTAACAGTTGGACTTGATCTTAAAGATCTTTTCCAGCCAAAACGATTCTATGATTTTACACACCTGTGTCCGTGCGGAAGCGGGAACCGCCATAAATACAGCGTTGAGCTTGGTAGTCTTTGATTTCCACGTTTATTTCTCACTTGATACTGCATTAATTGCTCAGCCAGAACTGCAGCTGAAGGGCTGACCACAGAACCAGCCCTCCCGTGCTGCAGACGGGCTGCGATTGCGGTACCGGGGCTGCCCTTGGTTGTGGTTGCAGGACAACACTGTGCAAACCGGCTGCAGAAGTCCCTACCGACAGCAGGGCTGTTTGCTCTAGGGACTGCTGCTCGGGTGGAAAGACCAGAAAAATAGGAGAATAGCATTGTTTTCCATCTGGGTTTCACGAGGACAAGTGACGGGCTTTAAAGTTTAAAATAGCACTATTAAAGCGGTATAAAAATGTACATATTCAAGATATGTCAGTAAGATGGGACATCGTCACAGAATAATGGGTGCTAGCTAGTCAGCATTCAAAGTAGGAAAAAAAGAAGGAGACGCTCCCTTCTCAGTTTCCTAGGGAGCAGAGAGTGAGAAATAAATAAAGAGGGACGGCACAACCCTTGTGAGCGCAGCCCTGCGTTCGGCTCTGCGCTGCGGTCACGCGCCCGTTCCCAAATGTTTGCTGCTCTGCCTGTGAGATAGTTTGAGATAGCACAGGCACCACGGCCTTATTGGGGCTCCAACAGCCCTGGTTGTGTTTGCTCACAGCTTAACTCTTCAGTGACCGGTGTCCAAGGGACCGGCGCTCTAGAAAGGCGCTCCCCAACCGCCGGGAATTTCTCTGGCAGCAGGCTCGTTACTTTTGAAAATTTACGGGAGAAATATCGCACGGCGAGCGCTCCCGTGGACCGCAGCCGTTTACAGGCAGCAATTACGGGGTCGTTTCAAAAAGGCGGACCCCAGTTTGAAACTCTCGCCGCTTGAAATGGGGTCGCCCTGTTTGAAACACCCTGGGGATGCTCCTGCGGCTCCACGTGCCCTTGGCCGCATTTCAGACTCAAACTTGGAGTTGTTTCGTTTAAGAAGCACTCAGACATTATCTCCTTCGTTTTCTTCTTCAATCAAAGCAGTTGAGAGCGAACTGTAAAATTGTTTTGCTTAGTTCGTTGCACATTTTGGAGGTGTGGGGGGTAGTAGTGGGCATCCTCCTTGCTCTGCTGCTCAATCGTTTAATCGCTTCGCTAGTGATCATGTAATGGAATATCCAGCCAGTTATTTTGTTTGAGTTTTCTTTGTTTCTTTTTCTTAACAGATAAATATTTTCCTTTTCTGAACAAGTCAGTTTCCTCCGTGTCTGGTTTTCATTTTTAGGGAGCAGTCAGCCAACTAACAATCCGAGTGGCCGGCACCGACTCCACTCAGCTGGAGCGATTCTGCGGCGTGTGCTGTCACACAGACCCCACATGGCAACACTTTGTACAACCACCGAAAAGAGACAGGCAGAAGAGGGCATGCGACGGTAAATCCCATCGTCTGAAGAGCCCACGGAGACTCTTCAGAGAAGGGAACATTCCTTACGCGTCGTACACAAAAGCCCAAAAGGTGATGAGCGACGCTCCCCACTTTCATTGCTTTGGGAAGACTCAGTGTCATCGCACATGTCTCTCATTTGCCACTAGTGTTTGACTATTTCCCCACAGCAAGTGAAGCACCAGCTCGCTCTTTATCATTCTTTGCCTCTTAATGATCAATTATTTTTAATTGGAACTTCTTGCATTGTGCCAAATCTTGAGAGGCCCCCGTCAAGATCAGGGCTCCGGCAAGGTGGGAACAGAACCAACACATACGTGGGGACAATAGAGACATTTTTTTGTCCCAGAGAGCATGATCCTATTTAGAGAAGGGCCAAAAAAAGAAATGGAGGTGGGGATGACTGGAAGAATTTGCAGAGCACGGGCAAGTTTGGGCAAAGTGTGAGAGTGTCCTGGCCCCTGGTGTGGTGCCCTGTCTGCTGGCACACGCTGCTGCTTGTTTCCCGACAAAAATGTCACTGCCTGTGCAGAATTACATTTAAGGGCAAATAAAATAGGCTGGTATTGGTACAAAGAACTTCACCAGCTCAATAAGATGCAGCCGGGGATGATGCTGAGAGGTGGAGGCTGTGAAAATAACGGATATCACGACGCGGGCTTATTTCTGTGTATATAACTTGTTTCTACACCTTTAATGTCTATGTTCAAGTAATGTATTCAGTCTGAGTGGTGAAATACTGACCAAAGGACATTTTATTGACAAAGCTAGTTCTGATGAAAATCAACAGCAAAATGGAAGAGTCATTTCAGTGAAATTGCTGAGATTTTTTTTTTTTTTTTTTTTTTTTCTGAGAAATGTTTATTTTCAGTTCTGTGCCAAGAGGTTCTGTTTAAGATTTGATTCAGAATTCAGCGCTGCAAGATCTTTACGGGGGAAGATGAGAGGCACGGAGTTAAAGTGTTAACGCTGCTAGTTAGCGTCGACTCAGTTAAACGGCAAAAACCTTGGGGAATGTCAAAGGCAGAAAGGAGATCCCTGTCTGCGGGCAGCGATGCGAAGCTCTGCGCCTTCGTAACAAAGCAAAACCGTCCACTGACTAATTCATCTTTGCAGATAAGGGATTTCTTCCCAGAAAAGCCGGTTTCTGGCTCACATTAACCGTCAAGTATGGCCTTTTAAATCTTGCAGCGTTCAGATCCGGGCCTTTGGTTTAGCCTGCCATGAAAGCAGAAGGTGACGGTGGGATCCGGGCTGGGGAACCGGCCACGGCTCAGCCCCGTCTCCGCTCCTTCCACGCCATCTGTGCTCTGCCCCGGTTCTTCACCTGCCGTGAGGGTTGTTTCTGCAAAACCCAGCAGCCGATTGAGCGTCCTCGGAGAGCAGGAGGCGCAAAGAGAGCCAGCGAGGAGCCCTCTCTCCATCCCCGCTGCTCTGTGTGCTGGGTGAGGGTGTCTGATGACATCCCTGCTGCTGGAATGCTGCTTTCCGCATGGGAAACGCCGCCTGGAACTTTGACATTTTGCCGTTAATTAAAAAAAGAAAAAAAAAAAAAAAGAGAGGCGAGAGCATTACAAATACGAAATGCTCTTTTCATCATGGATTAAATAAAAAAGATTCCATCTTTACATTTAGTTTTTTTCCTCTTTCTAAAGACCGACTTTTGCTTTAGATAATCAAAGCTGGCTTTGAACTAGCTCACACAAAAAAAAAAATCTTCTTTTCTTTAAAAATAGCCCTATAGATATATATACATATCACAGCCTTTCATTCCTTTCATAGACGGTTTCATTTTCTGTGAGAACGTGAAAGTTCTGAGCAATCCAGAGCTCACGAAGGCACCGCAACAAACACAGGGAACGGGGGCCAGGCACACTACTGCAATTAACACCAGTGTTTAATTAGCAGACAGCTGCGTTGGGCAAGGGCCTTTTGATTTTTCTCTCTTTGCCGGGTTTTTGATGCGGATTTACCTCCGCCCAAGCACCAGTGGAACACAGATCCATTTTGCCTGATGATTTTCTAATTTCTAATTACCTCGCTTGCGTCTTCATACCCTCTCACCGCTTGCATTCGAGCCCTGGCTGGAGATCCTCCTGTGAAAGCGTGTGCTCGGTCTGCCCAGTTTTGCAAACACCAGCAACTTATTCTAGCTGGTGGTCTTCATTTGGCATTGTCTAGAATGAGACCTACCTGGAGAACGTCAGGCTACGACCAGAGGTATTGACACGAACCCCGTTCCCGCTGCCGGAGCGGCGCTCAGCTCTGCTCTGCGTGTTTTAATTTTACAGCTCGGGCATCGTTCTAGTCAAAACGTGGTCGGTTCTAAGTGGGGCATTTGGGAACCTGCCATGTGCTGTATTTATTCTCCCGATCCTATATTATCCCGTGCGGTGTTGCAGCTGCCAAAACCACACGCTCGTGCTGGCATGAAACAATTATCCTGGTTTATATAGAGCAGGCTTGGCAATAGTCTATCTCAACGAGCAGTCGCAGCGCTGAAAGATTCAGGGTCGTCTTTTCCTCTCCAAGCAACAGACTAAATTTCTTTCGGCTGGAAACATGGTTTTAAAAAATAACAGGAGTAGAAAGAGAGTGTGGAGAGCAGGGGAAGGCAAAGTACCTGTGAGGTCTGGAAAGAAGTGAGGAGGAGATGCAGAAAAATGAAAAAAAAAGGTTATTTACGATCGAAGGTAGTAATTTGGTTTCTAAACCCGTGTGAAATTATAAATAATGTTTACAGTTGCCAGTTGGTGAACACGGGGACGTGTGGGTTTTCACTTGCACGCAGAGCTGTTGGTTGCGGGTGAAGCACTTAGACAAAAACATCCAGCTGCTGGTGTGGGTATCCCACCAAAAATAAAGCCAAACACACGCTGACGCACCAGAAAAGCCCTTTTTTCTGCGGAGATAAGCTTTCAGTTGCTGCTGCTATTCCTGAACTCCAGAACTGCTAACGCCTGGTGTTTAACTTGCCTGAAATAATACTTTCTTCTAGAATGTAACACGAACGTCTCTGAAACTTAAGAACCAGTGTTAATATAGTTTTCGTGAAAATGTAGTATATGGTATAAACTTCCAGGGATATTGCTCAACAACTACTACTTGCCAAGGTCTTGTGAACCAAAACCCCTGCACAGACAAGAGCCAAAGGGGAAGGGTAGGAAGCGTTTCCTAAACCTGCAAAAACGTTAACTGAGAGTGGGCTTAAACATTAGCCAAAGAACGAACGTTTTGCAGCGATTAGAAAAGGTTGGTGAAGGCTTATTTTTCCAGACAGCTTCACAATTTTTTAAATTGTACTCCATTCTGAAAGTAACTGCAACTTTGTTATCAGAATGGGGATAAAAGATTTTTATTCCAGAAGGCCAGACACTATCGCTACTTGAAATTCTCCAAATTGTTTCCACCGGGAGCAAATTGAGCCTTGATGCGAGTCACATCTGCTTAAAAGTGAACACCAATTGCTTCTACTTTACACCAGCATCAAATTTCACATAGAATCTCAGATTTTAAAAAATCAACTTAAATCCCAGGATTTGGATCGTTTTGCGTAAGCGCCTTTAAATCCAGAAGTACCTAATGGGAAATACTGAAATAAAAGCATTCAGCGTTAGTGGTTTCTGGCAGAAACAGAGGCATTTCCTTTCAGATATGAGCCTGTCCCTTAGGTTTTAGTCTAGCCGTAGTTTAAGGAGGAAGGGTGATGAACCCAACGAACAGGCTGAAATCATCAGGAGAGACAAGCTGGAAACTGTCCCCATTTCACAGGTGTAAAATTCTGACTGTAGCAACACGGCTTGAGCTCTAAACATTCATTCCAGTGTAAAATAATGCAATAAACCAGACCATTCCGCTGGAGCTATCAGCTTTCGGATGACTGTGATAAGAAAGAATGTAGGCTGCAGGCCAGCTATTAAGATTAAAGTGAAATTCACCTGAACAAAACTGGAGACAGCAAAGGTGCTGGGGGAGAAAACAGGCAGTTGAAAACATTGAGAAGGAGCTAGTGCTTCCTGCAACACCCCCACCAGAGCAAGGATTTAATTCCCAGCCCCTGTGGAATGGGAGGAGGCATTATCCCTGTTTTCCAGATAAGGAAACTGGTTTATCAGCTCGTCCTTGGCTGGGATGGCAGCGCCCAGTGAGGGCAAACGGCTGGAGCGGGCTCAGAAAGGCCAGGGTCTGCTCAGTATTTTCACAGGGTATTCACCCAAAAGCCTCTTCCATCTCCTGCCCCCCTTTCTATAACCTACCCAGTGCTTAAAGGCTGAAAGAACACCATTGGAGCCTTTGTATTAAAAATTATTTATTTAGTGATCTGTGCACGGGAAGAAGCAGGGCCTCATACAGACCTTCGAAACAATCAAGTAAAAACATAAATACATATTTTCTTACAAAAATGAGATTTACAAAATATACATACTGCACTTGTCTTACACGTTTGGGGTTTGGTTTTTTTTTTGTTGTTGTTGTTTTTTTGTTTTTTTTTTTTTTTTCTTTCTTTCTTTCTTCCACGTGCACATTATGAAAAGACAAAACCCCAAGCCCTGCAAGGCTGAAATCAGATCTGCTGGAGGATTCGGCTGCTGGGCCCATTCCACGGGTGCAGCCCGGACAGAGCAGTCTGCCCCTCACCCTCAACAGGGGCTGGAGTTTCATCCCAGACACTTCTCCTCAAAATAAAACAAACAAACAAACAAACAAAGGAAGAGCAGCTATAGGGTGGAAAACTTGCTAAAAATCCAGAATTTCCTATTTTGTCCTTAGGCAAGAATATACACACACACACATATACACTTATAAAAACAAGCCTTCAGTGAATATAAAGTAGTACGCAAAAAATAAAATACGAACAAGTCAACACAAAAATTTCAGAATAGAAAAATCTGTCACATTTTTAAAAAGAAAACGATGCGTTCGATGATGGAATCTTTGACCGTCCTTGCCAGACGTGCTCAGTGGGAAGTTCCCCAGCTCCGTTGGAGCTGCAGCGAGGAGGCTCCTGCTGGTTTGAACCCCAAACCCCGGCCCCTCCTGCCCCGGGAAGGGACAAAGGGGCCATCGTGAGCCAAACGTTCCTCCTGTCCCCAGGCCTGACCTCACCTGCAGCCAGCGCGCTGCAAAGCAGGGCACAAAACACGTTTATGGGGAGGGAAGAAAAAAATAATCCTTACGTATTTCAATGGCTCTTGTTTTGGCAGGTGCTCTCGGTTAATGCTCTTCTTGCCCTCCAAGTCTTGCGTTTCCTTCAGCTTAGAAAAGCGACCCGTACGGAACGGTAGGGAAACATCCTGCCTTCTCCTTTTTTCATAAAAGGAATGTTTATTTCTGCGAGCTCCCCACATCCCAGGGTGAACCTCAACGACTCCTTTTTGTTAGTTTGCCCATAAAAACCGATCCCATGCTTATGCCTTTCTACATAGAAAACACTTTTGTTTCCCCCTTTGTCTCCTAGAACAAAGGCAAGGGGGAAAAAGCCTTCCGCTGAAAAGCAACAAGTCATTTCTTTTCAGGGTGTGGAACAGCAACCCCCTCCTCCTTCCCTACAGCAGCAGCAACAGAATTCTCCCCCTCAAACCGATGCGGACAGGTACACGGCTGAGGTACAAAGGACCTGGCGAGCCGCGGGGACGGGACCCGCTCTGCGGTACTCACGGGCTGCTCCGCCGAGCTGCGGTCACCCCGCCACGCACAGGGTCTGGCTGCTGCTCGGAGCTGCCTGCCCTCCCCTCGGCCAAAGCCAGGCACCGCGGGCTTAGCTGGGCCGGGTTTTGTTCCTGCACAGGGCTAGCGGGAGAGACGGGCGGGGGGGACTTCTCGTGAGTGAAGGACTCTCCAATCCCACCAGTGGCCTCTTTTGCAGAAGCGCCACCGGACGCAGTCTGTCTGATCCTTGAAGCAAGGATATTTTTTCTTTTCAGGCTCTCTGGGAGGAAGAAAAAGTTTGGCAAAGCCTCGCTCCCTCCCTGTTCGGGGAGCCGGCGCCCCCGTTCTCAGCGTGCGTGCACCAGAGGGGCCGGGGGCTCATACCGCCGTCTCGCCTTTGCTGCCCGTACTGAGTCTGTGGTAGAAGCGCCGCCAGGACTGAAGGGTTTTGCCGGACCAGATCCAGAAGCCGGTCGTGATCCCGACAATCATGGTCATGAGGTACTTGATCATGAAGACCGTGAAGTCCGGGCTCATAGGGGCAAAGTGGCTGGGACAGGGCACAGCGTAGGTTTTGCAGGTCTGCAGGAGCCACGTCTTCTCCCAGGTGCCACGGAACGCCTGCTCGTAGAAGTAACACGCCAGGACAATGGTGGCAGGGACCGTGTAGAGGACACTAAAGACACCGATGCGCACCATCAGCTTCTCCAGCTTCTCCGTCTTGGTGCCGTCGTGCTTCATGATGGTGCGGATGCGGAACAGGGACACAAAGCCAGCAAGCAAGAAGGAGGTGCCGATGAAGAGGTACACAAACAAGGGCGCCAGCACGAAGCCCCGCAGCGAGTCCACGCTGTAGATGCCCACGTAACACACCCCGCTGAGCACGTCCCCATCCACCTGCCCCATGGCCAAGATGGTGATGGTTTTGACGGCGGGCACGGCCCAGGCTGCCAGGTGGAAATACTGGGAGTTGGCCTCGATGGCCTCGTGGCCCCACTTCATGCCGGCGGCCAGGAACCAGGTGAGGGACAGGATGACCCACCAGATGGAGCTGGCCATGCCGAAGAAGTAGAGGATCATGAAGAGGATGGTGCAGCCTTCTTTCTTGGTGCCTTGGGCCACAGTGCGGTAGCCGTCCTCAGAGAAGCGCTCCAGGCACACCACCCGCTCCTCCAGCAGGAAACCCGCCGCGTAGGCCACCGCCACCATGAAGTAGCAGCCCGAGAGGAAGATGATGGGCCGCTCCGGGTAGCTGAAGCGGCGCATGTCCACCAGGTAGGTGAGCACGGTGAAGAGGGTGGAGGCGCAGCAGAGCACGGACCACACGCCCACCCACAGCCGGGCGAACCGCACCTCCGCCTCCTTGAAGTACATGAGCCCGTTGGGCCGGGCCGGCTCGCAGGGGGCCCCGCAGTCCCGCTCCCCCAGGAACCGGTAGCCCAAGTACGGGGGCACTTTGAGCTGCCGGGGGCAGGAGAAGGAGAAGCCGGAGGGGCCGTGCGGCGGGGTGAGGAAGTCGGGAAGGTAGGCGGCCGTGGGGTGGGCGGTGGCCGGCCTGCCCGCCGCGCCGCCGGGTCCCGGAGGGGCGTCCGACGTGTTCTGCCCCACGCAGATCTCGCCCGCGCCGTGGACGGGGAAGTTCTCGCAGCGGAGCCGCTCTGGCCACTGGAAGCCGAACTTGTTCATGAGGGCCTCGCAGCCCTGGCGGGCCCGCTCGCAGAGGGAGCGGCAGGGCGGGATGGCCTGCTCCAGCACGGTGCACACCGGCGCGTACATGGAGCACAGGAAGAACTTGAGCTCGGCCGAGCACTGCACCTTGACCAGCGGGTAGAACTGGTGCACCTCCAGCCCCGCGTCCTCCTGGTTGGTGTGGCCCAGCAGGTTGGGCAGGATGGTCTGGTTGTAGGCGATATCCGTGCAGAGCGGGATGGAGATGGGCTGGCAGAAGCCGTGGTCCGGCACGGAGATGCCCTTCTCGCCGTGGTAGGGCTGCGCCGCGGCTCCGGCTCCGGCCGGCGTGCCCAGCAGGGCGGCCAGCAGCGCGGCCAGGCCCAGCCAGGGGCAGCCGCCGGCGGCCGCTCCGCCGCCTCCTGCTCCGGCCCGCATGGCCGGGGCCCGGGCAGCCGCGGGCGGGGGGGAGCCCTTCAGAGCCGGGCGGCGCGGCGCCGCAGGGGCATCGGCGGGGCCCCTTCCGCGGGGCGGGGGCGCGGCGGCGGCTCCGCAAGGAGCGCGGCCCCCGCCGGACCGCCGCGGCTCTTGCCGGGCTCGGGCGGGTGGCGCTCGCAGCGCGGCGGCGGTTCCCCCGGCGAAACTTTCCGGAGCTGCCCGTGCCGGAGAAGGCGGCGGCGAGGCGGGAGAGGCGTGCGGAGCCCGGCGGCTCCGCGCAGGGTCCCGCGGCGGGGGCGGAGGCGCTGCTCGCCGCCCGGCTCCGGCGACGTAGGGGACGGCTAAACGGATTGTTACCGCGCCCGGCTGAGCCGTGTCTTTTACTCCAGGGCTTAAGTAACTTTTAAAATCCAATTACGGGCGCGATCCTCCCCGCGGCTCGGCTGGGCTCCGCTGCGAGCTGAGCTGCGCTGCGCTGCGCTGCGCTCCCCTCCCGCCCGCTCCGCTCCGCTCCAGCCCACGGCCGCCCCGGCACAAAAAAATAACCCATATACGCGCGGGCGCGGCGCGAAACCCCGCCCCCCCGCCGGCCCCATTCACAAACCGCGCCGGGGGCGGGGCTTCGCTACGCCCGCCTGCCAATCCCCGCGCAGAGCAGCGCAGGGGGCGTGGCGGGTGGGGAGGAGCCCGCCAATCGGAGCGCAGCGGGCGGGGCGCGCATGGGGAGGAGCCCGCGCTGGGCTGGTGCGGGGGCGGGAAGTTGCGACGAACTTTTTCCCATCCCCGGCGGGGCGGGGGCGGGAGGAGCAGCCCCGGGACCTCCCACACCCCCGGGACCTCCCACGCCCCCGGGGCCTCCCACGCCCCCGGGGCCTCCCACACCCCCGGCTGCCCCCACCCCGGGTCCCGCACCCCCCGCGCCACAGGGCAGAGCCGGGAAAGGCGGGGGGGCCATGCCGCTCGCTCAGGGTGGCCCGGGCAAACTAAAATTAACTGGCTGCTTTCCGAGCGGGCTTTGAACGTGCAAACAGCTGCCTGTGCCTCAGAGTTATTAAAAAAGGATTGAAAGAAATAGGCGGAAAAAAAAAAAAAAAAAAAAAAAAGAAAAGCTGCGCCCGGGTGCGTTTGCAGAACGAGCTGATTTTGCGCTGTGGGGAGGTTGGTGTCTGCGCCGTCACCTCCCCCAGCGTGGGGGCCGGTTTGTTACCGCAGCATGGCCGGCAGAATAAACGCTTTATTCATGCAGATCTAAGCTTTAGCTGGGGGAAGGCCGCTTTTTTTTTTTTAAGCGTCCAGTGTTACCTTAGCAAAAAGGAAAAATTTTAAATCCCCATCTGCGCCGCCGCAACCCCTTCAGGGACTCGCGAAAGCTGTAAAAAAGCAGCGGTTCCTTTCTGGAAGCGCCAGGCAGAGGGTGGCCCAGGTGGGACGCGCAGCCGGACGGGGGGTGTTTGCTGGGGCAGGAGCGGGGAGCGTGCGGCGCGGCCCCGTTTTGAGGCGCAGCGCTGAAACGCGGGGCGCTGCGACCATCCGGCCCCCGGAACACGCAGGCAGCGCCAGAGCCCGTGGTCACAGACCAAGAATCATCCGACCTGCCCCATCCCTCCCCTCTTCCCCTTCCTAACTTTACTCCGTTTCTCAGGATCGTGCTGAGCAAACCCGCCAGTCTGTCCGTCCTGCAGGGCCTTTCAGGAGGGTTTGGCCGGGACCTCCAGCAGCAATTGTTGGACAAATGTTTCCCATCTCCTCTCCTGCTCCTGAACAATGTGTCCTCATACCAGCAAGACCATAGACCTTCAGCTTTTGTTACATTGGGGAGAAGCTGACGGTTGTAAACAGGCTTGCTAAAATAAAATTACTTCTCTAAAAGTGGATATGTTTTTAAAAATAATACTGTGCCCTCCAGAATATGGACGGGCAGGACTAACTACTCGTGGCTGCAAGAGTTGTTTCTGGAAAAGAAACGTCTTTTCGTCAATCTCGGTCACAGCAGTTTGTGAGGGCCTTAGAGGAACTGCAGTTTTGCTGTTTGTTAAGGCTTGCTATCTGAATTCCGTACTTTTCTACACCTCGTGACTAAGCAGGTTCACCTAAATCAGCTCCCATGGTATAAACTTATACGAACTTGTCTACTCTATTGTTTGTTCTTTGGCTGTCACTACCCTTCAAAACCATTATTCTTTCCTTCTCTTTTTTTTCACCCCATCCCGTCTTTCTCTACCGCTCCATGAGCCGCTGAGTCACCTATCTGTGATAATCACCCTAAAGCCTCTGTTTCTCGCTTTGACTGACTTCATCTGCAAAGCGTTTCGCGATATTTGCCACGGAAAACGTTGGATGAAAGGAGACGTGTCACTGGCAGGCACTGACAATGCAGAGCAAGTAAAGCAACTGCAAACTTTCCGCCCCGTGCTTTGCTCGTTCCGATTTCTGCACGTAAAGAGACAAGTTCGGAGCTATTAAAATAGCGTTGCAAGCAACTACCTCTCAGCAATAGGGAGACAGTGGGAGAAGCTGTTCGGACTGAGGAATGTCAAGTGGCAAGACGTTAACTGGGTATTTATTTACAGGCCAGGGCAGACGGCACCCGTGTCGCCCCCGTTTTCTACTGTTCCCATTTGGTGGAGTCGTCGTTCCCAACCATGGTGCGGACGACAAGCTGACCGGGAGCTCTGGGACGCGCTGGGAAAGCTGTGTGGTGATTGTGCTGAACGTCACGTGGAATCGGAGTGAAGTAAAAGGAGGGAAAAAAAAAAAAAGAAGTGGAAGAGTAGGTAGAAAGGAAGAAGGAAGGAAAGCTGTGTCCCAGATTATTTCCTAGGGAGATAAGGAGCGAGCTCGCTATGTGGAATGATGCTGCTAGGCCATCTCGGACAGCAGGAATGTGCAACAGGATTTACTGAGATGGAGGAAAAAAGGCTCTTGGGTGTTACCAAACTTCGAGTTTGTGCTTTTTTTCTGGTTAAACCCACGGGGAGATGGGGCACAATCACTGAGACAGGCAACGGCAGTCTCGGAACAGCAGATCGAAGCCTAAGAAAATCCCAGGCTGCTAAGCCAGCCTAGGACATCCTGACAGCTTTCAGGGGACAAACAAACAGAAAAAGCAGCAGCAAAATCCAGGACTGTGGAACACAGGTTGCCCCAAAGCATCGAGAAGCTCCGTAAGCAGCGTCAGCCACGTTGCGAAAGGCAGCAAACTTGCACTGGCCTCCTGTTTTCACCTCGGTCTAAACTGGCGAGTGTTAGCCTGCAAAATTACTTAAGTTTCCTGCCAACAGGAGGGATTCTCATCAGCAGGCGAGCGCGGGCGCCGCGTTATCAGCCGCCAGAACGAAGTGCCGCGCCAGACTCCGCCGCCTCTGCAGAGCCGTCTGTCCGCACCACGGAGCAATTCCAAAGGTTTCCTCCCAGAATCTCCTGCCCGCCAGCGTTCCGTCGTGTCCGTGGGCAATAAACCTGCACAAGCAACGTCCCGGCAAGGCCGAAGTACCAGAAGAAGTGTCCGGTCTCGGGTATCGGTACCAGCTCTGGAGCTGCCTGCCTGGACTGCTGTGCACGGGGACAAACACTCGTCGGTCTTTTCACGCGTTTCAAAATAAATCCAGTTCCTTTTCCGAGCCAGGCCGAGGAGCGCCATCCCTCCACCGCGGCTTTTCCTGCTGTTTTAAAGCCTCCTTTACAGGGCCAGTATTTCCTTGTTTCCCGTCCCATCTGATAGAAAACTCTTCCCATGGCGGGAGGGAAAGCAAAACCCCCCTCCCCACCCCACCGCTCGTCGTGGGTGCCCGAAGGGGAACGTTTTCAGGTTCCCCGTTAAAGCCTTCCAGTTCTTGCCCTGGAAGAGCCCAGGCCAGCCCGTTCTCCCCCCGGTTGCTCCCAGCAGCTTACTGGGGCTCCCTGGCCGTCCTGCTGCCCGGCACTGCCCGGCGCGGCCACCCCGAGTGCCAGACCGGTCCCGGTTCGGTTTAGCTCTGCGTTTTGAAGCACGCGTCCCGTCCGACGTGATCGGGCAGCTCCGAACGTCCCAATTCGCACTCCCTGGAGCCCAGTGGGGGAAACGCCGGGAGCCCCATGGGGGAAAATGATGCATTGGCCTATTTTACGTAGCGATTTGCATAATTGGAAATAAAGTCAGTTCGCGCTGTTACATCTGCTTGAATTTCTAGCAGCCTGATAGATTACGCTAAATTGCATCTTGTCTGAGCCCACCAAAGAAACCTGGTCTGTCTGTCCCTGGTCTTCCACAGGCAAACCCCTGCCCTCCCCCAGCCTTCGTTTGGAATTAGATTGAAGACAAAAGCAACTGATTGAAAAGAGCATATGGGGAGGGCACAGGTGACAAAAGGCAGGGGACACTGCTGGAGGGGATGCGCTTTCCCGTAGGGAGAGAGGTTGCATCATGGATATGTAAGATAATTATTAGCTTATGAAGTAGTATCCCAAAGGATCCAGGGAAGCTCCGCCGCCTTCCGCATTTACCACCCAATTGCAGAAAACATTAGGAAGCCTTCCCGAAGATGGGCAGTCAGGCCCCTGATTGCTTTCATCTCCAGGAATGAGAAAACCAAACCTGAAGCTGACCTGCTCAGCCCCACTCCAGCTGGTGAGGACACCCGTCGCATTTTAACCCCTGCCTGCCACTTGGAATTCCCGTTTCCTTCAGTCCAGGTCTGTCTCCTTTCCCACCATAGCAGCCGGCAGAGGCCCTTGGTGATCAAATGCAGGCAATCCCTCCATTTCACTTTTTTCAGCGAGGTGCTTTTTAACAAACCTCAGTTTCTGAGGCCAAACAGCAAAATAGCCAAATAGCAGAAATAGCGTGGAGCAGAAGGGCAAAAGCTCGCTTGATCTTAATTTTCATTACGAACACAGACCGTGAAAGCGGGGCCTCACGGTCCTTCTGGCTTCTCGTGTTTTAAGCAGGAGGTGTCAGGAAAGTCACTACAGGGATAACCGGCTTGTGGCGGCCAAGCGTTCATAGCGACGTCGCTTTTCGATCCTTCGATGTCGGCTCTTCCTATCATTGTGAAGCGGAATTCCCCAAGCGTTGGATAGTTCACCCGCTAATAGGGAGGGTGAGCTGGGTTTAGACCGTCGCGGGACAGGTTAGTTTCACCCTACTGATGATGTGTTGTTGCAATAGTAGTTGCAATCTGTAGTAGTAATTCTGCGCCCCGTGTCCTTCCCCAAGGAACCCAAAGCAGCTGTTCCTCCAGCCGTCCCGCTTGCACAGCTGTCACTGGGGCCACCTCCGTCCCTTCTCCGCGACCATTGCTGCTTGCGGCTCTGCAAGATAAGGCCGACCGAGGTACGTAACGGTTTAATGAAAAATGGCCAGGTTTCCCAAGTTTGTGCAAGAATTTCCCGTCTCGTTGCGGACGGTGCCGTCATATTTGTGGACTCTCAATTATGTTTTGCTCCCAGCACCGGGGTTGGTGTGGACGTAGTGACTGGTTGCACTGACTGCTCTCCTATGTTGTGCTACGTCTTTTGTTTTAATTTTGTCTTTCTATAAGCTCATGCACGTGAGGTTGTATCTCAGACCCTCTGTAATGCACACATGGAAGGTTTGCGCTCGTCCTGAGTTAACGGGTGAGGTTTCTCTTGCTTTAACGGAAACAGAGCAGGATACTCATCAAACCCTCAGACTCTGTTTATGTAGGAAGAAGAACCGGATTTAGCCCAAAATAAGAGATGGGGAAGACCCATTGTATTGTTTGCCCCCTGCTATTATGTGTCTGATTAGTCTGATTTTAAACGCCGTGAATAATGGGACTGTTGCCCTCTCCCATGGGACGTGGTTCTGCCATCGAACAATCGTATTGGCAGGAGGCCACTGCCTGATGTTCAAACAAATGGTTTGTCTTCGCTTGGTTACGACCCACTAAAGATGAGCGCAGCCTCCAGAAATACGCAGTTTCCAAAGCTTAGAAAACAAGGGCAGAAGAGCCGTTATTCAATGCAGAATCTGCCAGATGTCTAAAGAGGCGAAGGAATTCCTAAGCCTCTGTTTACAAAATCCTCTCTCCTCCTCCCGTGAATGCTTCAATTACCAGTCTCTGCTCCCATCCCATGGTTAGGGTGAAATTTCCTTAACCGGCTCCGCTTCCAAAATTGGATTGGCAAGAGAAACAAAACATTTTAATTACTTCTCTTTTCCCTCTTCCCCCGTAGGCTTGCGCAAATTAACCCTCGTCCTCCGCGACTCCAATTAGACCCTTGCAGAGGGTTGTTCGTGCCCGTGGTCCCGCTCGCCCGGCTGGTTCTGGAGGTTCGGTGCGCGGCGCCCTGGCCGCGCTGACCCAAAACCGGGCGTTTTGGGGAGGCAGAGCTGTTGGGAGAAGGGGCAGGCTGGGCTCTTCTGGAACTGGGGCTACTGGGGCTCCGAGACGCCCAACTGGTTTCCTTCCGCGGAGGGAGGGGAGGCAGAAAGCAGCACTTCAAATAAGCTCCCTCCTGGTGAAGCCTCTGAAGGGAATGAGGGCCCATTTTCTTAATTACATGTTCATTAGTATGTTTAGTGCTCTCCTCCCTCTCTTCCCCCAGCCCCACCACCTGGGAGTTCCTGCCATGGTACTGGAAAGCCACAGAGGTTTATTTAAATACCACAGAGTCAGATTGGAATGAGAAGCTATGAAGCTTCCCCTCTTTAATACTTTTGGAAATTATTTATGGGCTACGCCGCTTGCCGACGTAGAAGGTGCCTTCTGAGATTCCTGCGAGTCAATGCAGAAATAGCTGTTTGAATTGAGCAATAATTAGAAGCACATGGAGCAAAGCAAAGCATCAGAGAAATCCCATTCTGCTAAAGAAACACTGCTGTCTGAAATAGGTTTCAGCTGCATGTAACATTTTCTCATATGGGCTAAAAAGAAATAACATCGTGTGTCTGGTTTGCACCTACCAAAGCTGGGAAATTCAAAGTAACGTCTGTAATTCCGCTCGGAATTCGGTCTGATACCGCATGGTGGTTGCAGCCCCCGCGTTTGCCTGGGCCCTGGTTGCCGTCCCTTGTCTTTCAGAGCAATGGAGATGCCGCTTCTCTTTCTGAATGTGTGTATATTTGTATTTAATTTTTTTTACTCAATCTTTGCTTTTTTTTTTTTTTTTTTAGTTATTTCAAACGCTGAGGAAATGTCCGTGATTTAAGACACGGTCACAACCTTTTGTAATCCACAGGCTCAGCCTGGGGAGGGTACTCAGAGCTCTCAAATCCTAATGTGCTGCCAAATCCTTATGTGCTTGATGTGGTAGATGGTTTCACTTCTGTCTTCTAAAAACAGCAGGTCCTGCTCCGGTTGCTCCGCAGCCCATGGCCGTGAGTTCAGGGCTGGAATCTCCAGCGCCTGGCTCATGATTTAACTCGTTTCTCGTTTGCTTCGCTCACACAAGTGCCGCCGGGCGCGATTTGCTGCGGGGCTTTTCTTGAGCCGTGTTGGAGCGAGGTGGTTTTCCTTCCGTGATTACAGCTCCTCGACCCGATCTAGCGAGCCACAAAGCCATATTTCGGTCAGCTGCTGCACGTGTACGGCAAAGCCATGGCTTTCACGATGAACTTGCTCATTTATGCTGCATTTCTCAAGAGGCGGGGATCCGTACCGCAATGTAAGGGAGCATCCACTAGCCATTTTAAAAAGCGACGGTGTTTTAAAATTACAGAGATACACGTTACCTCTGAAAGCATAAATATTGTAGGACCCTAAGGTGTTCAGAGCTTGTGCTGCTCAGGATTGCTCGTGAACAGGTTTGAGGTTTTCGCCTGGAGCAGAAGTTACTCCTAGGAAATAAAAAATTAAAAAAAAAAAAAAAAAAAAAGACCAAACCCTGAGGATTTTTTGAAGGAAATGGTCCCTGCCCTCCAGCCCCAGCTCCTTGCAGCGCGATCTCCAGGCGTTGATCCCCAGATGCTGTGCGGATCTGGGGAGTCCGGGCCCCCGGGGTCGCCCCAGCAGTCGGGGGATCGCTGCCCACCCAATTCACTGTTTGCCAGAGGACGACTCGCTCTGGCAAGTATTTCTAAGGCAGCTGTGCCTGAAACAGCGAAGATCCAAAAATTAGACGTGCTTCAAAAGCGTGTCTTAGAGCTGCTTGGTGTTTTGTGTGTTTTAAGTCAGACTGGCTCTCGGATGCTCTGGGTACCCACCAGCAGGGCCGTGGCCGATTTTCATCGAAATCGCTTTGGGAAAGAATTGTTTGTTGAAAACTTTTCTGAGAAAATCCGATTTACTGGGAGCGTGTGAAGCCATCTCTTTTTTTCAAACATGATAAAAAGAAATGACAATCGGGATTGGAGCTCATGCAGAAAACCCAACATGTAAATAATCCCAACGTTTTATTTCTGAAAGTTACTCAAAAGACACTGTATGTCAGTCTCTTCCTATTCGTGAGCGTGGAATTAAAAGCCAGGTCCATTTTTAATGCAAAAGCGTTTATCTCTATGGACAGAAGCAACCCCAAAAGCCGATAACCCCACAGCGGCTGAGCCCCCCGCGCTGGAGCTGGAACGGGCGGTTTGCAAACCGAGCACCGACAATCCATTCCCTTGCTTTTCCGCAACTGAAGGCCCAAGCGGAGGAAACGCGAAGCTCTTCTTTTTCGCTTTCTCTCTTGTTTTCTTGAAGGGGAGACGAGAAGAGGTGGGGAAGGAGCCGCGTTGCCACCGGTGTGTGCCAGCGCAGGCGAGGGGAGGGCTGGAGGGGCTCCGCACCAGCGCCTCGCACCGCTTCGCGCGTAAAAGGGGAAGGGAAACGTCCATATTCTGAGAAAGCAGCTCTTCCCTTCAGGCTCTCGTTTTATTTATTGGCTTGCTCTGTCCCTCTTCTGCAGTTTTCCCTCTCTGTTTCGGTGCCTGTGCTCTCTTCTTCTCCTTTATTCACTGGTTTCGTCCCTGGGAGACAGCGACAGCGCAACTTAAGAATCGCCGCCCGAGACGTCAGATTCAAATTGTGTATTTCGCAGCTGATAACTACAACCGTCCCCCCATCTGTGGTTTTTAACACAAAGTAATGATTTATACTGCTTAAACAGTCGCCTGTATTACATCTGGTTCGCTCCGATCGCTTCGGATGAAACTGTGGAAATAGTGCGAGTTGGGTTTTTGATGGTTGTCGTTGTTTGGTTGTTGGTTTTTGTTTATTATTATTATTTTTTATTTTTTTTTTACACATTGCAACCCGGACGCTGAATATCCTCCCTTGTTTGCGTAGGCGATGGAAACCACTCTCGTTCTGCCTGGAGCAGCCCTCGCCGGGGCACGACGCGGCGACACCGAGACCTCTCGAACCTCATCCATCAAGCGCTTCCTTCCCCCCGGCCTCCCCCGGCACCGCTCGTTTCCTCCGGCTCCTGTGCCGCACAAAGGGGACCTTGGGCACGTTCCTCTGCCTGGGTCCAGCTCCGAGCAGTATAAAGCTTCGAGAAGACAGAGGAATGGTACAAATACAGGCAATACGTGGTGTTCTCGTCCATTCTGCTCCTTTTGCTTTCGTTGCAGAAAATCACGCACAGACTTCTGCAGTCAGGGAACCATGTAGTGATTATTTCCAGAGCTAGACTTTCTCGCCACAAGCGAACGGCTCTCTGCTAAGAGTAAAGCACCAAAATTAAAAGAGGGGTGGTGTCCAGAAGCATCACCTGCCTGACATTGTTATATTCCTGCCCGTTGGCATCAAGTTGCAAAATACCTGCAAAGCGCAGCCCTTGCAGCCCCGCGGTTTGGTGGGGTGAAAGAATCGCTCGCAGCCATCTCCTTTTTTACCACTCGCAATCCCCCCCCAAACTGCCACAGCTCTGTTTCCAGCCTGATCAGGAAGGCAAAGGAATTTGTTAATTGATTTTTCTCCCTCCCATATCAATTAATGAAGCCCGTCTAGGGAGATGTGTGCTTTTCTCTCTTAGTTAATTAATCCTTTTCCTTTATCTTCGCAAATAACAGCAGCAAAGCAATTAGCAAAGGATTTATGGGGTGTGGAGTGGTGAGAGATTCCTCTGGCCCCTGTGCAGCTCGGCACTGCCGCAGTTTGGGCTCAGTCTGGAGGGATTTGGGTCCCCCTGCTCCACGGTGGGGCCCAGACACGGGCTGTGCCCCCCAAAAGCCCTCGGTGGGCGGTTCGAGGGCAATACTGACAATTCGCATTTCGAAACGTTCGTCTGTCGGGTGGTGAAGCTAAGGCAGGGCTTAAAGATTTCCAGTGTTTTTTAGGCAGGCTTGGGAAGCCCGAGTTCCGTCGTTTCTCCCTGTGTAAGCGCGATGTGGCGGCTCCTGCCCGATTCCCCTCCAAGAAGCTGTCAGATGGTGGAGCAGACTGGTCGGTGGTGCCCAACGCCAGGGTGAGGGGCAGCGGGCACAGACTGAAGCACAGGAGGGTCCGTCTGAACATGAGGAGAAAGTTCTTTGCTGGGAGGTGCCAGAGCCTGGGCCAGGCTGCCCAGAGCGGGTGTGGAGTCTCCTGCTCTGAGACATTCAAACCCGCCTGGGTTTATGGGGACAAACTGGAACACAGGAGGTTCCACTGAAAGATGAGAAGAAACTTCTTCATGGTGAGGGTGCCAGAGCCTGGAGCAGGCTGCCCAGGGAGGCTGTGGAGTCTCCTTCTCTGCAGACATTCCGACCCGCCTGGGTTTATGGGGACAAACTGGAACACAGGAGGTTCCACTTCAATATGAGAAGAAACTTCTTCCCGGTGAGGGTGCCAGAGCCTGGAGCAGGCTGCCCAGGGAGGTTGTGGAGTCTCCTTCTCTGAGACATTCAAACCCGCCTGGGTTTATGGGTGCAAATTGGAACACAGGAGGTTCCACTGAAAGATGAGAAGAAACTTCTTCATGGTGAGGGTGCCAGAGCCTGGCCCAGGCTGCCCAGGGAGGTTGTGGAGTCTCCTTCTCTGAGACGTTCCAACCCGCCTGGCCCGACCCGTGCGATCTGCTCCGGTGACCCTGCGTGAGCAGGGCTGGGGGATCTGCAGAGGTCCTGCAACCCAACCGGTCCGTCGTTCTGTGCGTGCGTTCAGGCAGGAGAGCGCCCGTCTCTGCTCCAGCCGCCGTGTTTGACCCGTGCAGCAGCCGCGGCAGGGCTGGCACGTCCCCGGTTGCCCCTCAGCCCCCGTTGCCGTGTCCCGCAGCCCTGTAGAGCTGCCCGCAGCCCAGCGGTGGGAGAGCTCTGGGAAGCACGTTCTGCTCCATCAGACCAGATTCCTGCCTCCCAGCTCCGGCTCCGCGAGAACATCCGTCGTTTCAACCGCGCGGCCGCCCGGCGACGCCGGCTCGGGTCAGTCCTGTCGCGGTGGGGAATGTCCTGGGCTTTTTCTGTGTCCCTCGTGGTGCTTGCTCACCGTGGCCAGGGCTCTCTCTGCTTTCAAATGTAAACTTGGCGTGTCAGTGAAGAGATGTGGATGTTCTGTGTGATGGCATGTATATAATAGATGCATATTTGTCCTTAAGGCAAGATGCAATGTTTTATCCCAAGGGAGAGAAGAATGACCTTTAGTCTGTCTGGATATTTTACGATCTGTCCTTCCTTTGCTGTTTCCTGTGAGGTTAAAGACCTGCTGGTGATGATTAAAAGTGTTGCAGTTTCTTCTCTCTCCAAATAGTTTTTCTGAGTTACTTCAGAAGCAAGAAAGAGGCTAGAAAGCTTTAGTTGCATCTTCCTTTTCACCCTGGTGGCCACCAAAACTAAGATTCTGCTGCATTTTCTTTTCTAACGAAAGCAAAACTTTCTAACCTTTTCTTTCTGATCATCTCTGGCAGCTGAATGTCCCCTACCCTCCCAAAGAGATCCCCAGAGGGGACTTTTTGCAGCTTTCATCCCAACAGCGTGGGATCTCCAGACCGGAGCTCCGAGCACCCCTGGGTCCATGTATATCAGCATTGGAGCTGGTGGGAGCCAGAATTTTGTATTAAATGCTGTTGATACCTGGAGCTGCCTGAATTTTCCAGGATGTCTTTACTATTCCATATACGTAACAGTAGTTGGAAAAAAACGTTCTCTGCCTTCTAGGAGAACAGTTCTGTCTCTGGTGCAGAGGGTTTTACCTTTTCTCCGTAGAGCCTGACATTGAAAAGTGGCTTTTTAAAGTCTAATGTGAGGAAAAACAACCACTTTGTGTGAGCGTGGACTTGAATGAACGGATCGGGTGTCTGAGTTACTTGTGATGCTGCAACAACAGCACCCGTCAGAGAGCTCTTCATGGGCCACTTTGAAATCCGCTTTTGGAAACACTTTGAATTTTCACCTTTTCCTTCTCGTTCTGTGGCAAGATTATAATGTTAACTATCAGTCAAACAGAAAATGCACAGGGAAACTGTAATTTTAATGACGTTATTCAGGATTAGCTAAACACGAGAAGCCACTAAGAATGCATTAGCTGTTGTCATAATATGACCAGAACCTTGTGGATTTAAGTGAAAACTTTTGTATCACATCCATTCTTTGTTCAGTCTATAGCTTGGAAATTAATCTCTAAGGAGCACTTAATCTGCTGCACTTTCGTGGCCAGATTCACGAAAAAAAAAATAAAAGCTCGAGGCCTCATTTTGAAGGAGTCAACATCTGTAGCCAGATGCAGGTTCCCAACCGCTGAGGTTTGTGCTGGGGGCCGTGCACCCAGGACAGCCCCATCGTGCCCATCACTTGAGCGCTCAGCTCGCACCCCACACTCGTGTGTGGGTTGGTGAGGACCTTGTCTGGCCACAAACCCCTTGTAAATCTACATTTCTCTGTGCACATTTGTGTCGTTAGTAGGAACCCAGTCTGTTTTGGTGATGGTCAGTAAGGGAATTTTCCACCACGGCAGACTTTGATTCAGACTCTCATGCCTTGGTTCACGTGCCTGCCTGATTTAGCAGCTTGCTTAGGTCAGGCTTGGTTGGGTGAAGTTCATCTCTCTGCCCCGACTAGTGTGTTAAGCTCATCCCTCTGCCCCGACTAGTGTGTTAAACTCATTTCTCTGCCCCGACTAGCAGGTTAAGCTCATCTCTCTGCCCCGACTAGTGGGTTAAGCTCATCCCTCTGCCCCGACTAGTGTGTTAAGCTCATCCCTCTGCCCCGACTAGTAGGTTAAGCTCATTCCTCTGCCCTGACTAGTGGGTTACGCTCATCCTTCTGCCCTGACTAGTGGGTTAAGCTCATCTCTCTGCCCTGACTAGTGTGTTAAGATCATCCCTCTGCCCCGACTAGTGTGTTAAGATCATCCCTCTGCCCCGACTAGTGGGTTAAGCTCATCCCTCTGCCCTGACTAATGGGTTAAGCTCATCCCTCTGCCCCGACTAGTGTGTTAAGCTCATCCCTCTGCCCCGACTAGTGTGTTAAGCTCATCCCTCTGCCCCGACTAGTGGGTTAAGCTCATCCCTCTGCCCCGACTAGTGTGTTAAGCTCATCCCTCTGCCCCGACTAGTGGGTTAAGCTCATCCCTCTGCCCCGACTAGTGGGTTAAGCTCACCCCTCTGCCCCGACTAGTGTGTTAAGATCATCCCTCTGCCCCGACTAGTGGGTTAAGCTCATTCCTCTGCCCTGACTAGTGGGTTAAGCTCATTCCTCTGCCCCGACTAGTGTGTTAAGCTCATCTCTCTGCCCCGACTAGTGTGTTAAGCTCATCCCTCTGCCCCGACTAGTGGGTTAAGCTCATCCCTCTGCCCCGACTAGTGGGTTAAGCTCACCCCTCTGCCCCGACTAGTGTGTTAAGATCATCCCTCTGCCCCGACTAGTGGGTTAAGCTCATTCCTCTGCCCTGACTAGTGGGTTAAGCTCATTCCTCTGCCCTGACTAGTGGGTTACGCTCATCCTTCTGCCCCGACTAGTGTGTTAAGCTCATCTCTCTGCCCCGACTAGTGTGTTAAGCTCATCCCTCTGCCCCAACCAGTGTGTTAAGCTCATCCCTCTGCCCCGACTAGTGTGTTAAGCTCATTCCTCTGCCCTGACTAGTGGGTTACGCTCATCCTTCTGGCCTCACTAGTGGGTTAAGCTCATCTCTCTGCTCTGACTAGCGTCTGTCAGGATGGGCTCAGTCTTCTGCTCCAGCTGCATTGTCTCCGATTCTGTGTAAAGTCTGAAACAATGGCCTGTTATCTCTTTGTCTTGTCTTTTGAGTCTCTGCCACTCTTTGTCGGTGGCAATTCTTGCAGGACGCCACCGCTCTTGTCACCTGGAAGGAGTCCCCGTGGCAGCCGCTCTTTCCCAGGATGAGCCGAGTCCTCGGAGGCAGCCGGAGCTCACGATAGATGACGGCATTCCTGGGAATCGCCTTCAAGTTTCCACAGTTTCTGTTCAGAACAAGCACAAGGATCGAACTTTTCTCCTGAGGCTTCTTCCAAACCCATCGTCCTTTCCCCAATTTGTGGCAGAGAAGAGCTGCGGTTCTTGTTCACACACGTCTGGCAGATGTCCCCCAACCCGGCCTTCGGGGACTTAGTTCTGTCTCTCAGTTTTAGCAGTGGGCAATTCCTGCTTCTTCAAGCTCAGCTCATACATCTGATTTTATCGGGTGTTCTCCTAATTGTGTCGTCTTCAGAAATATTGTTGTAAGGTGAGATTTCTTCCTGGAGTTTTTTTGTATCGGGCTGAAGTTGTCAGGGAAAGATCTTTATGTCCCCAGGAAAAGGTGAAAAATCCCATTACTGTTCTAGTTTAATAGCGAGCCTAAAAAAACCCGATGTGGCAGACGCCAACACGCGGACACTACCGAGGAGTTTCTTTCTCTCACGCAAGCAGCCGGCTCACTGTTACACCTGAGGAGGTAATTAGAAAGAGAAGTCGGAACACTAATTTGCCACATTCAGGCCTTCCCTGGGAAGGTATTGCCACGACAAAAGGAAATAAAGGAACTTGCAGCCAAGAACAGGGGCACTACCCACCATTTTTCACTCTCGCTGGCAGCTCCGGGCAACCTATAACCTCTTCCCACCAGCATCCTCAAAGCAGCTACAAGATGCAGGAGAGTGAAGGAAAAGGGCCCGGTCTCCTCACACAAAGTGCCCCGTGCATTCATGCTTAGAACAAACGTCTTTTTATTCCTTTTCCCTTGTGCTCTCAGGTGCTCCGACAGCTGAAAAGGAAAAGCCAAAAAAGCCTGAAAATGCCACACATGCCAAGATGGGTTGCTTTATAATTAGTGGACCCATTTGAAATGGGTTTTACGTATCACCGGCAGTTGGGATTATTTGTTTGGTGAGTTTATTACTGGGATTATTTTTTTGGTGAGTTTATTACCGGGGGGAGCGCAGCGCTTGGTTCCGAATCCGCTGTACGTACATTAATCCGTTTAGTTTTGTGGTGCTGAACTTCGCAGCGCTGCACGCGAGCCCCAGGAAAGGAACGTCCATCGGCAACCCGGAGTCAACCCCGTCTAAAATTTCCGCTTTATCTGGAGCCCCGTTCTCGGGAGGAACATTAACTGTGTGTTAATTGGCAGGAAATTGCTGGCCCCGGGCTCCCCTTCCCTCTGCTCCCCCAGCTCCACGCGCCGAAGGGACCGACCGATTCCGGCAACAGCGAAAACACAACTTTCCTCTCCATCCAAGGAGCCAGATGACGGGCGCTGTTTTTCAAAGGCCTCTTTGTCCGTAAGATGGCGTTTGAATTAGGAACTTGTTTAGCCAGATTCTCTTGTTACAATTTACTGATTCATTGGGTGGAGAGTGGGAGGGCAGGATGACAGAGCCAGACAGCTTCAATTAATGATTTTTTTTTTTAATATCTCATTCAAACACAAATGCATCTTAAAATATATCCTGAACTAGACAGCAGGAAGAATTATCAATTTTAACCTGCTTGTGCCTTTAAATGACCTGCTGGGGGGAAATAAAGTGTTTTATCACTACTTTCCAGAGACAAATTGTAAAGCTGTAAAAGATGAAATCCGTGGCGTTTTTCTTAAGAACCAGAGGTGGTGGAGAAAGGGATTTTTGAGAAAAAAAAGATCTCCAGGTCTCTCCTGCCCTCTCAATGAGACCATAACGAAAGCGAAGTATCATTAGGGTTGGTACCAAGGAAACAAATTTCAGTTTCAGCAACAGAAGAAGCCAAGAGAAGGATCCCATGCAGGTCTCCCACCTGTTCTGACAGATGCCATTCTTTTGATGGCGGTCTCTGGATCCCATCAGCATGGATAAATCTGGAATTAGATCCCAGGAGATCCTTACAGCTCATCCCCCCGCTTCTGTTTTCCCCAGCGCGACCCGCGGGGCAGCAGGTCCCACTGGCACTGGGACACACTGGGACAGCACTGGGACAGCGCTGGGACAGCGCTGGGACAGCACTGGGACAGCACTGGGACAGCACTGGGACGGCGCTGGGATGAGCTGGGACAGCACTGGGATGCACTGGGACGGCACTGGGACAGCACTGGGACAGCACCGGGACAGCACTGGGACAGCACTGGGATGCGCTGGGACAGCGCTGGGACAGCACTGGGATGCGCTGGGACAGCACTGGGACAGCACTGGGACAGCACTGGGATGCGCTGGGACAGCACTGGGACAGCACTGGGATGCGCTGGGACAGCGCTGGGACAGCACTGGGATGCGCTGGGACAGCACTGGGACAGCACTGGGACAGCACTGGGATGCGCTGGGACAGCACTGGGACGGCGCTGGGACAGCACTGGGATGCGCTGGGACAGCACTGGGACGGCGCTGGGACAGCACTGGGACAGCACTGGGACAGCACTGGGACGGCGCTGGGATGCGCTGGGACAGCGCTGGGACAGCACTGGGATGCGCTGGGACAGCACTGGGACAGCGCTGGGACGGCGCTGGGACAGCACTGGGACAGCACTGGGATGCGCTGGGACAGCACTGGGACAGCACTAGGACAGCACTGGGATGCGCTGGGACAGCACTGGGACGGCGCTGGGACAGCACTGGGACGGCGCTGGGACAGCACTGGGACAGCACTGGGACAGCACTGGGACGGCGCTGGGACAGCACTGGGACAGCACTGGGACAGCACTGGGACGGCGCTGGGACAGCACTGGGACAGCACTGGGACGCGCTGGGACAGCACTGGGACGGCGCTGGGACGCGCTGGGACAGCACTGGGACGGCGCTGGGACAGCGCTGGGACGGCGCTGGGACGGCGCTGGGACGGCGCTGGGACAGCACTGGGACGGCGCTGGGACGGCGCTGGGACAGCACTGGGACAGCACTGGGATGCGCTGGGACAGCACTGGGACAGCACTAGGACAGCACTGGGATGCGCTGGGACAGCACTGGGACAGCACTGGGACAGCACTGGGACGGCGCTGGGACAGCACTGGGACAGCACTGGGACAGCACTGGGACGGCGCTGGGACAGCACTGGGACGGCACTGGGACAGCACTGGGACGGCGCTGGGACAGCACTGGGACGGCGCTGGGACAGCACTGGGACAGCACTGGGACAGCACTGGGACAGCACTGGGACAGCACTGGGACGGCGCTGGGACAGCACTGGGACAGCACTGGGACGCGCTGGGACAGCACTGGGACGGCACTGGGACAGCACTGGGACGGCGCTGGGACAGCACTGGGACGGCGCTGGGACAGCACTGGGACAGCACTGGGACAGCACTGGGACGGCGCTGGGACAGCACTGGGACAGCACTGGGACGCGCTGGGACAGCACTGGGACGGCGCTGGGACGCGCTGGGACAGCACTGGGACGGCGCTGGGACAGCGCTGGGACGGCGCTGGGACGGCGCTGGGATGGCGCTGGGACAGCACTGGGACAGCGCTGGGACGGCGCTGGGACAGCACTGGGACAGCACTGGGACACACTGGGACAGCACTGGGACAGCGCTGGGACAGCGCTGGGACAGCACTGGGACAGCACTGGGACAGCACTGGGACGGCGCTGGGATGAGCTGGGACAGCACTGGGATGCACTGGGACAGCACTGGGACGGCGCTGGGACAGCACTGGGACAGCACTGGGACAGCACTGGGACGGCGCTGGGACAGCACTGGGACAGCACTGGGACGCGCTGGGACAGCACTGGGACGGCGCTGGGACGCGCTGGGACAGCACTGGGACGGCGCTGGGACAGCGCTGGGACGGCGCTGGGACGGCGCTGGGACGGCGCTGGGACAGCACTGGGACGGCGCTGGGACGGCGCTGGGACAGCACTGGGACAGCACTGGGATGCGCTGGGACAGCACTGGGACAGCACTAGGACAGCACTGGGATGCGCTGGGACAGCACTGGGACAGCACTGGGACAGCACTGGGACGGCGCTGGGACAGCACTGGGACAGCACTGGGACAGCACTGGGACGGCGCTGGGACAGCACTGGGACGGCACTGGGACAGCACTGGGACGGCGCTGGGACAGCACTGGGACGGCGCTGGGACAGCACTGGGACAGCACTGGGACAGCACTGGGACGGCGCTGGGACAGCACTGGGACGGCGCTGGGACAGCACTGGGACAGCACTGGGACGCGCTGGGACAGCACTGGGACAGCACTGGGACAGCACTGGGACGGCGCTGGGACAGCACTGGGACAGCACTGGGACAGCACTGGGACGGCGCTGGGACAGCACTGGGACAGCACTGGGACGCGCTGGGACAGCACTGGGACGGCGCTGGGACGCGCTGGGACAGCACTGGGACGGCGCTGGGACAGCGCTGGGACGGCGCTGGGACGGCGCTGGGATGGCGCTGGGACGCGCTGGGACAGCACTGGGACGGCGCTGGGACGGCGCTGGGACAGCACTGGGACGCGCTGGGACAGCACTGGGACAGCACTGGGACGGCGCTGGGACAGCACTGGGACGCGCTGGGACAGCACTGGGACGGCGCTGGGACGGCGCTGGGACGGCGCTGGGACAGCACTGGGACGGCGCTGGGACGGCGCTGGGACGGCGCTGGGACAACACTGGGACAGCACTGGGACGGCGCTGGGACAGCACTGGGACGCGCTGGTGCTGCCCAGCCCCGTCCTCCCTGCTCCTGCAGCCAGGCCTGGGAAAAAAAGGCAGGTTTTCTTTTATTTCTTTGGTTAACAAAAGGAAAATTGCCATCTGTGGTAGGCTCATTCTTATTCTCTTCAGGTCTCTCTCCTCTGTCCACAGACACACGTGTGTGTGTGCATGTGGTCATTAGAAACATCACGCACACACAAGCCCAACTTTTCCCAGAAGTAGCAAGAAATATTGAACCCAGAACCCTATGATAGTGATATAAATAATGTATACTTTTTATGAAGTCCATTTTCACATCACAGGTTTCTTTAGAGAAATTTTTCAACTTCCAAGTTCCCTTCTTTTTTTTTCGCCCCCGTTTGCCCCTCTCAAGGCAGCATTCAGAATAAGTATTTGAGTGTGGGGGGAAGAAGGCTTCTGAATGAGCTTTAGCCAATTTAATAAAACTAGAACAAATCAATAAGCCACCCAGGCTTCTAATGCTCTCAGCATTCCCACTGACGGTTCCACAACATCAAACAGTATGGAAAACATTTTCAAGGTAAGTCCTCTGTATTCTGAAACCGGTCCCTAAAGGCACAGGGAAGGAGGATTTCTTGGCCTACCTGTTTAAAATGGGTCAGGCTCTGCATGCACAATCAGTCGGGCGCCGTTCTGCAGAGCCAGGTCTCCAGCGAAGCTTTGCTGCTGGTCTGGGTTTGGCTGGGCTCGGGTTAATTTAGTCCCCAGGACCTGGTGGGGCTGTGCTTGGATGGGGCTGTGTTGGGATGGGGCTGTGTTTGGATAGGCGCTGTATTTGGATGGGGCTGTGTTGGGATGGGGGCTGTGTTGGGATGGGGGTTTGTTGGGATGGGGCTGTGTTGGGATGGGGGTTTGTTGGGATGGGGCTGTGTTGGGATGGGGGCTGTGTTGGGATGGGGCTGTGTTTGGATGGGGCTGTGTTGGGATGGGGGCTGTGTTGGGATGGGGGCTGTGTTGGGATGGGGCTGTGTTGGGATGGGGGCTGTGTTTGGATGGGGCTGTGTTTGGATGGGGCTGTGTTGGGATGGGGCTGTGTTGGGATGGGGCTGTGTTTGGGTGGGGCTGTGTTGGGATGGGGCTGTGTTGGGATGGGGCTGTGTTTGGATGGGGCTGTGTTTGGGTGGGGCTGTGTTTGGGTGGGGCTGTGTTGGGATGGGGCTGTGTTGGGATGGGGCTGTGTTGGGCTGGGGGCTGTATTTGGATGGGGCTGTATTTGGATGGGGCTGTATTTGGATGGGGCTGTGTTGGGATGGGGGCTGTGTTTGGATGGGGCTGTGTTGGGATGGGGCTGTGTTGGGATGGGGCTGTGTTGGGATGGGGGCTGTGTTTGGGTGGGGCTGTGTTGGGATGGGGGTTTTTTGGGAGGGGCTGTGTTGAGATGGGGCTGTGTTGGGATGGGGGCTGTGTTGGGATGGGGCTGTGTTTGGATGGGGCTGTGTTGGGATGGGGGCTGTGTTGGGATGGGGCTGTGTTGGGTTGGGGGCTGTGTTTGGATGGGGCTGTGTTGGGATGGGGCTGTGTTTGGGTGGGGCTGTATTTGGATGGGGCTGTATTTGGACGGGGCTGTGTTGGGATGGGGGCTGTGTTGGGATGGGGCTGTGGTTGGGTGAGGGCTGTGTTTGGGTGGGGGCTGTGTTGGGATGGGGGCTGTGTTTGGGTGGGGGCTGTGTTTGGGTGGGGGTTGGCAGCAGTGTGGGTCACCAGGGGTGTTCAGTCCCCACTGGCCAAGGGACATTCCATACCATGTGACATCGTGCTCAGTATATATTTCAGAGGAAGGAAGGGGGGACATTCACAGTGATGGCGTTTGTGTTCTCCCATCACTGTTATGCGAGATCGAGCCCGGCTTTCCTGGAGATGGCTGAGCCTGACACAGGGAGCAGGGAGTGAATACCTTGTTGTGCTTTGCTTGTGTGCGCTGCTTTTGCTCTGCCTATTAAACTGTCCTTATCTCAGCCCAGGAATTTCCTCACTTTTCCGATTGTCTCCCCCATCCCTGGGGACAGTGAGCGAGTGGCTGCGTGGGGCTGTGTTGCTGGCTGGGTTAAGCCACGGCATGGCCTGAGCGGTGGCAATGAAGCTTCTCATGGTAGCAGATGTCCTTTGCCAATGTGACGTGTTTCAGTTCCCAGGGAACGGACACCACGCAAGCAAAACTCCTTCTGTTGGTACAGCTGCCTCATGGTTTTATCTCTGTAAAAGTGCGAACCCAGGGTGTTTCCACTGGCAGAAGTTTCTAACTGGATCTGGAAGGGACAGAAGGATGTTGCCCTGGTGCAGGGACAGCTGCCGTGGGTGAAACCAGTCCTTCCTTCCTTCCTTCCTTCGGTGAAATTGGCTGTGCTGAGCCTATGGACACGTGTCAGAACAGCGAGGCAGCTCTAGGATCAGAGCTCACCCAGCCCAGCACCGGCCGCAAAACCCTACACGGGCCGTGTGCTTGACCAGTTTTCATCCACTAATGACGTCTTTTGCTTCTGGGGAGGTCAGAAAAAAAGCTGACAGTCAGAGCGATGCTTTCTTGGCATCCAGATGTGGTCTCGGGGACGAACAGTTTGTTTCACCTGGTGCAGGTCAAGATGTCAAATGGTAATTCTTTCAGATGCCCCCTCAACTACTTCGCTCCTGCTTTGTTATCACAGGCTCATGAGCAAAGACACAAATTTGTTGTGGGAAAGGTCTGTCGGCTCCTCCCCAAATCCACGCCTGGTGTTGGACACAGAGGTGCACGGCAGCTCTTACAGCCTCTTATCTCTGAGGAGTAACCAAATAACAGCTGACTTGGCCAAACGGGCTGGGCTGTTTTCCCAGGGACTGCATGGAAATCAAAGAATCCTCACAGGAGAGCCTGGGGACCCTCCGCTGTGGTTTTCAGCCGTCGCTCCTGGTTCTGGGATCCCCGAACTCGGTGCTGATGAGGATGCCGGGAGGGCTGAGGAAGGCAGAGGAGGCCACGCCGTGTGCTTTGGCACACGACAGGCAGGTTATTTCGAGCTCAACGCACCCCCAACCAGCAAGTGCATTTGAAAAAACTGCCTTGTTTGTGCATTTTTCATATGGGGACACAAATCATAGGTTTCGCCTGGGTTCTCCCCGAAGTTTTCTGCAAGGGAGGCAGTTCTGCTCCTCCTCGTGACCCAGTGAATGGAAGGAACGTTCCCACTCGAGGAGGAGCTTTCAAACCCAGCCGAACAGCGAAACGCATTCAATTGTGTAGTGGTGGAGCGGATTTATAGCATGTTGTGAACTCTTCACTCAGACCCAGGATTTAAACAGGGGGCAGGGGCAGGAAAACACAGTTCCCTTGTTAAAACGAAAGAATGAGTTTAATATATACAGGCAGAAAGAGGAGGCAAGTCCTTTCCCTGTTAAATATTTACCATCTGAGCTCTGCTCCGGCTCCTGGCTCTCTGTCTCTCTGAAGGTGGTGGCACTTGTGACAGGAGGACACGTCCCTTAATGTATTCCTCCCTCCCAACCCACCTTGCATGGGAAACGGCCGCGGTAACAAAAAGCAGACTGTTCCCTCCTCATGAATATTAATCAGTAAACTCCCCCTGCTATTTCAAACCGAAGGCTGGTGCTAAAAGCCCTTTTTTCCCCCCACTCAAGCATTCCCCGAGGAAAACCCTGAAAGTCCTGGGAAAGACGAGGGGCCTTCTAGGCAGTGACATATAAAACTGGGAGGTCAGGGGGCACGGCGAGAGGAGGAATCAGCTTTGTTTCCGCGATGTGCTGCTGAAAGCCAAACCTTTATGGAACTTTTCTAGCCGCATTTTTGGCTATTTAGCTTTGAAAACAAAAGATTTATTTATTTTTGCCTATTCATCGCGGGTTTTGTCCCAAGTTGACAGCGGTGACATAAGAAGGACCCTCCCCGTTCTGAGCTGGGGCTGTGTATCCTCCTTTGGCCATCGCTGCTTTAGCACAAACATTATATGATCTTCAAGCCGAGGGAGGAAATCCGAGCAACGATTGCAGAGAGCCAATGTAAACACCCGTTACACCAGCTCATTCTTCCGCATAAGACAGTTAAAGCTTTCCCTGGCGAGCAGAACAGATTGCTGGGAGCATGTGTAGTACCAGATGATGTCCAGAAGCCCAGCTGAGTGTCTTCACCATCCACTCAGCTCCAGATGGAGCCAGAGGAATATTCCCAAGGTGGGACAGCGGGTGCTGGATTCCCTCCGCGATAACCCTGCACAGCGCTGAGCGATCCTTTGAACCCAGAGCGGTTTGCGATTGTGTTCGGAAATAACACACGGACTTGCCAGAGTCAGAGAGCGTATCGGTGGCCCACGTGTGTTTTTCCAGGGCCTGGCATGATAAGCCATGAGGAGTTTTTGTTGTTCTCTCTTTGGGGCAGGGTTAGCGCTTGTGGTGTGCTAGAGCATCTCCCGTGCCAAGGACGCAATTCGTGTCCTGGAGAGTCTGCACTCGAGAATAACGTTTTGAAACCTTTGTCCTTTATCGAAGGATCTGGATAGGCTTCAAAGAACGTTCTTATCCATACCTTACAGCTGGGAAGGCGCAGGCGAGGAGGGACGCCACGGCTTCCCCGGGTGAGCTGCTGTCAGACCAGGAGGAAGACGCCGCAGACCGTCCCTGCTGCGGGTGCCACATCTGGTCACGCCGGGAAGGTCAGTGCCGGGTGCCGCACGGACCAGCGCTGGTGCACTGTGACCGAGAGATGCTGCGCACCGGTGACAACCGGAGGACGCGAGGCGGGGATGGGGCACGTTCAAGCTGACCAGCCCGAAGAGAGCTGTGTTTGGAGGTTGCTGGGGAGTGACAGCTGGTGGCACCAAGCCCGTGGTGGAGTGGCAGTGAGGCTCTGAGCAGCATGGGCAACAACCTCGTCTGGGTCCGTGGGGACAGTGCTGAAAAGGGGCCCATGAGAAAGATGGGGACAGACTTTTCAGCAGAGGCTGTTGCGATAGGACAAGGGGTGATGGTTTAAACTAAAGGAGGGAGATTCAGGCCAGACATGAGGAAGGAATTGTTGGCCCTGAGGGTGCTGAGAGCCTGGCCCAGGTACCCAGAGAGGTGGTGGCTGAACCATCCCTGGAGACATCCCAGGCCAGGCTGGACGGGGCTCTGAGCAACCTGAGCTGGTGCAGATGTCCCTGCTCATGGCAGGGGGGGCACCGGGGGACCTTCAAAGGTCCCTTCGACACAAACCATCTGTGATTCTGTGACTGGATGAACACCTGAGGACATTGCTGGGGCAGAGGGTGGGAACACGGTGGGTTTTGCTGCTGGTGGTTTGCTCACTCTGTACCTAAGAGCACACATTCGACCCAAATCAGCCGTGCAGAATCCTTATTTCTGCTTTTTCTCCCCCATCTGCCCTGTTGGCTTCTGCGCTCCATGGGCTTCTCGGGTGACACCTCTCTCTCTGTGGCACTCTCTCTGTGCTTCTCAAGGGGTTCGAAAGCCTCCCAGCCGGTGATTTCTGGCAGAACAATGTATGCCATTGATAGGACAGCCTGGAGCCAGCCTGGCCCTCACAGCCCTGTTCGACTGCTGAAACTCTGTTACTGCACAAATATTCAGTCCTGACATTTTACACGCTGAAGGTGCCCAAAAGCAAACTCTCCACTGGTAAAGTTGTCTAAACAAACTAGCCGAAGCTTGGAAGGCTGGCGTTTCCCTTGGAAGCGCGTCCTCACAGATGACGGGTAGCACAGGCGTCTTTTGGAGCAGATGGCTTCCCTTCAGCTGCGCGCACAGCACGACGTACGAGGAGCAAAGCAGCCCTTGCACCCTCAGAACAGAGCCTGCTGTTGCTTCTCAGGCTAAAATCCACATTCCAGAAGGGTATAAGCTGATAAAAAGAGCCCTTGCATTTCACCTGATGATAATTAGCTTCATTGCAAGAGTAATGTCTATACATTGGTTGGTTCTTTCTCTAATATTTATTATTGTATGATATGTATACATACCTATTAGGCAACGAATATAGTGCTGCGTAAGACATAAATAGAAAGATATATTGCAATTTATGCTTACATTTATCCCATGCTTTCCTGCATAGAGATTGGCAAATGGTAAAGTCTATGGTGTCTTCCGTGGACACGAAGCCACCTGTGGTGCGGGATCACCGTGGTGTTTTCGGTACTTCACAGTCAGGTCTAACAGCCGAGCTTGGGCTGGTGCAGCCTTCCCTTTGGGGACCATTGCGCGGGTTGTAACAACAGAATAGCGCTTGGCTGCTCTGTTGGGTGTAGGAGAAACCACGTTCTACAGAGTGTGTGTCGGGTTAAGGTAGCAGGGGGATTTCATTGAGGTGGAGAGGAATCGCTCCCGTTGGCATGAGGATTTTAACAGGGCATTTTGACAGTTCTTAAAAAAAAACCAAAACCATCCCCACTTCCTGAGGTTTTCTGTGTATTGCGGAGGGAAAACACCACATACTGACTCAGTGGCAGCTCAGCTGGGAAGTGTCTCAGAAATGGCTCGTTTGTCCTTTGGTGTGGGCAGCCGCAGGACTGCGCTCTCCTAAACTGATGAGAATGGGGGTCGGGAGATGAAGGAGAGGATGTTTGGGCAGAACAGGAAGGAAAACACATGTCTCCTAAGGAGATAACACTTGGGCATCCATCACTGGGAATGCTGATGGCTATACAGTTCTCCTGCTTTTCGTCTCTCTTCTGTGTGAGCAGATGGCACAAGGGACGGCAGCTCTGCGGAGGTGACAGGAGTGACAAAACTTAATGACAAAGTTTGTAAAGCGAAGCAGTGTAAGAGAGATCGATCTACTGTTCTTCTGGCAAGACTGGCATTAATACCAAATTCAGGGAGTGATATACCTAAGGACCATACTAGATTCCCCTTACTTAAATCCTTCATGATGGTTCTGTAGTTTTTAATTCTTTTTTAACTTCTACTAGGCTTTTTGCTTCTAAGAAATCGCCTCACCAGAGCTAAGCAGTTGGGTGGGTGATTCAGGTAACACTCATCAGTTCGTCCAGCCTGGGTAGCATCATCTGATTCCTGGAAGCCTTTGGAAAGGCTCAGCTGCCCCTTCGTGTGCCCTTTTGGGCCGTGGGCATCAGGAAGGGCAGAGAGGAGAAGGTCAGAAGATGAAAGGGTCTCGAGAGTAAAGCCCTCCGCTGAGACGCGAGGCAGAATTACTTTGTCACTCAATTAGACGGGACTTTCAGAGCGTGGAATGAAGTGTTGGCCGTGGCAACACAACCCTTGTCAGCACGGGGAGGGAAGGGAAGGGAAGGGAAGGGATGGGAAGGGAAGGGAAGGGACGGGACGGGACGGAAAGGGAAGGGAAGGGAAGGTGAAGGGAAGGGAAGGGATGGGAAGGGAAGGGAAGGGACGGGACGGGACGGAAAGGGAAGGGAAGGGAAGGTGAAGGGAAGGGAAGGAATGGGACGGGAAGGGACGGGACAGGAAGGGAAGGGAAGGGAAGGGAAGGTGAAGGGAAGGGGAAGGGAAGGGACGGGAAAGGAAGGGACGGGAAGGGACGGGAAGGGACGGGAAGGGAAGGGACGGGAAGGGAAGGGACGGGACGGGACGGGACGGGAAGGTGAAGGGAAGGGAAGAGAAGGGACGGGAAGGGACGGGAAGGGAAGGGACGGGAAGGGAAGGGAAGGGAAGGGAAAGGAAGGGAAGGGAAGGGAAGGGAAGGGGGTTTGCTCACTGCGTGCCCATCGCTGACCGGCTTCTCCTCCAGTGGCACTTGGCACTCGCTGCTTCGTCCCCCTCAGCAACTCACCTGTGAGTAATCAGTGCGGAAAGCAAGGCCTTCCTAGTTTGTCTCTTGTTAGGATTTCCTACACACCAGTTGCCATCAGGATACTGCGATCAGCACAACATCCGTCAGAAAGCGAGAACCTGTGTTGTTAGAAGGGAAAATGGGCATCGGCTGCTTTTGCGAAGGGAGAACTGGTGCCAGTGGATGGTTTACTGTCAAAGGGCCTGACAAGCACCTTATTGAAACCCATGGAACAGCTGGTGTTGATTATCTGGAGTTCAGCACTAAGCTCTGAGAGCACTTTGCAGCGTCTAACGGTGGTTTCCTACATAAACCGCCTTGGAAACTGAGCTGCTTTCCTTCCAACCCCATCCAGACCTGGCTTGTGTGCCTTTGTTCACTAAAGCTCTTGTTGACTAAATCTTCTGGGACAAACACAGGACTGGCGCTTAAATCCCCAGACAAAAGCAAGCATCGATGCCTTTTCTGCTTTGAAACATCTAAAGGTCTTTCTCTGAAATTCTGAAATTCACAAGAATCCATGCCCTGAATGGACAGAAAGGACTTGCTGCCCAGGAGCCCTGGGTAATGTGCCTGTGACCGGCTGGCTTTGTGCCTTCTCTTGAGCCCCTGGTGAATGAGAATGGCTTGCTGGCAGGTAGCGCCTGGGGCTAGTGATGGCTCCTGGGAAAGGATGAGCTGGGAAACGGGGCACGAATGTAAGGAGAGAGTGAGAGAGGGGGAAACCGTCCTCAGCGACAAAGGTAAACGTTATAAATCAGAAACATTGTCCTCGAAAGGTGCATACTCTGCTTCAGTGCGGCAAGTAGCCTGCTGCCTGCTTCTGGAGTTTGCTTCATAAGCCCAGCCACTACTGGTAATTCTTTTTATTTCTGTGCTTAGCTTTATTGCAAAGGTAGAAGTCTGTGGACTTACAGAAGCTCAGACAGGTTTGCGAAATAACTACTCAGTTTTCCAGATGGCTTCTAAACCCGTATTTAGAAGATTGTCTCCTGTCTCCCTCTGAAGCTGTGAAGCATGTGGGGTGTGTTCAACAGCTGACAAATACACTGAGATTTGGAAATAATAAGGGTAGGAGAAATAATCCACCGAGATGCCGTAGCTCATGTCAGGGTGGCACGGAAAAACACTCAGCGGTCCTTCAGTGTTAACCGTGAAGTCTAGCGTGGGTTCAGGCTACTTAAAAAACCACATTTCAGCAAAACCAAAGGGGTCTTGGTCCCTTGGTAGTTCACGGGAGGCTTGTTCCCCTCGGCGTGGGGCACGGGGACCGGCAAGGGTTTGTGTGGCTGCTGGAGAGGCTGGGAAGGGGTCACAGCAAAGTCCTTGGCCCCTCTCGTCTGTTCTGGTTTTCAGTCTGAAGGGAGGTCCCGGGTATTCCATTAACAAGAAGTATTTCAGGGAGAATTTTCTGCACTAATTGCCAGGCTGTGTACTGCTGGAGAGATGCAGGCTCTGTTTATTCGCGCACTTTGAAACAGGCGGAGAGTGACAGGGTTTATGATTTAATCTCCAGCAAGCGTCTCTTGTGTTGGAGGCAGGTGAGACGCTACTCTCGTCTGTTCAAAGGTGGAGTGACAGTTTTGCGCAGGAGCCCGGCTCACCGCATCTCAGAGAAACGCTGATACAACCGCAGCCGAGACCTGGATGAGATGAGACGCTTTTCTCACCAGCGCTGCGGTGCAGGGTGCGAGTGCTGGGGTCTGATGAGCCGGGACCCCCACCAACGCCGAGCTGAAAAGGCAGGGTCACCTTTAGCACAGGGTTGAAAGCGTTATGGGTCACTCTGAAGTAAACTGGGGTGATATCTGCTCCAGAATTTCTCCTCACTGAGTTTTTTAGCACTTTCCAGCCCTTTGTACCTTCCAGTGAGGTCACAGAATCGCAGGGTGTCAGGGGTTGGAAGGGACCTCGGAAGCTCATCCAGTGCAACCCCCCCCGCCGGAGCAGGAACACCCAGATGAGGTTACACAGAAGGTGTCCAGGCGGGTTGGAATGTCTGCAGAGAAGGAGACTCCACAACCTCCCTGGGCAGCCTGGGCCAGGCTCTGGCACCCTCACCAGGAAGAAGTTTCTTCTCAAATTTAAGCGGAACCTCCTGTGTTCCAGTTTGCACCCATTGCCCCTTGTCCTATCACTGGTTGTCACCGAGAAGAGCCTGGCTCCATCCTCCTGACACTCCCCCTTTCCATATTGATCCCCATGAATGAGTCACCCCTCAGTCTCCTCTTTTCCAGATCCAGAGCCCCAGCTCCTCAGCCTTTCCTCACACGGGAGATGCTCCGCTCCCTTCAGCATCTTCGTGGCTGCGCTGGACTCTCTCCAGCAGTTCCCTGTCCTTCTGGAACTGAGGGGCCCAGAACTGGACACGATATTCCAGAAGGTCCCTGTGTGTTGTTTTCCCATCTCCCTCTATTTCCCTTGTATCAGGGTTACTCATCCCCCTCTGCTTCCATCCGTCAGAGCTCCGTGTGCTCCACGAGAGCGGGCGCAGCGTGGTCTCCGTGCCGTCCCCTCCCAGAGCTCTGTCTCGGATCACTGCGGAGCGACGGACCCGGCGGAAGCCGAGGATCCAGCAGGCAGGGCCCAGGGGTTCCGCTGCAGAAACATCTGCACAGCTCTCCGATCCAGAGCAGACCGTGGGACCCCACTGCAAACCTCGGGAGAACAAGCTGACAAATACCAGGGCTGGAAGCGCGTTCCCCCTGCAAGTGGCAGTGAGGGAAATTCGGGGCCGTTAAATAGGAAAGGGTCCCCACGTGCCCTGGAATTTATGAGCGAACGCAGCAGGACGCAGTGACTGTGCCTTCCCTTCCTCCACGCAGTCCCTGCAGTCCTCATTTCAGCGAGTGACGCACGGCACACGGATACCTGACTCACTCTCATTTCATAAGGCTTCTTGGTTTCTGCCATGGCAAAATTCAGTGCCTGGAAAACTCCTGACTTTTTATTGTCACCTTCAGAAAACCGCACAGCTCTTCCTTTTCCTGTTGGTGCCCTCAGACTGTTCTGCTCAAGAACTTTCTGTCCCAGGACACGTTGTAGGATTTACGGGATGGACGAACAATCAGATTGCCTGGTCTGTGCAGTCCATGACCTTCAACAGTGCAGGTACAATGAATATATTTTCCTATATCAACTTTTTGTGTCCTGAACACTGTTAGAAAGGCAAGAAGTGCTTGTTTGAACGCTATTCTGGCCACTTCTGCAAACCATCCCTGTCCTCAGCATTACAGTAGTGCAGGGAAACCGTATTATCCCAAAAGAAAAAAATCACTTTCATCTTCTAGTACACACTTTACTCGGGAAGAATAACTGAAGGAAAAAACAAAAAAAGGGTTATATATTGCCCAGACCATTCTGTGCGCAATTTGCATCACGGCATATGACAGGTAGTTAAAGGGAAAAACCTCGGGAAACCCAAAGAGCCGAGGGTCATTTTGAGTGCTGTTGTCTGCTCAAGTGCAGCAAAATAACCAGCTGTTGCTTCTGCCTGGCGTTCGAGAGAAAGGCTCTCCGGAGACTGAAGAACAAAGACTATATATATATATATGCAAATATATATATATATAGACCTCTCTGTATGTATGAATTACAGTTCACACTCTTAACTTCAGTAGGAGCAGGTTTCCCAGCATCAGAAACATCCATGAGCTTTTTCAGCCCCTTCTCCCCTGCCTCCCTTATTTGCTGTTTTCCCTTCAAAGCCTGGATCCCCCCATTAAGAAAGGAATACAAATTCACTGCGACCGCCTCACTGTTGCTCTGCTGCTCCATGCTTAATATTCCAGCTGGAAAGGCAGTGATTTAAACTTAGGAACAGGAGAAGAATGGCTTACATTGCAGACTGGGTAAAGCCTCTCTCTGCTCCCGTTTGGTGCCCAAAAACTCTCTCAGGCTTCACAGGGGTAATTTCTGCTCCCAGTATCAAATCCCGCGGGGTTCAGCTCCTCAGGTTGTTGCCAAGTCACCAAATACCCACAGGAGAGTCAGCTGAGATTTGGTCCAGGGGGCAAAAGCGAAAGAGGGGAGAGGGATTATGGAGGTAAATAACATCCCGTGTATGAGAACTGGGGTCATTTTCATTTGCTTCTCATCAGATCACACTTATCTTGTCTGTAGAGCCTCTCTATCACCGTCTTGTGTCTTTCACAATAATGCAGAAAACCTGGCGGGAGTGTTCATGAAGACCTGCATTAGTCTCTCCCGCTGGTGCCCTGCAGCTTTTAATTAATCAGGTCCAATTATTCAGCCTATATCCATTTGAATAGCGGATAATACTGGGAGGAATTCACTTTGAATGGGATTTATGGCCCCCTTCCCTTAAGTCATTTTCAGATAAGAGATTATAAATGTTGCAAAGTCTGCATAGATCAGTGTGATCTGAGCAGCAATAATTGATTGCTGTTAACGCTGTGATGTATTTATTCAGGGAAAAAACCTGGAAATCGGGAGTCTTTTAATTTGCAGGAAAACAATCATTTCTAATTACTTTGCCTTTAATTCAGAGAACAAACACAGCTGTTGTTTGAGGCGCTTAATGTGATTACTGGAGCTGGGGATGGGCGCTGCCTGCAGCCCCCCGCACAGTGTGTTCTGCACGGACACGAGGAGCAAGTGTGGTTAGCAGGTCCACAGAAGTTCTGCTGCCCCTCTCCTCTGCCCTGGTGGGAATATTGTGTCCAGTTCTGGCCCCTCAGCTCCAGAAGGACAGGGAACTGCTGGAGAGAGTCCAGCGCAGCCACGAAGATGCTGAAGGGAGCGGAGCATCTCCCGTGTGAGGAAAGGCTGAGGAGCTGGGGCTCTGAGCTGGAGAAGAGGAGACTGAGGGGTGACTCATTCATGGGGATCAATATGGAAAGGGTGGGTGTCAGGAGGATGGAGCCAGGCTCTTCTGGGTGACAACCAGTGATAGGACAAGGGGCAATGGGTGCAAACTGGAACACAGGAGGTTCCACTTAGAGATGAGAATAAACTTCTTCATGGTGAGGGTGCCAGAGCCTGGCCCAGGCTGCCCAGGGAGGTTGTGGAGTCTCCTTCTCTGCAGACATTCCAACCCGCCTGGACACCTTCCTGTGTAACCTCATCTGGGTGTTCCTGCTCCGGCGGGGGGGTCGCACTGGGTGAGCTTTCGAGGCCCCTTCCCATCCCTGACATTCTGGGATTCTGCGTGACATTGCCAGGCGGGGCTGAACCCGTGTGCTGCGCCTTGTTCCAAACCTGCTCCTTCCCACCTTCTGTTTAACGTGTTCCCCGCTTGGCTCACACCCCAGGGTGAGCTGGGAACCAGTCAGCTGTGGGTTTGTGCTGCTGGGAGACCAGTTCTGATGGGCTGGGAAAGTTCCCAGAGCCTTTTGTCACCTCCTGCCTCATCTGCCAGCTGCCAAAATGTGACACTCACCGGTGACAGTGAAGGGGTCAGGGTCCCTTCTTACACAGCTGATACGGCCTCGGTTGCGCCAGGGGAGGTTGAGGTTGGATTTAGGAACAATTTCTTCCCCAAAGGGCTGTGGGGCATTGGAACAGGCTGCCCAGGGCAGTGCTGGAGTCACCATCCCTGGAGGGGCTGGACAGACGGACATGAGGTTCACAGGGACATGGGGCAGTGCCAGGGCTGGGTTATGGTTGGACTCGATGATCATTCCAACCAAAACGACTCTGTGATTCTGGCACTTTGAAACCCAAGAGCTACTAAAGAATAATTTGAACACTGTGACTGTCTTTTCGAAATGAGGTGGTATTATATTCCCTTTTATTCTCCTGATGGAAACGTTAGTGACTGATGGGTTCAAATGAACTTCGCTGTGTAATCCGTTAATGTATTTACATCCCCTGGCAGCTGGCAGTTCGGAGAGGATGGAAATACCCCATCTTTCATTTCTCTGTCTGGGATTCAGAGATTTTCTGCTGTCCCCCATCCTCTGCAGCAGACAAAGTGGAACAAATGTCCTTGAGCCCTGATGATAACTTGCAAGGAGCAGAGGTGATGAGCAGCAAATAGCGTGATGAAAACAGACTAGAGGGGCCAAATAACAGCATATATCCTATTTTGCTGCAGGGCCTTTCTGTTTAAAGCAAACTCCAGGGTTTGGATGCGGTATTGTTCTGGTTTGTTGTTTTTTTTTTTTTCCCCTCTGTGCTTAGTCTTCAGCAGCAGAGATCTCTCAGGTTTCAGAGCCGCTCTGTAATTAGAAAGAACAGCTTAAATCCTGACTTCAAACGAGAAGCCACCAATCTGCTGTGTAAACAGAGAGCTCCTGGGAGGGTCTTTAAAATGTGTTACACCCCTGGGGGGGCAGGGGCCAGATCCTGGAGGGGCTGGAGCCCCCGCACTGGGACGTGGGGGAGCTGGAGCTGCCCGGTGCCGCTGCACAGCACGGCCATGCGGGGTTGCACAGCACGGCTGTCCCTTCTCTAACGCCAGATCTCTGCTCTCCTGCAGCCTCCTGAGGTTTTCTCTGTGTCAGAAGGGAGCACAAACAGTTTTTGCCTTGATAGCTGAATTGCACAGTGCATGGTGCTGGCCCCATGAGCTGCAAGGGTGGAGGAGGTTTGGAAAATAACGGGATAACCTGATCCAGTGCGGACAAAGTTCCTTCTTCATCATTTTTTTGAGTGAATTTGAGCTGGCACGTGGCATCTCGGGTGTCTGAGATAGATAGTGCTCCGTGCTGAATTGGCTCGGGGCTCCCCCAGCTCTGCCCCACTTCCCAGGATGGGGCTGCACCCCAAAACAGCTGCTGCCAACAGCTGGAACACCGTGTGCCTCTGTGCAGATACAGAGCAGGCTGGGGTGTGAAGGTCTGCCAGACCTTTGGCAGAGGGTAAGGACATCTGTGCAGGACCTCTATTGTCCCACTGCTACCTGCCTTACCTGTGCTGCCTGTTGTTAAGGGGATTTTAATGTTGCTATGAACAGGAATCTCTGGAATTCCCTGGTAAGCACATACAGCTGACTTGTTCTAGAAATCACCAGTAGAGCAAGTATAGCTGACGTGCTGCTTAGTTTACAAGAGCTCGTGGAACCTTTGGCAGGCCAAGAATGAATGAGATCAATTCCCTCTGGCCTGAGCTCTCAGCAAAGACCAAAAAAGCTCCTGACAGCTTAAGAACTGACCAGGGAGCGTGTGGCTGTGTAGAGGCACCTTTATCCCCGTTTGTGCTGCCTCGTTCTGGCTTGAATTGTTCACGGAGGGCCAGACTTAGCATTGCGAGCCCATCCGTAAGGACTTGTGTCCTCGCTTTTAAACGTCCCCGGTGTCCAGGTTCTGGCTGTGCGGGCAGGTCCTGCTCAGCGGATCCCCCGGGGCGCTGGGAAGGGGCAGGGGCTGTGGGGAGAAACCTGCTCGCCGTAGGGAAATAATGGCGTGTTGTGCATGCGATCCTTTGCCCTTTTGGCTGCCGAAGGAGCCTCCATCAGCCTTGCCCCTCCGGGCCGGGGCTGGGAGCGCACACTGGGCCCTCTGTTCATCGCTGGAACGAAATCCAGGCGGCCTCAGCACCTCTGACACAGCAGCCCCTCCGCCGCTGCAGCGAGCCGCGAGTTTCTCGACCGTAATGAGCTTGTTTTTCCATGAGGTTGCTGTAATAAGCTGCAGTGAACAGAGCGCTGCAGGATGCGGAGCGAATGGGTGATAGCACGGCAGATGAAATTCCACGTTGATAAACGTAGGTGTGGGGGAAAAAAGCGATGCTAAGCGGATGTGTCCGTACGTTAGCTCTTACCACCCAGAAGGGAGATCGTGAGCCGTCCAGGGGAGGAAAACTGTGCAGCACCAGCCAAACTGGAGGTGGGGAGGGAGCGGTTGGGAAAGGAGCCGGCAGCAAAACAGAAAACATCATTATACTGCTGTATAAACCCATGGCACGTATGTGTCCTGGATGCTCGTGGTCCCCCAGAGAGGACGGTGGAAGGAGAAGCAGCGTGATGGGGGCTCCGGCGGGGGTCAGGGGCAGGGACAGGGCTGGGGTGGCCACAGGTGACATTGGGAAGAGCTGTGGGGCAGGAGGCGCAACAGGTGTGAGATGAATCCCTCCCGCACGGAGACTGAGCCGGCTCCTCAGCTGGGAAAGCTGACAGCGGAGGGGGCTCCACCAGATACCCACCGAGTTGTGATGTGCCCGGAGATGTAAGCAAGGAATGATCCTTCGCTCTTCATCACAGCATGGGAGCCAGGGCACAGGAAACACAGTCACCGGGCAAAAGCTTTAAAGGAAAGTGAAAAGAATCGCTTCTTCATCAAACCTGGAACTCATTGCCATAGGGCACAAGTCAGTGACACAGTTATAGATGAGCTCAAAGGGTTTGGAAAACTCGTTGAAGTGAAGTTGAAAGAGGGGATGCCGAACACAAGGATGCAGATGCAACCTCCAGCTCAGGAAGTTTCTACATTCCAGGTTGCAGGAAATTAGGAAAATATCCATCCTGTTCCTCTCCTGTGTTTTGCTCTAAGCTGCCACATTGGCTACTGCCAGATAGGATGCAGAAGATTTGAGTCTTCAGGGGGGGTTTGATTAGATATGAGGAACAATTTCTGCCCAGGGCAGTGCTGGAGTCACCATCCCTGGAGGGGTTGGACAGACGGAGATGAGGTTCTCAGGGACATGGGGCAGTGCCAGGGCTGGGTTATGGTTGGACTCCATGATCTTGAGGGTCTTTCCCAACCAAATGATTCTATGATTCCAAGGCAGGTACGGCAGAGGCTGCATTGCAGATCTCGCTGTGGCCAGACCAGCGCAGGCTCCGCATCCTCCAGGAAGCGAGGCAACACTTAACAATCAATGTACTCCTCCTTGTGACTGATGCTCTTTCATCACAGTCCTCCTCCAGGGAAGGTTTAGCTGTTAGGAGCGCGTGAGATTAATTCCTAACGAGGAATTGTCCAACCGTTTCCTTTAGGGGAGCAGCCACAAGAAGACAGACCTCTGTTCTGCATCGCTGACTGCTTTAGGTCATCCCCAGGGATGGCGTGCAAGCAAAACCTCTTGAACCCTCTTGAACTTTAAGGAAAATCATTGCTGGATTTTCCATCTGGGGCTGAGCGCGGAGGGGCCGTCTGGAGCCAGACCCACGGCGGTAGCTCAGCTCTTCATGTCTTCTGTCTCATACAGAAAATTCACCATCAGGTAAACTGCATTAAAAGGCTTCGTTCTATGGGAGCGCTGTTTACTCTGCCGAAGAGCGTTAGCAGGCCACCTTCTCTGCTTCTCCAGGACTTTCATCTCCCCTCTCTTTCAGGGAGAGTGGGTGTAATAAGATTCAAAGCTCTGCCGTGTAATTGTCGTGAAGTTTATATCCCGTGATTCCTGTTTGTGAGCAGAAATAAATCAAGCACCTGGATCAGCCCGCTCTCTCTCTCTCCCCCCTCTCCCAAGCACCCAATGTGATGAGAAAACTGCTGAGACACAACCACAATTAACGAGGGGGTCACATTTAGTTCAGCACCGTGGGCTGGTTAATTGGCTGATTCCATTGCAGTTCCCCTTATCTGTGTGCCAGCACCACTTCTAACGAGCCACTTGCTGGGTAATTAGTCCTGTGCAGGGTCTGGATCCTGAAGCTGGTCACCGGTCACCACTCCCTCGGCTGGTGGGGCTGCTTCACCACAGCCCCTCGCTGAGCCGGGCAGGCGACACGAGGAGAAACGGAGGAAAGGCAGCCTTTGTTTTGGGGAGAGAACCTGGCCCTGTGTTTCCCCCTCTCCTCTGCCCTGGTGAGGCCACATCTGGAATATTTTGTCCAGTTGTGGGCCCCTCAGCTCCAGAAGGACAGGGAACTGCTGGAGAGAGTCCAGCGCAGCCACGAAGGTGCTGAAGGGAGCGGAGCATCTCCCGTGTGAGGAAAGGCTGAGGAGCTGGGGCTCTGAGCTGGAGAAGAGGAGACTGAGGGGTGACTCATTCATGGGGATCAATATGGAAAGGGGGAGTGTCAGGAGGATGGAGCCAGGCTCTTCTGGAGCTGGAGAAGAGGAGACTGAGGGGTGACCTCATTAATGTTTATAAATATATAAAGGGTGGGTGTCAGGAGGATGGAGCCAGGCTCTTCTGGGTGACAACCAGTGATAGGACAAGGGGCAATGGGTGCAAACTGGAACACAGGAGGTTCCACTGAAAGATGAGAAGAAACTTCTTCATGGTGAGGGTGCCAGAGCCTGGCCCAGGCTGCCCAGGGAGGCTGTGGAGTCTCCTTCTCTGCAGACATTCCAACCCGCCTGGACACCTTCCTGTGTAACCTCATCTGGGTGTTCCTGCTCCGGCGGGGGGATTGCACTGGGTGAGCTTTCGAGGCCCCTTCCCACCCCTGACATCCTGTGATTCTGTGTTTCCTTGTGCTCCTTGTGCTCGGTGCTGCACGGCAGATCGGCAGCAAGGCATTGCCTCGAGAAGTTCCACCCCCATTCAAATGCATCTCGTTTTAATGAACAAAACTGTAATGGGATATAATGATCCCCGCTAAAAAAAAATGGAAATAATAAGTTTAGGAAGTAACCAAACAGAGATCTGAGAAACAGAAAGAAAGAGTAACATTGGGATGGAGGCACTTTCTCCAGCATGGTGGGAAGGGCTTTTCAGGGTGAGGTGTGCCCTTGTTTTCCCGGTGAGTGGACAAGACAGAAGTGCTGATCTTATGTATTTTAACCTAAAAAGAAGTCCATCCTGTGGTTTCAGATAGGCTGTGAGTGAGGAGGCATTCGTGCCGGCTGTGATGTGCCAGACAGCCCACAGGAGACACGCATGAGGTGATTAAGGCAGGAAAATTAAAACACGCTGGAGGTGAATGATTGGAAACGATCGTTTGCGTAGCCTCTAATCTACTGATTTCTCATGCGAATACTTGCATGGAAAGCAGGTCGCTCTGGGATAGGGTGGTGAGGAGCGGGGGCACGGGGAGCAGACGGGGCAGGACCCGCGGGGACGCAGCGGGACGGGACGTGGCGGCGGGGAGGGACGGGCAGAGCTGCTGGTGTTTTCATCCCCCGTGCTCAGCCTCAGTGGAGAAAGGAAGAGATGGACGTGCCTGCTCAGTTCGTTCTGCTCCAAATGCAGCGTGAGCACCAGCACCCCGCCGAACGAGGGAGTTCTGGAGGAAAGAGATCCCCCGTGTGAGCGAGAGAAGCGGCGAGCGCTGCTCTGTGTCCTTTCATCTCCCGGCAGGCAGGACACCGGAGCACAAACCTGGGTGGTTTGGTCTCTGTGCTGGCTGGTGTCGGAAAGGAAAGGCGTTAGGAATCCGGAGCCCACGCTCTGCCAGCTGCAGCTACAGCTACGTCGGGGTTGCTCACATTTCATACGGCTTTGGAGCTCAGAATTTGGCGGAGCTGAGCACTTCTGAAGAAAATTATCTGAGGGAGGCAAGAAGCACTCCAGTATGTCAAAGAACAGGCTGGGACGATTGATGTGTTTGGGGCCATGTTTTCCAACTGCTGCCTGCTGGGAGCCACATCCATCTGGCTTTTGTTTTTTCTTCTACCAAGTACCATCTGATTTACTCAGGAAGAATGAAGCAACCACTGTTCAAGGGAAAATCTAAGGCAATTCAGGTCATCCTAACGTCGGTGGATAAGACACCTGAAGGCTTTGATATTATTACTGAGATATTAGAATTGGAGAAGCTTTAAATACAGCATTTAGAACCTTGGGAAGTTGCTCAGCCCGAGCACTAGTAGGGTTGATGCAGGAAAATCCTGAGAATACCAAGAGAGAAGTTAGGAGTTTGTTATTATTATCATTATTATTATTATTATTAAACTCAGGCTGCCTTTGCAAAGGTACGAACGAGAAACCATGTTGGTTTTCCTGTACAACTGCATTGCCCACAAGCATCTTGAATATCCAGTGCAGTCTGTCAAAATGTACAGTCCTGATGTTCTGCCAGAAGGGAATATACGTATACCCTGTGCAATATTTTTCCTTTTTTTTCAGGAGCCCAGTGTTAGCCAGTGCAATTCTGCTGGAGAGATGAGAATTTTCAAGGGCCAGGCTCACATGTTTCTGATACTGTCCGTGGCATTTCTAACAGCCCAGTGCTCAAATCTGCTATTTGTGCTGTATGTGGGTGTGATTTGTTTTGCTACCAAACCAGTAATGCTATCGTTAGTCCGGCTTAGATGTGCTGATACTAATAAGCCTCGTATTGGTAAAAAAACATGTTTTCCTCCAATAAGAAAGGTTTTGACAAAATAAGGGTGTTTTTTAACAGTTCACGCAAGGAAGGAGAAGGGAATGGAAGAGGGAGTGATGTGTTGCTTTAGCTCCCCCAGTCTAGTTAAAGCAGCACCATGTCTGTGTGTGGACAAGAGCTTAGGAAATGCGCCGTCTTAGTCTGGGGGACAGGACTTTAAAGCAGTCATTGAAGTCTAGTGTCAGCTTTCAAGCCTGAAGAATATTATTTTATTTAGGCTTCCAGACCAGCCTTGCTTCAGGAATGCACTTAGGTTGTTTTTAAAGCAAACATGAAATCAATAGCCTGGTGTTCGGCTCTGCTGTTCTTGCCAGCGCCCAAGGACCACACATGGGTTTCCCTCCTTCCCTCCGTCACGCCGCGCTCGGGGATGCAGGCGGAGAGGTTCCAAACGGCCAAACACCATCGCACACCTGGGCGGGTTTTTGCCGCAAAAGTATTTTCCATCAGGCTTCCCTCCAGATATTGCGGCGAAAGGACCGAGTCACACCATCCCCGTCACGGATTTCATCCAGCCCCCAGATGAATTTGATGTGAGCAGAGCTCCCGGAGGAGCCCGTCAGCTCACCTCACCCCTTATAATGCTGCTGGTGGGACCCAGGGCTGCGGTTTCCAGTTTGGCCCTGGCAAATACCAAGAGAGCAAGGGAGCCCTGGGCCTTGCCAGGGGCAAGGAGATCAATGTTTTACCTCCATCCCTGCTGGAACAGGCGTTTCACCTGCAGCAGCACTTGGGAGAGCTGGCAGGGCTGGGACCTGCACCTGGGCTGCAGCTCACAATGAAAACACACGTTAGCAAAGAGGGGAGAAAGAGGCTGGAATTGGAAGTGACCCTCTTGTGTTTGATGCCATTCAGAGGAGATGTTCTTCCTTTAGGACATTAATAGTTGCAACAGAAGCTGTAATATTTCAACAACAGTGGTGATTAGGAGCAAAGAGGCAGCTAATCTCCATCTAAAAAGAGCCAACTAGCCCGTCCTTTAGCCCCCACCGAGCTGCACATTTAAATACCATGAATATTCACTGCTTGGCACCCAGCTGGCAGCTGAGCTGTTTTGACACAAAAACCTTCAAACTCAAAGAGTTTTTAATCAGTCTGCAAGAGAGAGAAGAAAGTGAGAGAAAGAAATAGGAACAGAGAAAATGAATCAAGGAGTCCAACAGAGAGGGGGGTACCTGAATCCAGTTAACCCCTTCCCTGCTCTGCAGCCCGCAGCGTGCAGAGGGGACACGCCATCACCCCATCCCTCCTGGACACCCCATCCCTCCTGGATGCCCAATTCCTCCTGGACACCCCCGTGCTCCTGGGTGCCCCACACCCCCAGGTATCCCATCCTATCCCCTCCCATCCCACACCGTCCCATCCCGTCCCACCTGAGTGCCCGTTCCCCCCATTTCCTCTGGCTGCCCCGTTCACCCCGAGTGCCCCATCCCACCCCGATGCCCCTCGCCCCAGGCACCCCCCACAGAATCACAGGATGTCAGGGGTTGGAAGGGACCTCAAAAGCTCACCCAGTGCAATCCCCCCGCCGGAGCAGGAACACCCAGATGAGGTTACACAGAAGGTGTCCAGGCGGGTTGGAATGTCTGCAGAGAAGGAGACTCCACAACCTCCCTGGGCAGCCTGGGCCAGGCTCTGGCACCCTCACCAGGAAGAAGTTTCTTCTCAAATTTAAGTGGAACCTCCTGTGTTCCAGTTTGCACCCATTGCCCCTTGTCCTATCACTGGTTGTCACCCAGAAGAGCCTGGCTCCATCCTCCTGACACTCCCCCTTTCCATATTGATCCCCATGAATGAGTCACCCCTCAGTCTCCTCTTCTCCAGCTCCAGAGCCCCAGCTCCTCAGCCTTTCCTCACACGGGAGATGCTCCGCTCCCTTCAGCATCTTCGTGGCTGCGCTGGACTCTCTCCAGCAGTTCCCTGTCCTTCTGGAGCTGAGGGGCCCACAACTGGACACAATATTCCAGATGCACCCTGCACACAATATTCCACAGCACCCTTAGCATCCATAGCATCCTCAGCACGCATCCCCTCCTGCTGCCTTTGCTGTTCCCCGGCGCCGGGTTTTTCACTCTCACCCTTGGCTGTGTTGGTGACTGGTTCCCAATACCCTTCTGTTCCCGGCAGCACAGTTTCGCTCACCGTTTGCAATGTGCTTTGGAGCAGCCGGTGTTTGCCTGCAAGGAGTTTTCATCTCAGAAGGAGGCCTGGCAGTGTGAGCAGCTGCCTTCTCCAGTGTCCTTACTGGAGTCCGAGTTGCCTGCAGCCCCCGCGAACCCCTTCGCTTTGATTTGTGCAGCGGGATGAACCACGCGGCTGCAAATACAGAAAATCTTGCCTTGCCCTGGAAGAAGGAACCCTGCCGTACTCTGAAGTGTTTCCCCAGCGCTGATGGGTCACCCAGCAGCCCCTGTTTAACCCGATCAGTCCTGTGCACACCACGGCATTTCTGTCCCGCTCTCCTGGGCACGCACACAGAGTTGCTGCTGCAGCTGCGTGCTGTTATGTCAGCCGTGGGTACCTGATTTGGCTGGGAAGTCGGGTGACATGGGCAGACTGTGCCCAGTCTGTGGGAACCCTTTACCGTGCAAAACTGACCCGTCTAAGTTTTCTAAATGCGTTTAACTTGGTGGAGCGTGGGTGAGGTCTGCACTGCTCTGCTGGGGCTGGGCTGGAACCGGAGCGTGAGGGATGGCGGGGAAGACCACAGGGAGAAATTAGTGTAACCGAGATGGGAGATGAGCATTCGGGAGCAGGTTTTTCCTGCATGGCTTCCCCAAACCTGAAGCTAGTGTAAGATTTCCTACGAGTTAATGAAGCTGTGGTGACTTCTACAGTCTGAGACTCTTTTGGGAGGAGGAAGCAGAAAGATTTGGGTTCAACATTTCATTAGTGCTCCCAAGATCCTCTGATGCTCTCCAGACTCCGAGGTCTCACCCAGCACTTCAACATTTATAAGTGTGCACACAATAGCCAAATGTGCTTCAGAATCTCTTCCCGGGCAGCAGCCGAAGTGGCTTTGCAGAGATCGGTACTGACTATTCATGTCGGTAATTATTTCGAAGGGAATCCTCCCCGTGAAGCGTGCCTGGAACAGCATCAGACCCGAGGGCTGTGGGAGGCGCATCCATCAGCTGTGCTCCGGGATGGGTCCTGGAAACTCGCAGCTGGGGAGGAGGATCCATTTTCCTGTGTACTCAAATGAGAAAATAGCACGCGCTTTGCTTCAGTCTCTTCTTGCCAACATCTGGTCAGTACTTACAATGAATTCGCACAGTTGCTGTGAACTATATCTGGGCATGCTTCCCTCGCCTGTGGAAAAATGTGGGAATCTAATCAGCCAGCACAAAACACAAGGTGTTCCAGCTAATATGTGTCTCAAAGACCCTGAGGACATGGATTTGGAATATTTTAGAGGAGGTGGATCAAAAGTATTTCACTTCACATTCCCCTCCACTTTTTGTTGCCTGACTCCATCATATTTCCATGGAGTTAACACCTTCGCGTTGGGCTCGCTCCCCTGGCTCTGCCCGGTCCCAGGTGAGACACCGAACAGAAGTTGTGGCCAGCTGTGGTGGTCGGAATTCCACGGCACCTTTTGGTGCTGGAGCGGTTGGTGCCACAGCCAGCCCTGGCGAGGGGCTGCGGTGGAGCGTGGCGCAGAGCCCACGAGAGCTGGGGAACGTCTGTGAAACAGGAAGGGTCTCAGGCTCTTGTTGTAGGTTGGATCACATCTTTGTGGAGGAATCCAAACAGGGGTGCAAGCAAAGGCCCTGCAGAGAGCGAAGCACCGCAAGAGGGGCAGAAAGGGGTGGTGGTGACGGGACATTTGCTGTTTGACAGCTCACCGACCTTCTCTCGTCCTGAGCTGCCCGACTGTGCAGTGACCCCGAACAGGAACCAACCTGGCTGGAAAATAAACTTGTGGGGTTTTTTTTTTTTTTACGGGTTGTTTTTTTATCTGTATCAGTGCTCTCCTCAGTGTCAGGGCTTTGCACAGAGCGGGGAGAGGGGGACAAATGCCTCTCTCAAAAAAGCTGCAGAAATTCGCAAGTGGTCAGGGCAAACCATCCCAAAGTGCTGCCACTGAGATTCTGCAGCTGATGCGTGTGGATGCTGCAACCTTGGGAACCTTCTGGTGCGGCACCCGGGTCCTGAACAGCAGCAGCACTTGATGCCTCAGCTCCTTCCAGCTCTCCTGCAGAATCATGTCTTCTCCGTCCTTCTCCTCTGGGACCCAGAGGAGAAGAATCTGGTGATTCCCTTCACTCCTTCCTTGGCACATCCGTGGCTGCTGGATCCATCTCTGCGCTGCTGGATCCATCCCTGTGCTACTGGATCCATCCCTGTGCTGCTGGATCCATCTTCTGCTGCTGGATCCATCCCTGTGCTGCTGGATCCATCTTCTGCTGCTGGATCCATCTTCTGCTGCTGGATCCATCCCTGTGCTGCTGGATCCATCTGCTGCTGCTGGATCCATCTTCTGCTGCTGGATCCATCCCTGTGCTGCTGGATCCATCTCGCGCTGCTGGATCAATCTTCTGCTGCTGGATCCATCTTCTGCTGCTGGATCCATCCCTGTGCTGCTGGATCCATCTCGCGCTGCTGGATCCATCCCAGTGCTGCTGGATCCCATCTCGTGCTGCTGGATCCATCCTTGTGCTGCTGGATCCATCCCTGTGCTGCTGGATCCCATCCCTGTGCTGCTGGATCCCTCTCTGTGCTGCTGGAGCCATATCGTGCTGCTGGATCCCATCCCTGTGCTGCTGGATCCCACCTCGTGCTGCTGGATCCATCCTTGTGCTGCTGGAGCCATCCCTATGCTGCTGGATCCCATCCCTGTGCTGCTGGATCCATCCCTGTGCTGCTGGATCCATCTCGTGCTGCTGGATCCATCCCTGTGCTGCTGGATCCATCTCTGTGCTTCTGGATCCAACCCTATGCTGCTGGATCCCATCCCTGTGCTGCTGGATCCATCCCTATGCTGCTGGATCCATCCCTATGCTGCTGGATCCATCTCGTGCTGCTGGATCCATCCCTGTGCTGCTGGATCCATCTCTGTGCTGCTGGATCCATCCCTATGCTGCTGTATCCCATCCCTGTGCTGTTGGATCCATCTCTGTGCTGATGGATCCATCTTGTGCTGCTGGATCCCATCCCTGTGCTGCTGGATCCAACTCGTGCTGCTGGATCCATCTCTGCGCTGCTGTTGCCCGGGCAGCACAGGATCCCATGTGGGATGCTCTGCCTGCCATAGGGAATGGGTTAAATGCTGTAAAACTGTCTTTTTATGGAACCTCTTGGCAATGCAGAAAACTTTCCCATGGCCAGGGTGTTCTTTCTATTCAACAATCTGTTCCCAGAAAGCAGCCCATTTAACCAGATTTTCTCTGTTAAGAGGCTTCAGCTGCATTTGTTGCTTTTTTGGGCTTGTTCAGTGTGCTGTAAACTGCAAACCAGCGTCTTATGGTAGATTTGTCTGAGGCAACCGATGCTGCTGGGGAGCTCCTGGAGAGCCAGATGTCACATTCCAAGAGTCATCTGTGTTTAAACACATGGCCACACGTTCTCAGCACTCTCGGCAGCCACCAAACTAAAATTCGAACCTGCATTTTCCTTCTCCACACCCACCTGCACCCAGTGGAGCAAGGGAAGAAGTTTCCAGGACCTGAGCGGGATCGTCTCTTTTGCTTAGACGAGGAAAAAAGAAAAAGACATTCCTGTTTGCAGAGGGCTGAACTTATCTTCCCAAGCGGGGCCTCTGATCTGTAGGGTCTCGCAGGCAGACAAACACGGAGTGCAAGCAGGATAATCCCATTTTCCTCTCTGGCTCTGGAGAGGAGGAGGAGGAGGAGGAGGAGGTGGAGGAGGAGGAGGAGCAGGGCTGAGAGCTTCATCACCAACCACCGAGATCCATATCAAAGCTCCAGCCTCCCAGGGTTCATTAGAAGGCATTTATTTCTGCATATTCCGGGGGGCGGAGGAGGCAGATAACTTTATTCACAATGCAAATAGGCTGCCCTTACTTTCAACCCTTCCTTCAAACCGGGAGACATTAAAAAATCATGAGCTCTTCTAAAATAATAAATGCATTAATTCTGCTGGATGTTGTGCTCCTGGTGCCTCCAGAAATGTGCCCTGGCACCATTTGATGGGAAAATCCAGTGAAATCTGTTAACTCTGCTCTTGCCCTTGCTCCCTAAAACACTGTTAAATGTTCAGTCGGGCGGACTGAACCCCATATTAGAGCACCCGGCTTGTTAAAAAAAAATTGTCGTCAGGTAGTTTTGCACAGCAGGACTAAGATGCTGAGGAGAAGTCAGCCCAGCTCTCTCTGCAGATTTGAAGTGCTGGTCTGTGATTTACTGCTGGGGAGCAGCGAGTTACGAAGCTCATCGCAACACAGCATCCTGCTCCCCTAGTCCAGAGGGAGCCGGCTATTAATAAATCAGAACCAGCGCTAAGCTACGGGGATAAAAGGATCTACATTAATATGAAAATATTAGGATCGGAGAGAGCAGATTATCATCTAAATGGGTTAGAATGAGATAGCACCATTGTTTTGCTGCAAATCTCATTAGACAGCAATCCCAGGAGCAGTGGTGGATATCTTCAGAGCCTTGGGAGCGCAAGAACTGTTCCAGACCTCGGCATGGGGACGGGTGGCCTTGGCTGTCCTGTCCCATGGTGATAAACCCACCAGCTCTGCCCCGAGCTGCAGAACCTTCGTAGAATCCTACAATGGTTCGGGTTGGAAGGGACCGTCAAGATCATCCTAAACAGAGATGTTGCAAACAAGCTGCGGCCCAGCCGCTGAGTAGAGTTTAGTCCACTCGAGATACAAAGGACCTTTCGTAATGCGCCGTTTTGATTTTCACAAATATTCTCTGCATTAATGATGAAGTGGGTAAACGCGCCCCGTTTTCCTAGATAACGCCCCTCTGGGGCTCCATGGGGACCGGGGCGGGTCTGGCGTTTAAGCTGAAGAAATCTCAGTTTAACACTGGAAGTCTCTGGAGGGGCAGCTGTGAAATGCGGCCCCCCGCTGCTCCTCGGGGATCCCCGCTGCTCTGGAAAGCTCTGCCCAAAGCATCCAGCCCTTGCCAAGTCTTCCGCTGGATTTTTGTTTGTTTTGGATTTCTTTTTAAACATCTGAAACCAACAAACTTTAAAAAATGCTCTAAATCTATCAACTTGAGTTAATCCCTTCAAATAAAATAATAAAAAAATTAATTCCTCCAGGCTGCCAACTTGCATTTCAAGATTTTAGTCTAAAATGGATTTAAATGACTGAAATTCTAAACCCTCAAAAAATGGAGTTTAATTGAAAAAAGCCAATGTTGGGGTTTTTTTTCTCCTGTGGGACTTGCAGCTGCTGATGGCACCCGATTCACCTGAAGTTTAAGACGGTTCTTATGGAACATGCCTGTGTGTGTAAATCCACATTTTGCTCAGTATTTTAGCAGAACAGGCGTCGCAGATGAGGACGGGGAAGAAGAACAACCCCGAACACCCAGTGGACACTCATGTTTGTGTCCACGCCGTTGCAGAACATTCGGTGGCCGTTGTCTCTGAAGAGCTTTGCTACCTGTCTCATCACCCTGGAAAAAATCTGTGTGGTATTAAGTAGAGAATAATCAATCCCACTGTCAGCAGATAACCCTCTAGGAAAGAAACGCAGAAGAGTTATGCTTGTCTTAGCAGGTGTTGCTTGTTGATATCATCTCAAATTTGGAGGTTATTGCATTTGAAGAGCTTTTTCTGGAACTGTTCTGAGAACATGCCCGTGGTGGGGTAAATGGGTGGAATATGATTTAGCTTTAAAAGATCTGGCTCTGTAACAGTGCGTATCTCTAAAATTACATCTTTCACCTTACAGCCAGCCGGATGGATGTCATGCGGTACCGTACATCTTGAAGGCAGCGCTGAATTCACACCCTGGCCCCAGCTAGAAGACTCGTGAATTGATGTCCAGGGCCAGTTTGCTGGAGAGCAAAGCAACGCTCAGGGCTGGGTCCAGAGCCAGAGTCCCCGTTCGGCTGCTGGGAGCACTGGTGTTACCCTCCGTGTTTGACTAGGAATGAATGGTTTGGTTTTCTTCCAGACCGGTTGTACGTCGCCTCGTTATAAACCGCTGTCCTTTCCTCATCTCCTTCGGGGCCAGGACCAGCAAAATGAGCCCTTCTCCTGCTCGGGGCTTCAAACGGCTTCCACCTGTGGGGAACGTGTGAGAGAAAACACTGGGAACGGAGAAAAGGCACCAAAAAAGGGAGGGGGAAAAGCAGCATCGCAAGGAAGCCAGAGCCAAACTTCAAGTGGCGGATTGTTTCTCACCCAGGCTCTAATTAGGAAGCCTCATTTGGGAGCGTGAAGCTGTCGGGCTGCCAAATGTCAGCGTGTTTGTGGGAGATCAGGCGAGTCTTTCCGGCAGCACCCACAGTTTGGTGCCGCCGGCCTCCCCCGAGGCACAGGGGAGGGCTTTTCCGAAAATACCCCTTTTTCCTGGAGTCTGGGCTCTTCTCGCTGGCCCCGAGCAGAAAGGGTTAACGCAGCGTGCAGAATGTGACTCAGGTTCCCAGGGAAATCCCCAGCTTATCTGATGGAGCCTGTTAGTCTGCTAATTGAATCAGCTCCTATTAAAAGTGCAATGTTTTTTAATGACTGCTAACAAAGGGCCAGATTCTGATCTGATTTTTTTTTTTGATTTTTTTTTTTTTTTTGCTGGGGGATCGTTTTTGCTGATGGTGCCCAAAACACTGGGGCTCTCCTGGGGCAAGTGAGGTCCCAGCTGGGCGCAGACTTTCATGAGGCTTCACCAGGGCTGATAATGGGCAGGAAGGTTTTGCTGGGGGTCTGTAGGATGGGGAGAAGGCTGCAGTGCTGCCAGCAGAGCACAGTTTGTTGGGAGACGACCAAGGACTCCGTGTAACATAATTACTGCAAATATCTCATACGCCATCCAAGCCCTGCTCTGAGTAATTAACTTTCCCAGTGTTGAAATCGGGTTGATTTGTTGGTTCTGAATATGAGATGTTGTCTGCATCTGCATAGGAAAAATGCTGTGTGTGCGCCTCTGCATATGCACATTCAAACCTTAATTTTAATTAAAATGATGTGCATTATATCAGTATCTCTTGTTCTCTATGGAAATTGACTTTGAGAAGGTATTTGCCTAGTAGGAAAAGAAAAAAAATGTGGTTAGCGTTTAAAGTGAACTTAGCTGGGTTCCAGGGACTTGGGAAGGAGAGGACAGCACCCTGACGTGTCTCCACACCCGCTCGGTTCCTCTGTGTCTCCCTTTTGCTTTTCTCCCAGGAAAGTTTCTATCGAAATGCAGGAGCTTCTTTTAGAAGGTCCCACGTGTCCACACTGACACTGAGCCACTGCTTTAAAAGTTGCATGAGCAACCCATGAGCGGTGTTGGTTTTTGGGTTTTTTTTTTTCCCCCACAATAACAATAGCGAAGCGTCAAAAATCTCACGCTCCTGTTATCAGAGTCTAAGTCTAAACCCCATTTCTCAGCCTGTTTTCTGTCCCCGCTCCCGAGCTGTCAGATGCTGTGACACGGCTCCATCACGCCCCAACAAACAGAAAAATGATTTCCAACTGGCAAACACGCTGTTTACTTTCCCAAAAAGCTGCGCTTTCCCATCTGACAGCTGATCAAGGGATCTCCCGCTGCTGTCAGCGTGGAGAAGCGTTTAAACACAGGGATGGAAGTTTAAACATTTTCTCATTATCACAGGATAAAAAAAAAAAAATAATAATTAAAAAAAATGATTCAAAAAAAAGAAGGCGTTGAGCCTCTCTGCCCACCCGCTGTGCCGGTAATGAAGTGGCGTCACGTGCGCAGCCGGCGAGAACTTTCATCTGTGCCCCGATGTCATTGCCGAGGTGACACCTGTCACACCTGACCCGCACCCGCCTTTCATCTGGGCTCCCCAAACGCAGCTCTGCCTCGGGAGGGGGGTTTTCCTGCCGCCTTTTCCCCCCTTTAAAGAGCATCGCCCGCTTGTGCCATTACAGACCAGGGTTTGCAAGTATTGAAGTCCTCGGATTTTTTTCCTGGGGATATGTAATTTGGCCAGCGGACTTGCTCTGGGCTGGAGTAAACCAGAGAATCTTGGCCTGGGAAATAAGCTATTTCATTTACTTCGAGATGTTCTTAAAGCAAATATTTAAGTCTGCTGTTAAACTCTTTACATAAAAGAGGATGTTAAGGGATTTCTTCAAAATCTCAGATTTGTTTTTAACTCTTTACTAGGTGGTGAGAAGAAGCTGTTTGGTGGCTCTCAAGCGCAATGATCTCCATTGACATGCGCTTCATAAACTCTCACCTGCTTTACCAAGGCATCCTACCCGTGCCAGGAGAAAGTCTTTTCTGGAAAAAGAAGGAAAGGTCAGTCCTGCAATTCTCTGCCAACGTCTGGGATTTGTTTGGTGAGCAGCAAACCCCTTGATGTGAGACGGGCGCGCGTACGTGACAGCAGTGCTGAGCACTCACCAGAGCCTGGGTGGTTCTGACCCCAAGGCAGAACATCCGACACCCAGGCGTGCCAGGGACGGGCACCCACACGTGAGCAGGATGGAGACACGAGAGCCTGAACTTCAGGGCTTCCTCCTGCTCCTCCTCGCCCACACTCAGCCCTGCGCCAAGCCTGGGGCTTCCCCGACCCCTTCGTGGTCTGATTCAGCCCACTAAAGCCAAGAAAAACCGGCCCAGCAGAAGAGTTCCTGGTTTTCCACCTGGTTAGTGAGTTGAATGAGCTCATCCAGGGCTGTGCATCTTGCAGCAGGGAGGGAAATGGAAGCAGGGCTGCCTTTTGGGAGTTTGGAGGCTGGAGACATTTGCAATTGATGTTCTGGAAAGTGATTCGGTTCCCGCCGTTAGATGCCTCACTGCCCATGCATAATAAATCCTTTCATTTAACGCATTGTGACCGTTTCGTGGCTCCGAATGAGGAGCAGACGTGCAGCCCCATGGGCAGGCAGTAGAAATCCTGCTTCTTCGCTGCTCTTAGCCATGTCCAGGGGCACGGAGGGATCGCAGAACCCCCTGTCCCAGCTTGGGCCTCGTTTGCAGCTGCTCTGAACATGCATGTGACAATCCAGCAGCGGAGGGTTATCTTCTAACTGTGCAGCCAACCAGCCACTTTAGAAAAGATTCTTATTTGCACCAATTCTTAAAAGCCTTTGCAATGCAATGGCCAGCGCCAGTGTGCTCAAGAACTGTTGTTTTCCTTCTAAAAAGGTTCCAAATGCCCTTCTCCCCACAAATAAACCTGCATATGTGAGGCTGACACAGAGATATACACTTAAGTAGAGCTCTATAGGGTACTCTGGTCTGACCTTCCTTATACTGCTGCGAGGTCGCTGTAATATTATTCCAGATTCATTGCAGAGCAAATGAGAGGCAGAAGGTCCTAAAACAGAGACCAGTTTCTGTGTGGTATTGCCAGGGGAGGCCGGGCATTCACGCTCACTGTGAGAGTGGCTGGTGTTCGGCTGCCGCCCGTTCCTCTGGTGTTTCCCCACCGCCCCATGACTGGTTCTGTTCCGGTGCCTCAGTGCTCTGCACTACAATTGCTCAGAGAAGTTCTCCCAGTCATGCCAGTGACGCTACTCAGATGACTAAGAAGTATCGGAGCAGGTTTGCATTTTGCATGCCTGCTCCTTGATGATTTATCTCTGTCTTCCGTTTCTCCCCAGATCTGCTGTGAGGTTACACCGAGGCTTCTGGTTTCTGATGCCCCAGAGCTGAGAAGAAGCGTCCCAGATAACGGAGCCTAAGCGGACTGGTACACCAACGCAGTAAGTTATTTGCTTTCCCAGTTCTCCCAGGAAGATTTCCGTGAGACATTTCACAGTAACGGTGGTCGAGAAAGAACCTCTGATTTCCCCGCACCTCGGATGAGCTTTCCTTCTCATCGTCCGTCAGCAGCTGTGTGATTGAGGAGATCGAAACGCCCTGGCAACTCATTAATGAGCCAGGTTTCTCTGCAGAGCTGGACCAAAAATGGCCCGTGTTTGGCTGCAGCTTAATTCTTTGCTGTCTCCCCTCTGCTCACCAACACCTGCACACATTTGGGACTCAGGGTAAGAAGACCCCCTGAATTCAGCTCTAAGCAACCGGTCTGCAATGCACATGTCGAACGCTCTGCTGGTGTGGAACCAGGACGCTGGTAATCCTGTTAGCAACGGCAGAAGCTCCCTCTAGGAAATTATAACAAATAGTCTTCAACAGTTCCTTTTGTTGACAACTTTATCCAAGAAACCATCTTCCCTGGAGACTTCACTCAACTTTTGACTAATCCCCGCCTTCCCTCAGGAGCTCTTTTGTCGAGGGAGATTGTAGGCGAACCCCAGGAATGACAGGTCTCTGTGAGCCTTGGACCAGCCTCCGCATTCTTTCGATTGTCAGTCCCCATCTGTCCTGTTTGTACATCGATCTTCTGGTCCAGGGATCTCTCTATTAAGTGACACATGGTTGAGTTTATTCTGCAAGCCCAGTGTCCAGACTGTGCTGTTGCATCTTCGTTGCCAAGTCAATTGTTCTGACATTGCTTTCTGAAAAACAAAAGGCTGGACATCTGCACAATTTCGTTCCCTTCTACTGAAAGGTGATTTTTAAAAATACCACTCCCTCTAAACTCCGCACTTGTTTTATACTTTCAAACTTTTTGCTTCATTTTCCATTTTGTCAATATCGAGAGCTATTTCAAAGATGTAACAGAGGGTAGGGTCTGCCCCTGTTGCAAAGGAACTCTGTTAGGATAAAAATCCATGGCCTAAGTCCTGAATTGAAAGGAAAAATGAAGCCTAATTCCAAATATTCTGCAGGGCTGGTGACTTCAGTGACTTTGCTTGTTAACAGCTGGTTTAATCTTCCCGCAGGTTCAGCCACACGCCGCTAGTACAGTGGCACATACACACAAGAGGCGCCGCATTATTTATCCGCATTTCGAGCGGCAGCACGAGAGTGGAAGCCAATTCCAGTGCTCCGTGCGTTCCTCCCCAGCAGGTGAAGAGTCGGACCAGGGCCGAAAGCGGCCGGAGCGTTGGCGCGGAGCGTGTGCCACCTGGGATCGCTGCCGGCACCGCCGCGGCCCTTCCTGACGCCAGCGGGAGAACGCGGCGGAGCCCGCGGTGCTCAGTGCCCTTGCCGCGGTGCTCAGTGCCCTCGGGCTCCTGACTGTGCCCGGTACGTTGAGTTTTTCAGTTTTGTCTGTTTTTCTGGTTTAACTCAGGCTGGCCCGTTCCCTTGTGCACCCAGGAAATGCCGTTCTCTCGTGAGCCGGCGTGAGGCTGTTGTGTTTTAGATGCCGACCGGCCTCGGATTGGGTTTGAAAAAGCATCCGGAACGCCCTGCTTCCCCTCGGGAGCCTGCTAAAATGACAACAAAACTACTGTTCCCTTTATAACCTTGCTTGCATGTCTGAGTCCAGACACCTTTTTAAAAACAGAGAATTAATAATACGAACACTTACAGAATGTTTTCCTGTAGCGAAGTGCAGAAGAAAACCTGAGCTGACATTTAACCTCGTTTGTTATGTTTTGTGAGCAGCTTAAGAAAAGGGACACGGTCACTTGGAAGCCAGGTTAATATTAAAAAAAAATGTTTAGGAGGGTCTTCTACTATTTTCGTGGTTTCACTGTTTTAAATGATGTATTTGTGAATTACTCTCAAGATCAGCTAAAGTGGGCCAAATCCATAACAGCCATTTTACGTGATCTTTTGGTCTTCTGTAAGAAAAAGGAGACGAAAAATGTTGGTGCTGAAGAACCATTTTGAGCCACACTATAAACTAATCCCAGATCCTATTGCTCACAGCTCCCTTCCTTCAGTTTTTATTTGGGAAATGATTTCTTTAATCTAGGCACCTTTCTCTAGAAATCCCATCTACAGTTTCATTTCTCTTTTTACTTCTTTTTTTTTTTTTTTTTTTAATTGGAGCAACCAGCAAAATATTATTTGGTAGAATGAACGGTGGTGGGAATGCAAGCTGCTAATCAAAAGGATTCAGATGGATCTACGCACTGCCAGGCTCTCTCCTTCCCACCCAGCGGAGGGGGAAAAAAAAGAAAAAGAAAAAAGAGATAGAGCGAAGGCACGGAGCTTCTCTCCTTCAGCAATCGCACACATGCAAAACCTTCCACTCCAGTGACTCCTCATTAACTTACCAAATCTGACAGTCTAATTATCGTAGCTGCTTCACGCTTAGAATAAATAAATACTAAAGTGGGTGTTTAAAGAAATTGAGCAGTGAAATTCAGTCATCTAGACAGTCAATAGAAAGAGAGTTTATTTTAAATTTTTATATTCTTATGCATTTATATCATTTTAGGAAAGATAATGAGATAGTTGTCTTTCAAGGCTAATTGAGTTCCTAGGCTCATGGTTGCTTGCTGTCACAATCTCAAACTTGGCTTTAACTTTCGTGCCTGAGGAATCCGATGGCGACATCCCCGTTTGCTCTTTTCTGCGGGTGCCGGAGGAGGTGGGAGCGCACCTGCGGGGGCTCCGCTGCGGGGCTGTCACAGCAAACACGGCAACTACATCTGCTCAGGTTGGCATTTAGGAGCGCTAAAGGGAAAGCAAAGCTAGAGAGACCTCAGATATAGCGTGCAATTAGAGAAAATAGAGAGAAATGCATGCTAGCCTTTGATGCGATTGCCTTTGCCGTGGTGAAGGGCATCGCCAGCGCTCCCCCCGAGTGCGGTTCGGCTCCCTGAACAATAAGTGCTTTATGGAGGTTCTCTGGCCTGAGATCAGTGGGAGCCAGAGCATTTGATTAATGTCTGGAGGACGTTGTTTCCATGAGCCATGTGGGCCAAACCCTGTGTGTTCACAAGAGGGTGAGCTGGGCAGTGAGCAAAGGCCATGTGTGCTGCCATCCAGAGACCTGGACAGGCTGGAGAGCTGGACCGGGAAAAAATTGATGAAATATAACAAGGGCAAGTGCAGAGTCTTGCATCTGGGCGGGAACAACCCCAGGTTCCAGTATAAGTTGGGGAATGACCTGTTGGAGAGCAGTGGAGGGGAAAGGGAGCTGGGGGTCCTGGGGACAGCAGGGTGACCATGAGCCAGCACTGGGCCCTTGTGGCCAGGAAGGCCAATGGGACCTGGGGGGGATTAGAAGGGGGGTGGTCAGTAGGTCAGAGAGGTTCTCCTGCCCCTCTGCTCTGCCCTGGTGAGACCTCATCTGGAATATTGTGTCCAGTTGTGGGCCCCTCAGTTCCAGAAGGACAGGGAACTGCTGGAGAGAGTCCAGCGCAGCCACGAAGATGCTGAAGGGAGCGGAGCATCTCCCGTGTGAGGAAAGGCTGAGGAGCTGGGGCTCTGGAGCTGGAGAAGAGGAGACTGAGGGGTGACTCATTCATGGGGATCAATATGGAAAGGGGGAGTGTCAGGAGGATGGAGCCAGGCTCTTCTGGGTGACAACCAGTGATAGGACAAGGGGCAATGGGTGCAAACTGGAACACAGGAGGTTCCACTGAAAGATGAGAAGAAACTTCTTCATGGTGAGGGCGGCAGAGCCTGGCCCAGGCTGCCCAGGGAGGTTGTGGAGTCTCCTTCTCTGCAGACATTCCAACCCGCCTGGACACCTTCTGTGTAACCTCATCTGGGTGTTCCTGCTCCGGCGGGGGGGTTGCACTGGAGGAGCTTCCGAGGTCCCTTCCAGTCCCTGACATTCTGGGATTCTCTGAAACCTTCCTCCTTCCCCATCCTCCTCCTCAGCCAGGGCCAGGACCCTGCAGCACCGGGCAGAGCTTCCGCAGGGCAGCGTCTCCAGAGGTTGTGCCCTCGGCACCATCTGCTGTGACCCTGGAGCGGCTCTTTCCTAGAGGGCAGGCTTAGTGACACCGTGCCAAACCTCAGTGTCCCATCAGTATTGACACAGCAGACCTTCCACCACGGGGAACATCAGGCCAGGTGAAGTGAGGGGCATTTTTCCTGAGTTAAGTTTTGCTTTGTCACCTCACAGAAAAGATTGTTTCTGGTTCAGGAGTGACCGCTGGCTTGCTGCTCAACACCAGCTTTGGTTTATTCCCTTATTAAGACACATTATAAACCAGATTCATACACCTGTTGGGAACTTCACTTTCTAGGTGCTGTGTCTGATTTGCAGGGAAGGAAACGGCCTCAAGTTGCGCCAGGGGAGGTTGAGATTGGATCTTGGGAACAATTTCTTCCCCAAAGGGCTGTCGGGCACTGGAACAGGCTGGAGGGGTTGAACAGACGCAGAGATGAGGCTCTCAGGGTCAGTGCCAGGGCTGGGTTATGGTCGGACTCGATGATCTTGAGGGTCTTTTCCAACCAAAATGATTCCGTGATCCCGCGTCTATTTGCTGTATACAGAGGTGGCAAAGCACAGAGGTAAAGAAATGTAAGTGACTATATAAACCCTTGAGCTCTACAGGAGAATGTAGGGAAAGCAGCCAACCCAACCAAGGTGTCCCTGAAAGCCAGTTCTTCTTTACACGTGCCCTGTGGCTCCTGCCCCGTGTCCCTGGGTTGCTCTTCTGGCAGTTTGTACTAACCCCAAATCCCACTGCTCGCCCTCCCCGCTTGCCAGCCTGGGCTGAGCATTTGAGGGAAAATAAACCAAATCTCTAACTAAGAATAATAAGCTGCAGTTGTTGCTGTGTCTGAGCCAGACACCTTCCCAGGAGGCCCTTTGCACCGCAGGACTGACACCCAGTTGGGAGCACAGCTCTCGCTCTCTTGATTCAAGGATCTCCTCTTTCTTCCCGGAGTGATTAATTGGACAGAAAACATTCTGCTTTAGCAGGTGCCAAAGGGTTAGACTGAAGTTCTGTCAGAGCTGCTGTAGTGTGGGGCTGCGCTGCACAAAGATAATTGTCTCAGGATTGGCTCAGGACAGAAAATAACAGCGAATGCTCCGTTTTCATGAGAAGTTATCGCTGTTCCCCCTCACTGGCCATGGTAGAAGGCAACCGGAGGATCCCATGCTCCTCTCCTTCACTGCCATAGCCAGAGGTGCTGGTGGTGCGGATAAGAATTAAGGCCACTAAGACCATGAGTGGAGTTTGAACGTGGGCTTTGGGAGACCCTTCCCGCACTAGAATCACGGAATAGTTTGGGTGGGAAGGCCCTTCCCAGCTCCCCCAGTGCCCCCCTGCCATGAGCAGGGACATCTGCACCAGCTCAGGTTGCTCAGAGCCCCGTCCAGCCTGGCCTGGGATGTCTCCAGGGATGGTTCGTCCACCACCTCTCTGGCCAACCCGGGCCAGGCTCTCAGCACCCTCAGGGCCAACAATTCCTTCCTCATGCCCAGCCCAAATCTCCCTCCTTTAGTTTAAAACCATCACCCCTTGTCCCCGTGTTCCCCTCTGAGGACCAAAGAGCCCCTCGCTCCCTCTCCCGGTCGGGGGCAGCAGCCTCCAGCCGTCCGCGTCCCCTCAGCGGGCACAGACATCTCATCTGGAGGGGGGGCTTAGCTTTGAAACACTGATTTCTCCAATTTTTTTTTTTTTTTTTTTTTTTTCTGAGGAGCTGACCTTTGAAAAGCATCCTCTGGCTTCCAGCTTGTCTCAGCAACTTATGCAAAGGACAGTTATGGCTATGATTATTTCATAAAAATGGAAAATAATTTCTTACAGGAGCCTTCTGTTTTTTTCCAGTGTTGTTTCCTGCCTACTCTCTCACACACCTTGGGCTCAGCCCCCTCCTCCTGCCACCTTTCGTCGCCAGCTCATTCTTTGCCCTTCTGCTCTAAAGTTCTCCTCCAGCGGTGGGGACTGGTGGCCAGCTGCCTCCAGAACAAAGCGGGGACGGAACGTCTGCACCATGTTATCGTAGCAACCAGAATTTTAAAACTATATGGTTAAATTCCAAAATAGCGCCGTGCCGAAACGACACGAGAGAACAAATATCTTACGTGATTATGGCACCAGAGATGGCTACATGGGAAATTATTCAGAGTTGCCTAATTTTTACAGGTTTAATGAGTCACTCGTGAATATGGTCTTGCAGGAGTGTACTGTGCTTGTTTCACGGGTTTTTTGGTACGTGTTTGATTCTGCTCCCGACACGTCGGTTGCTATGATAGCGCCATCCGCGAGGTGCTTCTCCCCGCGATATTGGGGACGATCGCGATGGGATGGTGCACAAAGCGGGGTGCAAGGAATCCGTCCCCTCCGCGCAGCCTGTCGGAGGGACTGACACCCGCCGCCAGTCTGTTTTCTCATTCCCTCTGTCTCCCTGGCTCGCTCCCTTCCTCTCACACTGCCTGTCTCTGTACCTGTTTTATTCCACACTCTCTCTCTCTTCTCTTGGCACCGACACTTTCATCTTCTCCCTTGGGGATTGGAGATGTCACTGCGGGAAGTGCTTGTCCGCCTCTCCGGCAGCAGCAGAGCCCTGTGGCTTTGACAAACCTCATTTAATTGGGAGGAAGCCAGGAGGGTTTGAAAGAACTGAAACATCCACGAAACTCCTTTTATCAGGCATAATTTAAACTCTGCATGGAAAAAACCCTATATGTATAAAGAAAAGTCAACTTCCCTCCTGCTGTGCCCGCTCCCCTCCTCCCCCCCCGGCACAGGCAGGCTCCTGCGAGATTCCGTCTTTTCATTTTTCTGAAAGTGTCAAAGCAGATTTGTGCTCTGTGGCTGGGTGAACAGAAAAGGAATGCAGATGCCTCTCGCACCTTCTGAAGGGTGGCGGGTCGCCCGCCCGCGCCTTCGCTTGGGACGTGTCGCAGGAGCCACAAATTAAGTCCTCAAATAGCTTGACAACACGAGTCCAAGAAGGCTTCTTTTTAATTGCCCCATCTTAACAAAAAATTAAAAAAACCCACCAAAATAACTGGTGTAGCGGATGCCCAGGAGGCGACGGGGAATGCGAGGGCTCTATGAGCTCCTGCCCGAGCGGACGGAGCTTCTCCTGGCAAAGAACAGAGCCTGGAGCTCTAGAGACCTGTATTTATTGCCAGCCCAGGGCAGGAGAAACAGATCCCCGTGCTTAAGAGAAGGGAGCGAGGGAAGGAGAAAATAAAGCAGGTGGAGCTGGGGGAGAACTGGTGCGAGAGGGTGCGAGGAGCAGCGGTTCATCAGAAAGGAGCAGGAGGAGCGGTCCGGACCCAGGGCAGCCGGGTGAACCCACCCTGGCTACGCAGCTTTCCAGGACGTTTACTTTTTACATGCGAGTTTGATGACGTTGGAGGGTGTGCACCCAGGATGGCAGCTCAAGCTCTTGTTTCCAGAGGAATTTCGAAAATAAGTTGTTATTTTGTAAAAAGGAGGTCGTAAGTAAAAGGGAAGGTGCTCGTAGGAAGACTATATTTTACATAGTCTACGTATATTATACATATTGTAAATGGAATATCAGAGGTTGGTGTCACTGGTTTCCAGTGACAATGCAAGCGCACAAAGTAACCTGACGGGCCCACTGAGCAGACCAGAGGTCAAAACCGAAAAACCAAACAAAATACCATTTCTGCTGTTCCTACTGTTTCACCCGCGGTGCAGCGGGTCGTAAAATGCGCGCGCCGGGGACTCACAGAGATGAATCACAGGGATTCACAGAGGTGGATTCACAGAGTGGCAGGGTGAGAACAAACCAACAAGGAAACAAATAACAACGGTCACTTCGTTTTACAGCTTCTGCTTCGTTTGTTTGTTCTGCTCGTCTTGCAGCCTCAGGAAGCCCATCCGAGCGCGGCCTGTTGTGCTTCCCAACCCGGCGACGTCGGGGTCCCCTGCGCGGGACGCTCGACACGCTGAAAAAAATCAGACAGCAAGAGATGTGCTGAGAAACAGATTCAGCCTGGAGGGGAGAAGCTCCGGGGAGAGCTTATTGCACCTTTCCGTGCTTAAAAGGGGCCCGTAAGAAAGATGGGGACTGACTTTTGAGCACGGCCTGTTGCGACAGGACAAGGGGTGATGGTTTTAAACTAAAGGAGGGGGGTTCGGGCCGGACATGAGGAAGACGTGTGTGTGTGCGAGCGCACACGTGCACTTGAAAAGTACTCCCCTCTCTTAGCACACTTCGAGGTATGTAACCACGGCCCTGTTGGCCACTGAAGAGTGCGAATTTTCGCCTCCTAACTCATCACAAGACCATTTCATGGTCTCCTGGAAATGCTGTCCCAGCACAGATCCCTCAGCGCGGTTGAGCAACGTTCCTCCGGTCTGTTTCCAGGAATGAAAACCGGGGCAGCAGAAAGTCCATCTGCGGGCTGGGCAAGACGGCCTGGGAAAGCACCACTTTCTGAGTCAAAAAAAAACCCAAAAAAAAGGGCAAAAAGCTGCTCGTAATGTCCTTGAATCACGGCTTATCTGCGAGTAATCGCTACTCCTCTGAGAATAATAAACCCACTGTGCCTACCTCTGCTGCCATCTCTCACCAGCGGCCGCCTCGCTGCCGTTAGATGTGCCTGTTCCTGCAGAGCCACCCTGCTCTTCCCAGCTTGCCAAAAGAGCTCATTTCAACTTAAAAAGATTGCGTAAAGAAACAAATAAACCCAGAGGCGGTTCTGACACTGCCGTTACAGGTAGCTCGCCCGTCACGCGCGACTCGGAGTCTCTGAGGCCTGCTGGAAGCGACCGCCTCTCTAAAAGTGTAATATTCAATCACAAGATTAAATGAAAATCAAGCCAAAACCCCTTCTTTGAGCCCTCACAAAAAAAAAAAAACAACCCCACGTGCTCGGAATTTCAAAGGGTCCTTATAGGATCTGTCATCTCGGTGTTTATAAATATACGTTATTCCTATAGGACTTGAGCACCAGCACTGATGTTAATAAGGCCGCTCCCGTTGTGTAACCCTCTCCTTTCGTACGTCTGTGAGTATCGTCGCTTCTGTTATGGCACAAGTCTTCGCCTTGGCTTCCATAAAACCAGGATCAGCCCCTAAAGCTGGTCTGAATCCCCAGCGGTTGATCCTTTCCAGGCAGAACAGAAGAAAAAAACAATTTCTGAAATGGTTTGGAAAGGCATAAGATTTTTTTGTACGAGGTAGAATTTTTTTACCTCTCTGCAGAACTGGCCAAAAACTTTCAGACGTCGTAACTTTCTGCCAGAAAATTTTGATTCGTGAGATGGAAACATTCCATGACAATATATCAATTTCCTTTAGTATTTAATAAAAACATCAAGATGACTTAAATATTGTACTTTACTGAAACAGTTTAACATGGATATTCTTCAGTGAGTTTACCATAAAAGTTAAAAAATGCACATTCAGTTAATAATAGCAGGGCAAAAAGTTTGATGGTAAATGGAAGATATGGGGAAGAAAACAGTGTGTCTCTGCTCAGCGGTTTAATGCAGTTAATTAATCCACTTTAAATCAGTTCAGATTAATGTCCTGAGTGACCCCATGTAGACAAACCCTCAGAGGACTCAAGGTCCCATTGTGTCGAGCAGGGGAAGGACTGAGCAGTAAATGTTTGCCCTACTGTAAGATTAGGACCAATCTAGAATTGTAAACAGCTGCTCCTTAAAGGGAAGAGACAAAGAATATTTGGATATCACTCCAAAACGTGGATGAACTATTGATTTAATCGTCTTACAATGACGATGGAGACATAAAATGATGGGATTGTGTCGGGCTGATTGGCTTTTTGAACAAGAGAGCAGATCTGAGAGGCAGCGCCTGGGTTTGTTATTTTCTATCGTATGCAGGGCAGCGTGTGCGCTAATGAGGAAATACCTTCCTAGTGAAAACCCAGGTGGAAGTGGCTAATGAACTGCTAATGAGGCAAGCCAGCCAGAGGACAGAAGTTAAACTTTGCTAATTGCTGAAGAGACAGAAGGAGGATGCCAAGTGCTGCTGGGTGAAGGCGCTTGGGCTTGCGGGCTCGCAGAGAAAATTTCTCTCGTTAGTGAAGTGTCTGTGGCTGCAGGACAGAGGCAGAGCTCTGTCCGTCTGTCTGTCTGGCAGCGGGAAGATGCCGTCTGAGCGCAGATGGATCCAGAGGTTCCCAGCGCATCCGATACCGGGCATCGGGTACAGCACTGCTCTCAAAGCCACACGCCGTTCATGATGACAATAAACATTTCATCGTTTTAGAAGTCAGTTTCCAACCATCCCATTTGTTAAATGAAGCCTCAGCATAAAAAGTGAGATTTTTTTTTTTTTTTTTTTTAAAAAAAAAGCAGATTTCATCCTCACTTGGGGCTCGTGGTGTCCCAGCGCCTGCTGCTTGTTGGTTCCATCTGCTGGTGACATTTTGGAAACGCAAGAGACCAGAAATCTCTGGAGCAGAAGTTGACTCTGGAGCGCTTCTAAATCTCATTCAGCATAGCGAAGCCTGCAGGTATGTGGAAAACTAGGCTTAGTTTCCAAGTCATTGCTGCATCTGAAAAAATCCTGCTGTAAATAAGTGAGATGATGCTGCCTGCGGTAGGAAACTGCCTTCGTCAGCCTGGGCTTAGGTAAACCAGGGAATAAAGCTCGCTCATAGTGAGCTCGTCATGTTGTAGACAAATAAGCCCCATTCCCCCTCTTCGGAATCCAAATGTCACAAAAAGGAACCAAAAACCCGCTCGGTGTGTTGGGCGCTCCCTCCAGTATTCCCAGTTTGGCAGAAGCACTCACTTAATGTCCCGGGCTGCTATTCCTAATCCTCTCCTGCCCTTGACCCCCGCTGTCTGGATTCAAACTTGTAACCATTAATGGGGCTGGATCAAAACACTGGCCTTCTGGTGTCACCGACGGCGTTTAGAGGGGATTTAAACTCCCGGCTTTTCAGCACGCTGAAATGAACACAGCAGTAGATTAATGCCAGGATTTGAGCTCACACAGCGTGAGAGCTTTCAAAAATAGTGTTAACAGAGCTACAACCGCCGCTTTCAGGGGAGGCAAAATGAGGGGAACAGAAGGAATGAACAAACACGGGGCAGAGCCGTGTGGCTGTGAGCCCGGGAGCCGGGAGAGGGGCTGGGACCGGGGCAGGAGCTCGCACAACCCGTCACCTTCTGCAGGAGCCGCTTGAGCAGCCGGGGCTGGGGCAAAACCCTGGGCCGTGGGGAATTCCCCACGCGAGAGAGGGGAGATGGGGGCTGGCCGTGGGGTCCGGCACAGCCCGCGGCTCTGGCGAACCGCAGGCAATGGGCACGAGGCACCCTGCTGAACGTCTTTGCGCAGGAAGGCAGAGGGGCCCGGGGTGAGCAGGTCATACAATTGCAGAATCATTTTGGTTGGAAGGGACGCTCAAGATATTGAGTCCACCCCTGGCACTGCCCCGTGTCCCTGCGAACCTCATCTCCGTCTGTCCGACCCCTCCAGGGATGGTGACTCCAGCACTGCCCTGGGCAGCCTGTTCCAATGCCCCACAGCCCTTTGGGGAAGAAATTGTTCCCCAGATCCAACCCCGTCCGTGCTGCCCCCTCCTTTCGGTCATTGCAGAGATGCTCCTTTGGACATCTCGTCAGTGCCGTTGCCCATGGAGGGGACAGGGGAGCTGCTCTTGCTCCAGCTGCCCAGTGATGGGCTCCCAGACCCCCAGCCCACCCCGCATCTCTGCAGCAGCGTGTGCTTGAGCCCACAGGAGTGACAGGAAAACATGTAAAAGCTTCTTCCAGCTTTCATTTCAAAGATTCCCACCAGCCCACCTGGCCCAGGAGCCCTTCCAGTAACCACCCCAGTCTGGGCTGAGCTTGCGCTGCTGAATCCAGTGGGAGTTTTGCCATCAGCTTCAAGGAGAATGGGATCACACCTCGGTGCTTTGTTTTGCCCGTGTTCATTCCTTGCCTCAGGCAGGAAAATGTTTGTTTATTTGCTGCCTGCGTTCCCTGCAAACATCAATGGGACTGGCTAAAAGCATTCAAGCCATCAGATTTGGGGAAGCTGCTCCAAAGTTTGTTTGCTTTCTCTGAATCATCCCCGGCGCTCAGATTTGCAGGACTGGGCTGGAAATAACCTCAAGAGAGGTTTTCTCGGGCAGACTCTGCAGGTGTGCTCCAGGGAAATGCCAGCAGCAGGTGAATGGCAAACAGCTGGGAACAAAGAGACTCATTCGCTTTCTCACCAGCAGCCCCGTCAAAAACTGACTTGATTTAGTTCATGACTAGGGCGAACCGTCCGGTCTCATATGACTAACCTTGTTCTATCCAGACTGGTTTGTAGAATCAGGTGTGAGGTTCTGCCCCAGCCAAAGGCAGCAGCACCCCGGGATCCCAGCACAGGTCAGCCCTGTCCCCCTTGGGGAAAATTGCTATGGAGCCTCAGAGCAACTCAGACTTGAAAACTGCTTGCGGTGACCAGACTTGTCCTTACTGGAGCTGTAGCCTGTCCCTCTATATAGCATAGAGATACCTAATCGTCGTTGCGAAGGGGTTTTGGCTTTGTATGAGGAGATGACCGGCATAACAAAAATGACTTTGTGATGATGGGTTTGTCTCAGGCACAAGCGTTTCTTTCCTTCCCAACTTGGAGACTACCCAGCCAAGCCTTCGACAACTGGAGGAGAAAGTGCTTCCTCCAGCTGGCTGCTCCGCGCCTCCCTCTCCAAATTAAACTTGCTGCGGACGGCGACACATTCCCATTTCACGCTGGCTTGATTAATGTGTCTCAGCTAATTGTCTGGAGGATTCCAGCCCTTCGGGCTGCGAGACCAGGTTATTGTTCAGCCCATCGCGGCTGCCATGTGAAAACGGGGGCTGGTTAGTGTTCATGCACCGGAATCAAAGGAGGGGCATCTTGGACCGGGTCACAGAGCAACACCCACTTCTTTGAAAAGATGTTACTATGCTCTACTAAACCCGTAAACCTCTTGCTCAAAGCCTGTCTTCTCCCCCTGCTCTTTTTTCCCCCCTCTCAGATAGGCGGGCCAGGGAGAGAGAATGGCTGGATTCCAGACGGGTGCATTTCACATTCGAGGGTTTTTAATATTTCACTTTTATATTTCGCTTACAGAACAATCCTGCTGAGAGGCTGAGAATCAGTGCTCATCATTTCCCCCTCACTGACGCTTGAATATATTTTCCCGAGAGAAAACATTAAACAAAAAAGCAAAAGAGAGGAAGGGAGAGAGAGGGGGAGAAGGGAGAGTGACTGAGCTGGCTTTTCAAAGCGCCCTTCTCAACCTGCCCACATCAAAATAAGAGACAACTGGCCCTTTGAAGTCCAGGACACAGACTTCCCTACCAGCCCATGTGGAAATAAAAGAAGCCAGCTTTATAAATCACACGGATGTCTCACCTTACCCACATCAAAATCAGGGACAGTGACCTTTAAAACTGAGGTTTAAGGCCCCCCCAAACCAATCCCCATGAAAATAAGGAGAGTTCAGATCAACTGTGTCTCCAGGTACCTGTCACCTTCTCCAGTCTGAACCAGGACACGTCGACCCTTTGCACCGAGTGGGGACAAACCCCGTTGTCATTGCGTATCTTCCATCGGGGACATTGCTCAGGGAGGTGACTTCGTACCCTGGGCCAGTCCAGCCTTGTTGTAGGTCCGTATTTACGAAGAGTTCACAGCGTGTGATGTGCTATTATAGATCAGTACCGCTAACTCCAGGCATTCGAAACTTACCATCCAGAAGACCCAGAAAATGATCAGATTTCCTTAAAAAATTGTGAAATTTTAACGTGAAAAATGTGTTGTGGTTTTTTTTTATTTGCCTTCTCTTCTCCAACATTTGATCTGTCTTACACTTTGCGTGTGATAGGCATTTCCTTCAAATGAAAGCTGGGATCCACAGTGTGGGGAACTTGACCCCACAGAAACTTGCGAGAACGTTGCAAGAAAACAGACATCAGTAAAAAACAAAGAACTGTAGAGGTTTCTGGTGAGCCGTGGGCATCAGTCCTGCAGGCACCGACATGGGGCGATCCAGGGCAGCTCAGCACGGCCCCTCTCTTTGGGGAGGAATTTCAGAAAATGGTGATTTGTGCGCTCTTGTTCTTTGCTACGGAAGGGTTCCAGCAAAGGCTGAAATATTGCTGAGGTGAGGTGTGAAAGCATCCAGGGCACCAAGCACTGAATGCCATGTGAACATGGATCTATAGTTACCTTTTCTGAGTCATTTACTTACAAAAGATGCGATTCCAACCCATGAATTTGGATCTATTTTTGAATTTCCAAGGTAATGGGGCAGGTGATTTTCTCTTTTATTTTCTTTCTTCTCTTCTCTCTTCTCTCTTCTCTTCTCTTCTCTTCTCTTCTCTTCTCTTCTCTTCTCTTCTCTTCTCTTCTCTTCTCGTTGCTCTCCTCTCCTCTCCTCTCCTCTCCTCTCCTCTCCTCTTCTCTTCTCTTCTCCTCTCCTCTGTTCTCCTCTGTTCTCCTCTCTCCTCTCCTCTCCTCTCCTCCCTTCTCCTCTCCTCTTCTTCTCTTCTTGCTTTTCACTCTATTTTTTTTAATCCCTTTTTTCTTTTTTTCTTCCCTTCCCTTCCCTTCCCTTCCCTTCCCTTCCCTTCCCTTCCCTTCCCTTCCCTCCCCATCTTTTCTTGTCTTTTTCTTTTTTCCCCTTGGACCTTTAATGAGTTCCCTTGTCAAATCAGACAACGAGTGATATTTACTTAATGGAAATTAATTATACTCCGGGGATTGTTTTCTGTGTTGTGTATCCACCCTAATTCCAGCTGTTACCTCGCGGGTCCGCGGCATCAGACGGAGCAAAACAGCCTCTGCTGGGCTGCCCAAGCAGGCGCTTTCCCAACCAAACGACTGTGATTCTATCTATCTATACGGTGTTTGACCAACAGCCCTCCGTGGGGTGACACGTGGGGTGACACAGACTGTGCACACACATGCAAAGGGTCACTAAACGAGCGCCGGGGGCTCCGGCATTAGTACATGAAAGGAACTGACTGTTAGAAAACAGTAGGAATCCCTGTTCTGAACCTCACGCTAGACAAAAACATCTCCAGTTCGGCATCGAAAGCCTCTAAGGAGCTTTGAAATCCTGGCCTAACACAGAGCCCCATTCCAGGCTGTATAATAACATAAAACCTTCTGAAAGGCACTAATTATTTCACGGCTCTTAAAGCTTCCTCATGATTTTTAAATACGTTGCGGGGGGGGGTGTGCCTTCTCTAGCACAAATCCTATTAATCACGGTATTAGTTATAATACCGGAGAAATGATGATAGGGCTCTAACCCTCCAAGTGCAAAACCCCAGGAAATGTCTCCGGAGGTTTCGGAGCCATAAGGGGAAGGATGCTCCTCATCCACACCGTGCCTGGCTCTGAACCCTCTTCATTGCACAAGTAGGGGTCTTTTTTTTTTTTGGAGGCGGGGGTCAATAATTCTTTTTTTTTTTGCTCTCTATGAAAGAGAAATTCAGCATTTATTTAAACAGACTGAACTCAAGCCTAAGAACTGGACCCGCTGGTCCATGTTTTTATCACGTTCTCACCAAAAGCAGAGAGGAAAACCCTGCCAGGCAGGAGCGGTTCTGGATGAAGGGACTAAGGAAAAAATCTGCCGTACTTGAGGCTACGACGTCCTTTCTCACCACTTCCCAAATGTCATTTTTCTGACATTTCGAAAACCCACATTTGGGAAACGTAATTCGCACTTTCCGCGATGCCAAAGCATGAGACGGAACGTTCCAAGTTACGATGAAGAAGGATCTCTGGAAAAACCTCAGGGTCTTGCCATTTTCAAGGTAGTTCAAGAGCAGTGTTAGTGCTCCTTTGTGGGAATATGGTGTGCGATATCCCGCAGGCAGTGAGGGGTTTAACAAGAACCAGGAGAATTTGCAGTACCTGCACACCTTTTATGCCTTCTTCAATTCGATGTCACTTTAATTGGCTTTACATTTTTGATGAGACGACAAGCATCAAAGGAAAGTTTGATGTTGATTTACTCCCGCGTCTGTAAGAGAGTCGCCCAGTATAAAAGAGGGGACAAAGCCTGCTATGAACATGGCAGATTGGACCAAATTATTTCTGCTCCTCACAGGACCTGTGCTTAGGACTTCAAAATTAAATAGGAGACTGGAGCAACGGATCTTTTCTCTCCCATTTCAGGGTATATTTTACTCGCCGCCTGGATCTTCACCAGCTGTTCATGAGCACCAGAAGTTCCTGCAAATATTGGCTGGCCGGGGATCATTTTAACAAACACACAGCCTGCACTCCTCCGAGAAACCAAGGTAGAAACTCATTCACATACATGACATATAGAACGTGATTGTTGGGATGGGCGGGAGAGAAAGGAAGAGATAATAGTTGTGGCAGAAGCCTGTGGAATACTGGGTTGTTTTCCATGAGAAAAAGGTGCAAAATTGGAGTGATAACAGTAGGAAAGATAAACAGGGAGTTACTACACAGTATATTGGCTTGAAGGATACATGAGATATGATTTTTCCTTCAGAAGCAATTAACTGTTCACTGGCAAACTGAAGGCAAGTTTCCATAGCACAAAGAACTCGATGACAACAGCAGGTTAACGTATTCTTAGTTTTATGCCATCTCCTGCTCCGCACTTGTGCCGAAGCAAACCAGCCAGCTTGAATAAAACACCCAACCCTGTGAAAAATGCTTAATTTTACCGAGGTGTCTCTAATACAGACAGAACCATCAGAGCAACCACAACTGCTGGGAAGGAAAGTGGTTTTTTCCTCAGCTGACCTGCTGCCTTCAAACCTGCTTGATGCTGGATGGATTCATCAGGGGCAATCAGGACCGTCCCTAACTCTCTGTGTTCCCAGATGAAATATACTTTTCTTTACAAAAAAAAAAAAAAAAAAAAAGGCCAGAAGCAGCTAGAGCAACTGGTGTATGGGCAGCTCCCTCCTCTCCAGGTATTTTCATCTATCTGTGCAAACAGGACTTTGTAAACTAGTGCTATTCATCATATTACCCTTGAGGCCTCAACTTTGCTTCTGAGATACGGGACGGACACTTACTGCTCTGACAGCATCATCAGGATCCTTCTGTTAATGAGGTGATTCACAAACTTTTAAATATTTCTAAAGATTCAGCATGTGCCAGACACGCAGGCGAAGCAAGACAGTGACTGCTAAAGGAACAGGAGAGGTATAACTGGTTATAAGGGTATTTAGTTCCAGTTCCACGTTAAACAGCTGCACGGGAGCTCCTACCTGGGGAGATTCCTGTGATTTTTTTTTTTTTTAACGGAAGATTATCCGGGGAAAGCCTGGCTGAGAAGACGACATGACTTCAGGCACTCCTGATGTTAGCAGCTACTAGCGCAGCATGTGCATAAAGCATTTGGTGTTTAAAAAACCAGAAAAAAGTCTTTCTGATACGCAGTGTAATCACCCTGAAATGTTAGTCTCCCTGAAATCCCTTAATTGAATCTTCTCGAGTCCCGGAGAGATAGTGAGGGAGAAAGAGAGAGAAAAAAAGATATGGAGAGATTAAAGCAGCTTTTCTAGTTAGTCCAAGAGCGAACGAGTCTCCTTCTATTTCTGTTTCTTCATCTATTCAAGGCCTTTTTCATTCCCCACGTGCCTCCCACTGACAGCATTGCTGCTCAAGCACACCATGCGTGAATTGCCATAATGTTTTATTTTGTTATAATTGGTTTCGTTAAACCAAGGCTTTAATACCCACTGTCTCATGCCATTACCGAGGGCATTCTGACCTGCCTTCATGGAAACTGCAGCATCCAAAAGACATAGTTTGAGGGGTTTTTTTCCCTTTCTTCCCAATAGACAAGTAGCACCTGTGTGAATTCACATTATTTCCTAATAGACAAAAATTGAACTTAAATGCAGTGTACATCATGATAACAAATGACTCTTGTTGGAGGAAGTTGCTGAACAGAGCTCACTGAAGTACTCTCTATTCTCTCAGCGTGACTCGGGGCGCACTCTTGGAATGTTGTTATTATAAGAGGTGTTATAACAAAGGTGCCTGTGGAGTGCACGTGGTTGGGCAGGATGGAGCATTCTGCGCTGATAGAGCCGCTCTGGACGGGATCCTTGTGCACCGCTCTGGCGCCGCTGTTCCTCGCACCAGAGCGCACGTACGCAGCCGATACGTTGGTTTCGCACGGGCAGAAAGGCCGGGCTTTCTGTGCACAGCCAGGCTTTGCACGGGAAAAAAAAACAGGCTCATACCAGCATCTGCCCATAGAAACCCTCCCGTCTGGCAGCTCCTCAGGCTCAGCGGACACTCCTGAGGACGGTCTGGAGGGGAGACGACAGGGCTGTTTAGACTGGCTTAGCAGCTGGAAGCCATTAGAATTAAGCAAGGTTTTCCTCCCATGGAGAAGTCTTCAAGCAGTTCAATGAGCAGCAGAACAGACCAAGAACTCCCGTGTCCTCCAGGCCGAGGGGATGGGAGTCCCCACAGATCTCCTGAGAAGACCTGGAGCTGTACGGTTTGTGAACTTACCCAGCCCTGGTCTTGCACGTCCTGCAGCCTCTGGCTCTGCAGACGATTCAGAAAAGCCCCGGTGCGACAGGATCAGGGAGAAAATTACCTGGTCTGAAGCAAGGGTGGCACAGGTATCAAAAAATAAGTGCATTAAGCAAAGGTGTTCTGTTGCAAGACCCGAAAATTCTTCATAAATGTTACCAAATGAGATGCACACATCTCATGAATATAATCAGATGAGGTTTCTATAAATCCATAGCTGAGATGTAGCGACATCATTCCCCAAAAGCCACAAACCCAGCAGTACAAAACTCCTGCACATTTTCTGCTCGCGGGTGTTAATTCCTCTGCTGTAGCTTGGTTGACTTAGTTCACATGAAGATGACTTTTCCCTAGGGACCCCAGGCGCTGTGAAATTGGTCAGTACCAGCTCTTTAAATGGGAAGAATAACCTGTAGCTCCAAGCAACAGATCAGGAGGACAGGACCAGAGTGTCGGCGCTTCAGAGGAGCGCGGATGTCTGTCTGGAGGTGGATTTGGCACGAGCAAGGCCTGGGGGAAAAAGGAAAAAAAAGCCTGCTGTGTTAGGACAGAACCTGGACGAGCGTAGATGATAATAATTGGAAACAGGACATTATTTTCTCTTGGATCACAGGATCACAGGATGTCAGGGGTTGGAAGGGACCTCAAAGCTCACCCAGTGCAATCCCCCCGCCGGAGCAGGAACACCCAGCTGAGGTTACACAGAAGGTGTCCAGGCGGGTTGGAATGTCTGCAGAGAAGGAGACTCCACAACCTCCCTGGGCAGCCTGGGCCAGGCTCTGGCACCCTCACCATGAAGAAGTTTCTTCTCATCTTTAAGTGGAACCTCCTGTGTTCCAGTTTGCACCCATTGCCCCTTGTCCTGTCACTGGTTGTCACCCAGAAGAGCCTGGCTCCATCCTCCTGACACCCACCCTCTATATATTTATAAACATTGATGAGGATCTTTAAACACAAGCAATCCCGACGCAGTTTACAAACAACTGACGAAGAACGCGTGTCTGGAATATCCCCCTGGAGCAGATCAGATGGATCAATATGCCGTGTTTGTGGGGTCTGACCATTTGTGTAGCTGTCCCAAACCAACGCCAAGAAGGCCTGTTGGTTCGCCGCGTTGCTGTGGGCCCTGCGTTATTTTCCGAAGAGAGAGGGCTTGATTCCCAGTTCTCTGAACTGGTTTTACGTGGCGGCAATCGCCCTGACTTCCATGAGGTTAATCCCCACGCCTTTCGGTATAAAGGCAATAAATAAAGACAGTGTGGGCTGCGGATACGGATCTACACACGCGGTACGGGTTCGGTCTGAGCAGACGGACCAGCGGCATCCAGACTGGGACTCACAGAGTCACCTAATCTGAGCTCAGCAAGGCCAGCGCAGCAAGTCCCGGGCTTTCAAACCCCGGTGAAGAATGTGCTGCTGGTGGATGTGAGCCAGGCCGCGCAAAAAAGCCAACAGGAAACCAAAATGATCTTGTGTGACACGTTAACTCTGAACTGGAGGAGAACTCCTGGACCAAAGCGGAGGCAAAACCAGTCGAAGTTCCCCAAAATGAGCCGAGCGGGCTGAGGAGAACCGCGGTGGGAATGACTGCCCTGCAGCTGCTGAGGTTTTCGGGGGGAATATTTGGCCGTGAGGGCAGTTATAGTGCAGTCCCTGAGTCCGTGTTTTGGAAACGTAACTCTTCCTTAGAAATGGACTGCTGATAATCAGGAGCAAGCAGGACTTGCCAAAACACAGGCCTGGCTTTCAGAACAGCAGATATTGCAATTTCAGTGCTCCAGGCAGACAAAGCATGGCAAAAGTAATCAGACTCCACCAGAGAAAAGATATTTTTCACCAGAAGCTTGATCTGAAGAGGAGGAAAAACAGTGACCCCCATAGGTCACTTTTGTAGCAGGAAAAGTGTCCCTGCAATATTCTGTATACTTGTATCGTATTCGATAAGAATCGCTCAAAGGGAAAACAAACATTTGCCACCAAAACGAAGCAAGCTCGCTGGCCCTGCCGAGGGAGCGGCAAATCGTCCTGCTGTTCGGTTCCTGCCGACACGGGGGATTTGGGACAGGAAAGCGGAGCAGCTGGCGGGTGTCACTCACAGAACGGCCAGGGAGCGCGTTACTCCACGGGCTTTACTCCGACTAGTAGCGGAGCCCTTGAGATCTGTGCCAGAATTGCAACACGGCATCTCGGACACATCCGAGCGTAAAGGATGTTTAAAATCTGGGGCCCCAGGAAACTTCATTAGAATTGGTGTTGCTTAACAACTGCCTGGAAAAAAAAAGATGTGAACAAGGTGGCAACATTTGAAGATGGCAGAAGTGTTTAGATTCGCCACGATAAGAAGTGACAGCGAGGAACTTCAGAGAGACCTGACAAAGCCAGATGAATGGGCTGTTGGAGAAGATTCCAAGTTATTGTTGACAGCTGTGATACCAATTGACTGAAGCTGCTCAGGAAAGGGACCCAGGCATGAAACCTCGCGTCAGCGTGCAGCAACAGTCCTGAAAGCTAATTAAATGTGAAGAGGCGTACAAAGGGGAGTAGGAGACTGTTACAACATCAATCTGTAAAGGACGGGTACGTCTGCAGCTCTGCTCAGGTCCCGTCAACCAGCCCCAAAGAGCTGTGGTAGAAACAAAAGTGATTTAAGTGACTGTAAATATGAAGGTGGTTCCCAGAGGAGAAAGTGAGGTTTGAGGATTTTTAATTAGAGAAATGAATAATGTATTCTAATGATAAGAGGATACAAGTCTGCTTTGCCATGCCACAGTTCCAAAAGCTGAATGTCTTTATTCAGGCTCTGAGAATGGGAAGAGGGACTAACCGAAAAAAGGCTTTGGAGACTGAGAGGAAGGTTGTTCCATCTTTATCAAAGGCGGCTTCTATCCAAAGCGGTCGTCCTGTATGGAAAAAATAAACATTAGTAAGCACTTCACAGTGCCCATACGTGTTCTGCGTCATACGCAGAAAGGCCAGAGCGAGGCTGCCTGGCTGGGAAGCAGGATGTCACCAAGGAAAATCAATAATTGCACGGAAGGATCGCAACTTGTCTCTTTGTACGTGTCTCATAACGCAGTAAATTCGTTGTGTATCTGACACAGAACAGCCTCAGGGCTGCTCCAGACTCCCCTTTCCCTGCAGATTACAGCCAGGTTAGTTTAGGGCTACAAATTTCACTCAGATAAGGCACAGGTGTGTGATCTTGTTTCTGCTGAATTAGCTGGGGCACACAATGCAGAGCTCGGGCCGGCTGTGGGAGACCAAATGAGTTTTGGTCCTGGATAAATGCTGCTTTGCTTGTTTGTTTGTTTGTTGTTGGTTTGTGTTTTGTTTTGTTTTTCCAAACGACCTGCAAAAGCTACTTGAAGAGTTTCATGCTGGCAAAGCACATGTGTGCTGCAGCATCCTGGGCTGCCAGCAATGACACACAACGTGTCTCCCGTGTTGTTGTCCTCATGCAATTAAAATGTCTCCTTTTTCTCCTTTGCTCCTGCTCATGCCCCCACCTGTAATAACTGGCGTGAGGTCTCTGCCCCAAGCAGGCTTGTGATTGCTGCAGTTTTTCTCTGAAAAGCTGACACACCACGATCCAAACTCACCCTGGAGCAGCTCCGTTGATTCCAGCTCGTTTGGCACACGCCCTCTGAAAACAGCAGAGACTTTTTCATAACTAAAGAGAGAGAATTGAGCAATAAATCTAAACTTTCTGCTCTTAAAAACTCCTTTCGGTTAAGCAAGTCTCAGTGTAATATGTCAGGTAATGAAGTGCTACGTTTCGTGCAGGAACAGACCTCGACCTCTCCCTGTGTCCGCAGCAGTTGCTGTTCTGTACGCTTCACTGGGTTTGGTGTCTAAGAATAACCATCTTCCCTTAGCAAAAGGATTTTTTAAGCACGCTGGGAAGGCAGGAACAATTTCTGTGTCTCATTGCAACCCAAGTTCCCGGCCTTGGCACGGCCAGGAGGAGCTGATGTACCTGGACGGCTCCATCTCTTTCACGTTATTTTCTCCTGCAGCCCCCAGTGGGATACAATTTGCTAAATATCACGGGCTTTAGCCTCCTGTTTATTTTGCACGTATCGTTTGAGCCGTCACAACACAGCAGTGATTGGGATGTGCTGTCCTGGCACAAGAAGGGTCGTCTGGATGCAACACGCTGGGCAATAAACCAGCGACACAAGCATTGTTTGCACGCCTGTGCAAAGTTCCTTGTTGCGGAAAATATTTGTTATTGTTACGACCATATTGATAAAGATGGACTTTAAAAATATGTTCAATGCTTGCATTTTAAAGGAGCGGAGAGATAAATGCACAAGTGGACAAAATAAAACGACACAGTTCATGCCGAGATTATCGGGTAGGTTCCGAGTCAAAGGCTAGAGGGGAACTTCTCTGTTGCAAAGAGAAAATGTCGATTTTTTGCTAGTTAGGGCTGGTAAATGAAGCAAGTGTGGTAATAACCGGTGGCCCTGAAAACAAAATAAGCGTCCATTTCAGCGAGCAGAGGAAACGCTGCAATAGAAATGTGTAACTCTTATCCTGTGAAGGTGTAGGAGTTTGCACAGCAGAGCCTGTCCCTGTCCGCAGAACCGAAGTCTCGAAAGGGAAGGAGCGGGTGAGGTCAGGACAGGTCTGCCCGCTGCTGACGCGATGTCAACAGTGCACTTTACAGAACATACATAGAGAGCATTTAAAACACCGCGTACTTTAAGCGTATTTTGTGAGATGTGCGCACGTATAGAAACCAGCAGCTTCCTGGAGCAGGACAGGCCGGCCAGGTGCTGTTGTTCGCTTGTTACCGACCAGGTGTCCCGCGCAGGGTGCAGCTCAGGGCTTCGTTTGTGCCTTTCATATTTTACAACGCACCCGCGGGTGCTTTTCCAGCACCGCGCCGGCGGCCTCGCACACCCGCCGTCCCCGCTCTCCTGTGTGCGGGAACAGGGCGGCGGGTCGGGCGGTCTCGGTTGGTGCTGGGGACCGAGGGTGATCGGGTTGAGAGGGGGGACCACGCCCCCCAGAGCGCCTCTCGGCCTCTTTTGTCCCGCGGAGGGACCCGTCGCCACGGATGCTCAAGCACCGCCCCGGGGCTGCGGCCTCTTTACCCCGCCGCCGAGGCCCCGCCCCCCTGCCCCGCCCAGGCCCCGCCCCCTGCCCCCGCGTGAATCAGCTGATCTGCGAGCGGCGGGTAGCGCGAGCGCGGCGCCGGGTGAGGAGCGGGGCTCGGGTCACGTGGGTTGCCGGGGGGGGGGGGTACACGCGCGTTTGCCGTTAGCGCCGCGCGCCGCCTCTTCCCGCCCGCCGGGTCCCCTCAGCCGTCTTCCCCCTCAGCCGTCTTCCCCCTCAGCCGCGGCCCCGGCAGCCGCCCCGCTCCGCTCCGGCACGGCGGGTGCTGCCCCGGCTGCGGGGCAACAGGTGGGGAGGGCCCGGAGTTGTGGCGGCGGGGCGCGGGGGGGGCGGGTTGTGAGGAGCAGCGGGTCCCTCTTCCCCCCGGCCCCGGAGGGTGAGCTGAGGGGCTGCAGGGGCGCTCGGGAACAGGCCCGTGGTTCACCGAGCTCCCCGTGGGCTACACGGCAGCGGTGTGAGGCGGCTGGAGCAGGCCTGGGGGGTCGGGAGGTCCCTGAGCTGAGCACCGGCGGGTTCGCCGCTGGGGAACGGGTGGCACTTGAGCGTCTGCTGCATTGAGAAGGTGTGATTTCAAAATAAAAAGAGGAGCAAGGGCTATTCAGAAATTTTTAAGTCCCTTTGAGTTTGGTAAATTTCAAGTTATTAATTACGTACTATAGCAGCTGGGTTTCAGCTGTGCTCTTTTGGCTGATACTAGGCCCTTTCTTTGTTTTGTGGTTTGTTTTTGTTTTCCTGACTCCTGTACTATTACATCTGGTTTGCTGCCATCGCTCATTTGCTGGATCTGGCATTAAAAGCTTTGCGTCCCCATCCGAAGGGATCACTGCTGTCTTTTAGTAGCAAGTTGTTTTCAATTACTCTGAGCAGATCTTAACTGGACAATGTTTTAAAACAGTGGTTGTTCCTAGTCAGTGCTGACCAAAACACAAGGACTTCTTGAGCTAGTAATGCATTATGTATGAACTACAGTTGGCAATAATAAATGAGATACATGTAGACAAGACTAATGTTGACAACGCTGTTTTGACCTGGCGGTAATCTCCTTCAGAACCTCGATGGATAATCTTGTATAACAAACTTGCAGTCTTGCTAGTGTCATTTATCGCTAAGTATGGTGCAACAAATTCATTAAGAATGTGTTTGTGAACGTGTCTGAAAGTTGTAGAAGCGTTTGTAGTATTTATTAACAGTAGCAGGTAAATAAGCACATAAGGCCGACGGGAGCCCTGGTGTTTCTGAAAGTCAGGGGCCATACCGGTTGTTCCTGTTGAGCACTGAATGCAAAATTACTTTTATATCCATGGTGCTTATTAAAGAACAGTCAATGTCCAGTGAAGGACGCAGGCCCGTGATCGTGACAATAATGTTGACTCCACAGCAGTTATTGTGGTGTGTTAGCGTTTGGTTTCTGTGGAGTTTGAATTCGCAGTATGGCATCAGTGTCACGTTAGTGACCATCTGTCCGTAACAAAAATCCATTTCATCATTTGGCACTGTTTGGCACTCTTTGCTTTTTTTTTTTCCCCTCTTGCCAAAAATGTAGCAAGTAAATGTCTGGGCAGAGCAGGTGCTGGTGTCCTACTGACCTTCCATACCATGAGAACGATGGGTTGTGCCTGACTGTTCACTCCTAATAACAACGCAGGTCATCTTAGTGGAAAAGAAATAATGTGTATGTAATGCTGCACCGTAATATTATGTAAACGTGAAAATCAGCAAGGAAGATTGCGTATTCCTATGGGGAGGAAGAAACTTTCTATTCATAATTACTCTACTTGGTTTGTAGCTGTGACCAAATGACTTCTATTTTGTATTAGCTGTGAAATTTGAATAATGTGCTATCTTAGGAGTGAATGAAAACTTGCACTGAACTTGAGAAGGTTTTTCAAGTGTCGTAAAGAGGTCTTACTTGTGAAAATAAACAGCTTTGACTGTCATTTTCCCTAATATGCATAAATGCCTAGTAATGCAACCGTAAGTGTAAGCTTTTGTAAAGAAAAAATCACTGCTGTCATATCACTCTCTTCATTTCTAGTCCATCAGTATTGCACGCTTCTTACTTAATAATTACATAAATCATTCTTCAATTGGGCCTTGAAGGAAGATCTTGCAAAACAGCTCATCAGATGTTTGGCTTTCACTTTGTTTCGTTATCATCGGAAGTTTCCCTGAGAATTACAGTCAATTTTTGTGCAGTTGAAGCTCATGGAAATGAAAGAAATTCTTTGAGCCCCTAAAATAAATAAAAATAATTTTAAAAAACCCCAAACCTAAATTATAGAAGCCAAGAATTTTAAGCCTCAATTCCTTGATCTTAACTAAGTATATAAAATGTAAATGATAGAATTATTGATGTTTCGTTGACACTATCAGAGCTCCCATCTCTTCATCTGATTCATTAATCCATTGGATGTTTGTATGTGGAGCTGCAGCTCTTCACAGAGGAGAGGTGCCAGAATTTTCAAGATAATTAATTGTAGGGTTAGGTGGTTTTGAGTAGGCTAAACAAACAAAACTAAACAAAAACACACACAAAAAAACCCAACAAACCAAACAAAAACCCCCCGAATGAACAAACCCCCCAAAACCAAAGAGACAAACCCACAGATGTCCTTACTCTGAGCAAGAACACATCACAAACTTAGAAGTTCCAAAAACGTGCTTCCATTTTCCCGTGATGTTTCACCCACACCTCTGTTGCTGAAGTGTTGTGCGACAGTTTCATTAGATTTTTTGAGACTTTCTCTGTTAATATTTTCAAAGTTAACTTTTACAGTTGGGGGTGGGTTGGTTTGTTTGTTTGTTTCCCATTTTTTCTTTTTTAGTTGAAGAAGAGACAGAAGCGTCTCGCAAGCAGTATCTCTGGTGATGAGTGTGCCTTAGTATTGTATCTCTTCCTAGAAAGTATGCTCTCTTTTTTTAGCAAGGTGTTTATGACTTATCACAGTACTATTCTATCATATTAATTTTATTTTGTATTTTTGTGGCTCTTCATCTTTTTGTGATATGTTCTTTGCCAACTCTGAAGCGTAAATCGCTGTTTTTAGTGTCCTGTATTTGGAAAACTGGAAATGTTTGGTATGAAGTGTTGCTGTTTCTGTCTATAAAGGTCTGCCTGATACTTCATTATTCACAGCAGTCAAGTGAAAGTGTGGGAATTCGTGTTGGTTATTTCAATTATTTATTAACTTGATTACTGTTTCCAAGTGTGAATCAAAACTTCTGCATGCGAGTTACAGGTTTGTGTATATTGTCTGCTGTAATCAAGTCTGGCCCTATTTTATTTCTATTTTCTTTATGTAAGAGCTTCAGACTACTTACTCTGCATCTTTCCTTGGAGATGTAGTCTTAAAAGACCATTATATTAAATAAACCATTTTCTGGTTTTGTTTCAGTGGATGTCAGACAGCAATTATAACAACGTGAATCATCTAAAGAATTTATGTATGAAACTTATTTTATTTGAATAAATAAGATTATACACATGCTTTAATGTAACTAACATTTTTAATACTTCATTCTGTAAGGCACTAGATCTAGGAAATGACATTTCTTGCAATGTTAAAAAGCCAAACAGATTGCGAGAAACAAAGATTAACTGTAGCTTTATTAAAAGTAATACTAAGGTATCTTCATAAAGATGGAAAGATGTGAGGTTGAATTTGCAAAATTCAAAATCCGAAAGGATAAAAGCATCAACAGAGCAGCCACTTTTTTCTCCTTGGTTTACGTGGTCTTAGTGAACTCTTAGTTGCCTCTCTGCGTTTCTGCACAGGCTTTAATAAAACGGTGCCTTTCCATGGTAATATGTGCTTTGGGTCAGGAACATGCTGGTGACTTCAGCTCTTTACCATTTTCTGCTTGTACAAATCTGGTTACCTTATAAATTTAGCCTGGGCGTAGAATTCTATATTATGTTAGGCTGAAAATGGATTGGTTTGGTGTTTCCTGAGTGGCATACTGAGAGTTAGAGATTGAGGTTAATTTGTGCCTTTGAAGGAGGTGTTGTTCAGTCTGTCCTTACACTGGATCCATTGTGAGATGAGTAGGTAGGACAGTCTGGCTGTTCATCGTTTGTCTGCCAGCTCCGTGGGAGTGAACCAAATACTTGCACCCTCCTCGTGCTGGTGAAATGCCTCTTTATTTAACACAGCACCTAAAGCTCTGCTTTTTCGTTTTGTTGGTGGTATGGGTTGGGCTGGTGTGGTTTTTTTTTTTTTTTTAGATTCAATATTATTTACAATGAAACAGGGGTTTCTTTTCTGTTTTACAGTTTGTGGCAATTCTGTTCCTTTAAAGAGGAATGATCAGGTGGTGATGGAGTGCTGCCACTGACAGATGGACTCACAGGACAGCAGGTGAGAACGAGCAGCTCGGCGAAGCCAGGGGCTCCCTGCAGTGTGCCAGCCCATGATCATCCTGTGCAGTTATTCTGTGCTGTCAGAACACTCGTCGTGTAGCTTACACTAAAGGGAAGAGGAGGAGTAATTTACCTTAGTTTCAGCTATGTCTGGAACACTTAATGTACTACAACAGCAACTTCTTTATTAGGTTGACTGTTGTGACTTGGGGAGGGATATCCATAGGCTGGCAACTGGAAAGGAACATTCTCTGGTGAGCAGCAAATCCTGTCTGTTACCTGCCCTGACATTTGGGATTTGGGATCAATAGCCCCGCAGTAGACTGTTCTTTTGCTCCTTGTTTCTTACAATGAGATACCTGACAGTTCAGAAGTTTTCAAGGTGGAAAGTCAGAATCTTGTAATAAATCCTGCTATGTGAATGTCTAAATTTGTCTTACACTGCTCTCTGAAGACTTATTAAATAGATAAAAGCCCAAATATCAAGCTTTGGACTGAGTTTAATGCACAATATGTTGACAAACTCTCTATCGTGTTGTGTTCGTCACTGTGCTTTGCCCATCCAAGTAAAACCTGTCTTTTGATTTTCAGTAAATGTCCTAACAGTGATGGTGGATTTCTTTAACTTTTTTTTCCTGGCTTATATATTACTCGATTAGTTCCTTTTAAATTTACGTTTATTCTAAACACAGGTCCTATGTACTTAAAGTGCAAGGTGGACTCTGAGTTTTAATGCTATGTATGTTGCTTGGGTTAAATTGTTTATTTGAATTTTAGAAGACTTCTTGACTGTCACATTTTTCTTGGTGGTTTTTTTTTTTTTTTGGTCACATGGAAAAAGAACGATTTGGGATGGGCCCAGGAACTAAGAGATACATAATTCCATCTCTTGGTTACTCTTATCTGGAATGTTTCAGAAGCAGGTTACAGAAGGGTGTTGTTGAACCTGTGCACCACAGTTACACGAATTTCTGGGTTACAGAATCAGTAGCCTGTATGAATTGGGCCTTATGGCTTTTGAATGTGCTGCTTGCATAAGTTGTCCACAGTAGGGCCTGTTGGAGTAGCTCTTTCTGGATTTGCTTCAGTTTTGGAATACACTTGATTTTTTTGTGCCTTTTTTTAGACAAAGATTGCCATTCTGTCAAAGCTTTTCTTGCTGCCTTTTATATGTAACTTCACAAGTACATGCAAAGCTGCAGGAGCTGATTTGTGTGGGGAGTAAATGACTTGACTGTTGGCAAATAAGGAGCTAAACCTACTTTTTCCTGCATGGCAAATGTTCCCTCCGCATCCAGTGGCAGAAATGTGTTAATTTGATCTCGTTGTGAGCAGCAAATATATAAAGACTATATCAGTTGTGAGTAAATGTGTCTTTAAGTGTACAAGGGAAAAGATCAGCTGCCTTTCAGGCAGTAAAGTACAAATGAAAAACAAAAGTAATGATTTCAAATAGAAAATACTTGGGTTTCATTTAAGTAACATTGAAATTAAGATTATCACATTGTAAATGAAATATGTTGACTTCCTGAAATTAAAAGTAATGCCTGAACTACTAAACCTTTCCTACCTGTGTAGAAAGCAAACTGTGCATCACTGAACCACAGACAACGTCAAGCTGATTCTGTATTTCCTCTGGTCTTTCTGTAGCTCAGGAGAGGCAGAAGGAGCCAAAGAGAGAGGCCTGGTCTATGTTTGGAAGGCTGGTTCCTGCTCCGTCACTCCAGAAAGGCTTCCAGGCCTCTGTGGAAAGACTGTGTTACAGGCAGCCCTTGGAATACAGCATGGCTTGCTGCTAACAGAAGGTGAGAAACATTTGAAAACCGAAGAGCTGAAGCAATAGCAAACTCTACTTACTGTCAAGTTTTCTTCTTCTGGATTTTTTTTTCATTCTGTGTCATACACAATTATTACATGTTTAGATTTTTTTTTAACTGCCAGTATTTCCTCAATTTTAAGTTACTTAAAGCTATGTTGGAGTAGAAATTATATATGCATATTGTCGTCTTTGCAACTTTTTTTTTCTTTTAACACTAGCTCTGAATTTCTTCCTTAAAGATGGTGATGTAATCTGAACCATGTTAACTTAAAATGATGTTTCTTGTGATATACAGTACAGCAAGAGGTTCTCTTGATGTATAAGAGCTTTGGTTTCTCTGTGCTTCTGGGAAAACATGTAACTAGCAGATACACTAGAGCGAGTCTTGGTTGTTGAGCAGTTTGGCACTCGGAATCCAAGAAAGTGTGTTTGCGTAGGTTGGTCCTTACTTGTACTGGTCAGTGGGCAAACAGTTGTAAAGAATACACTGCAAGTCGCTGCTTTGACTTTTTTGTGACGTTTTTGGAGGAAAGATAATTTAAACCTTTAAATGAAACCTAGCTTCAGAAAAAGAAAGTTACAGGTCATTTGTGAGCCTGATAGAAGCGCTGCCTCTCTCGTTGTGTTGGTTTGACTTCATTAGACTCATGCTGGTCAGTTTGTGTGTTTGTTTCAGGTGGAGAGGTGTACAGCTTTGGAAAGCTGCCCTGGAGATCAGGACTGGAGGAGTCATGTGCCAGGAGTCCTGTCGTAGAAAATACTTTGCTTGGGCATCGTGTTATTACAGTGGCAGCTGGCAGCTTCCATAACGGAGCCGTGACAGAAAGCGGCGTGGTGTACATGTGGGGGAGCAACTCTGCTGGCCAGTGTGCAGTCGCTGATCAGCCGTGTGTGCCGGAGCCACAGCCCATCAGTATTTCGGATTCCGAAACCAGCCCTCTGTTGTCAGTAAGGATTTTGCAGCTGGCATGTGGAGAGGAGCACACGCTGGCCCTGTCGCTGAGCCGGGAGATATGGGCTTGGGGGAGCGGCTGCCAGCTGGGTCTCATAACAACGACCTTCCCGGTGACGAAGCCCCAGAAGGTGGAGCACCTGGCAGGCCGCGTTGTGCTCCAGATCGCCTGCGGAGCGCACCACAGCCTGGCCCTGGTGCAGTGTCTTCCCGCGCAGGAGATGAAACCTATCCCGGAGAGATGCAACCATTGCAGTCAGCTACTCATCACCATGACGGACAAGGAAGACCATGTCATCATTTCAGATAGTCACTGCTGCCCGCTGGGGGTAGCGCTGTCTGATAACCCACCAGAAAGCCGTGGCTTCTGTCCTTCCTCGGAGACCCCGGAAGGCAAAAGTATAACAGGTAGCCAAAGCGAAGACTGTCAGAAACCACTTGTGGAAGAGCATACGCTTGTTGCTTTAGAATCTGATAGAGCAAGCGTGCTTTCCAGCAACGATGGGCAAGAAGATGGTGGAGTTTCCAGCCCTGGAAATGTTCTGTTCCCAGAGAAAAAAGAAGTGAAAGAGTACTTCATCAGTTTATCAGATCACTCATTAAATGAGAACCTGGAGAAAAACATCTGCACAGAACCTGAGCAGGTTGGTACCCAGTAACAAGCTGTTAATCTGCTGCAACTCTTGTGTATGTGACAATGTTACTCTCTTCAGGAATGAAAAAATGTTAGTTTAGTTTCTATAGTTTCAAAGTGTTTCTTCTCTGTGATGGTCCTCAATTTTTAAGTGGAAGAGTTCTTGTTCAATAGGAAACCTTTAACCTGAGCAGCCTTGCCAGTGCTATAGTCTCTCTAGAACCACGTGAGCAGATTTCCCATTCTTCTAGCAGTTTTATGGTGCATGGCTTTCCTGCTTGGGTGGGGCAGGAAGCTGGTACTTGTCTAATTTACCTTTAAGGTAAGACCTTTTCTATATGTGGAACAAATCCCTCAGAAATCTAACTTCTCAATCAGTTAAAAACTCTTGATGCAATTAAAGATTGTAAAGGTAACGTTAAAGTGTTGACCAAAAGACTTTTAGTGTTAATCATGTAGAAGTGGCATAAACTGATAAACAGGGATGGGAAATACAGAAGTACTGTTCTGTTTTGTGTGATGTGGAAAATGATTCAAAAATACTGGTTTGATGCTGTAGCAGAACAGTAAAGTAATAATTTTTTAATAAGCATCAGAAAATGCTTGATATGAAGACTCAAGAGCTCCCTGCCAAACAACTACATTTCACACTATTTTGAAAAAAGTCTTATTTGGGGTGGAGAGGAAGAAGATAGAACCCAGAAGTTATTAGTCAGAAAACTAATGCAAAACCTTGCAGTGCAGTCTGGCAGTCCCCATGTAATTACTGTCCTGCTGGATGATTATGGAAGAGCTAATGCCTGTAAATGAAACTGCCACTCAGTGACTCAATATGCAGAATTCATAGCAGAATTCTGAAAACATTCCAAGTGTTATGTAGATTTTTTTTTTTTAATAGTTACTATCAGTAATTCACAGTTATTCTGTGAGATAAATTTCACAGTGCCTAAAAGTTGATTTTTTTGTTGTGGCCTCTGATTGGGGGGGAAAAAAAAAGTAGTATTAAAACCAAAACGAACGGTCCAGTAAGTTGGTGATTCAGCAAAGTTATGTTTTCCTATTCTGAGGGAAACTTATTTCAGAGTGATAAACGTTGTGTGAATACAGTTGTTGTTCCTTTTGCTTAACTGAAAGTAAATCCCTTTTTACATTTGTTTGCAAAGATCCTTTTTTTCATTGGTAATTTCAAAAAAACAGACCCACAGTCTCTTATGGATGAGCTACAAGACAAGTGCGCCAGACAAAGCCCAGACCACATAGAAATGGTGCTTGGTCCTAACTTAAAAAATGTGATTCTGAGGAACAGATGTACATATAAGTATAAAAAGCTTCCTCATAATGTCTCATTCAGTATAGCATATAGTTTGAATAGTGAATGTATTTATCATCATCTTACTGTTATGTGCTGTCTGATAATTTCGAATTTTCTTTGGTTTTAGCCTTCTCAAGAAGAAGAACTCAGTGCTTGTATCCCTGGCCCTCCAGGTACCAGCACATCTGCCTTGAACAGCTTGGTGGCCTCTTGTGCGTCAGCAGTCGGTGTGAGAGTGGCTGCTACGTATGAAGCTGGAGCGTTGTCCCTGAAGAAAGTAATGAACTTCTATGGCACTTCTTCAAGTGACCCAGCATCTCAGTCTGCTGGCGGGTCCCCGGGGCCCGAGGCTCTGAAGGACAGTCGAGAAGAGCAGGTCAGGCTGGAATCCATGCAGGGGAAGAAGAGTTCCAGTTTAGTAGACATTAGAGAGGAGGAATCGGAAGGAGGGAGTCGGAGACTTTCCCTGCCCGGCTTGTTGTCACAAGGTAAGAAAGCACACTGGGAAATCCAAGAGTCTGGAAAAGTTATAGTAATGTGGAGGTTTATAATTGAAAAGAAAACACATTTATTGAACGTAAATCTAATCACTTACCAAAGGTATTTATGAACTATAAACCATATCGTAAGACTTGAAGGTGGTGGAGGGAGTGAAGACTAGCAGATACTGTGTGCCAAGAAAACCGAAAATAGTGGGGTGAGCAATGTTCTTTATTGGTCAAGTAAGGTGAAGCGCGCACATGGTAGTAGTCTGGGCATCTTGTTGTAAAACAACAGCAAACTATCTTTCATATAGGTTGCATAGCAGATAAAAATCTGAAGCCTGTAATCCCTACTGCACCAAGCTGGTTTTGAGCCAGGGACCTGGAAATATTCCAGTTCCCACTGCCAGACTGCAAAGTTAATGACCTTCCCTCGTAGATTTCAGGGTTGTTAATTGCTCTGAATGGATGGGTACATAGTTTAGTTCTATAGTGATCTTGGATCTGAGAGGAGACTTTAGGCAGTATTGAAATCTTTTGGTCACTGCAAGGGTATATTTTCTTTCAAAACTTACCTTCTTTTAATGTATAGTGTGTTTTGGTTCATTTGCTTCAGTATAACTCTGTAGTTCTCATATGCCTATTATCCTTTAATAGCTGACAACAATTGAGATCTGTCTCCTTTTAGCACATATGTTCTGTGTATCGATAACCTGTCATCTTACATGTCAGCCTTTGCTCTCAATCTTCATTAAGGCCTCTTTAAGAAGCCTTGATCAGTTATCAGATGGTACTGTTACTGTATAACACACGGGCTGAGTGGTACATTTCCCCAAAATGATGAGCAATTTTTTCAATCTCTTTTCAGTTTCTCCAAGGCTCCTCCGGAAGGTAGGGCGGGCAAAAATGAGGACTGTGGCTCTGACTCCAACCTACAGTGGTGAGGCTGATGCTCTTTTACCCTCTCTAAGGACAGAGGTGTGGAGCTGGGGAAAGGGGAAGGAAGGACAGCTTGGACATGGCGACGTTCTGCCGAGGTGAGATTCCGCTGATAGATGTTTTTAGTGGGTCACTAGGAAACACAAGTGTTCGACTTCATCAGATTCAGACAACTGCCTTGCATTGTGTTCTTGTTCTTTTGTGTTGTGAACTAAATTCCTCCAAGTCACATGGTTTATGCTGTGTTGTTACTGAATGTCAATCTGTTGTGACTTTTCCGTAGGAGTTTTGGTGATATTTTAACTTTGTCCAAATTGGGGTGAGGTTTATCATCAACTTTTGCTCTTCATGACCTTTTTGACTAAGCTGGTTCATTGCCAAAAGAATCCATGTATGTTTGTTTTTCTCTGATTTGTTTTGGGGGAAAAAAACCCCAAACAACAAACAGACTTGGAATCTGTTTTTGTCTTAAGAATACCTCTGATAATCTTTTTATTTCTTCTGCCTCTCCTCCACCCGGCTTCTGGGGATTGCCAGGCTTCAGCCGCTGTGTGTGAAAAGCCTAGATGGTAAAGAAGTGATTCACCTCTCTGCTGGTGGCCATCATTCCTTAGCACTCACTGCCAAATCCCAGGTAAAAGTGGTTGTTATCATTTATTATCTATGACATAAGTATCATGTTTGGTGTTTTCTAGGTTTTTCTTTCTTTTGCTTCTAAACTTGTGTTGCCGTTTGTGGGAGGCAACTTGGAAGCAGTGTGGAATTTTAATTCAGTTCCTGCCAAAGTTCTGCGTGTACCATCAAGATGATGTTTAAAGATTGCAGTGACTCTCTTTGGTGCGTTCCATTTCTGAATGTGATAAGATAATTTGAGAATATAGGAAGACAGTGGAAATTAGGGAAGTGCTGCTTGGTAGATGAATCTTATACCCTTGACTTGTGTATGTTTGCATACTGATATATGTTTCCATGTATATAAACTTACATTCTCATGTTTAGCTCTGTTTCTTCCAGGTGTATTCATGGGGCAGTAATAGCTCTGGCCAGCTTGGTCACTTGAACTCCCCAACAACGGTCCCTCGTCTCGCAAAGGTACTTTCTGTTTTTTGTATTTTTCTTCTTTCAGTTTAGAGTCTCTTCTTAATACAAGTGAGTGCAAAGTAATTTCTAAAAACTGACCTTGTTTCTGTATCTTTGTGCCATATACTAATAGAGCCCTTGACTTCTTTAGCTTATATGGTGAATATGATCCTTAGATGAGCTTGTGAAAATCTACCCAAGAAATCCTTTACACAGACTCCCACTGTTTTTTGACTGCATTCAAGTTCTAGAACTGCAAAATGTGTCTGGTTGTATTTTCATATCAGATTTTACCTCTACCTTGTATTTGGTTTCTCTGATATCATGTTGCATTGCTGAAACTTCTGAATAGCTTGGAACGCTGTTTTTATTCTAAACATTCTTCTGGCATTTTCAGCTTTGCTAGACCGTGACCGTATTTGTTGTTAATTTCTGTATTTCCTGAGCTGGTTTGGCAGTGGGTTTTCTGATTGGTTTGCACTTTCACATCAAGTGAATAGCCAAATAACGATTTGGGGTTAGACTAGACCCTTGGCTGTATTTTCTGGTACTTGTCTTAGTGGAACACTAGCTGCAGAGTTTTTCAGCTTAGGCCTTATGCAAATGAATGTATAGCATGTTGCCTGTTCCAAATATACAGATTTCCCAGTTAAATGTAGAGGGGAGAATAGTGTTCCAACTTTAATCTAGCTCACCTGATGTCCATTTAAAAATAAAACTGATTTATGTTTTAAAGCCAAAATATCAGCCGTTAGAATGAAGACTGGAAAGAAAGATAATTTTCAGTATACGTGCAAGAAATGTATTTGTTATGAGACACTGAAGTTGAAAAATTACCAGTTATCACAATACTTTTTCTTGTCAGGTGCATGATGTGCATGTGTGGCTAGAAGAGTTAAGTTCTCTCATCTCCTACCAGCTCCAGGTGATGATTTCTAATGTTGTTTCTTTCTGCATGAATTTCAGGTGTGTGGTGATGGTGTTTGGAGTACAGCAGCAGGAGCAGATTATTCCCTCTTCTTAGCAGATGAGGAAGACTTCCAACCTGGATTATATTACAGTGGCCAGGAGACAGCAACAGACAATTTGCATGAAAACAGCTGTACTAAGAGTCCAGTTTTGTTACTATCCTGTAGCAAGGTGAGTGGTATTTCCTCTAAGTTAGTGCAAATCCTGCTGATGCTTTTTGGAAATAGCACAGCACTGGTGGTTCAGCTAGCTTTAATGGTGTCGAGTCAAGCACCTGGCCCCTAGCAGACAATTCCAAGCACAGCTTACAGAAGGCAGAGAGGAGGCCTAACTGGTATTGTTCTCTTTCCTGCCTGTTTCTTAGTTTTTTCCTTCTGTCTGAGAGACAAGGAGGTGTTTCCAGCGTGTCTGATCCATTTCTTTCCATGCGTGCATGTTGCAGAAGCGCACCTGTGTCTTGTGCTCTGTTTTCGCCACGGTCTCCATGTGTTTATTCTTTGCTGCTTGGCTGTTCATTTTCCTGTCATTTCTCAAGTGACTGAGGCCCTGCCTGCTCTGTTCATTCTGCTTCCTTAGCAACTTGTTTGTGAGGGGGCAGAAGGTCCCCCTGAATTCTGCACCATCTCCTTCCCTGCCCCTGCCTTTCTCGTAGGTGTAAAGGGGGATCTGAGCAAAAGCACCAAAATGTGCATTTGCACGTTTATGGGAGAGATGAGATGTGCCTGTGAATTTTCTTCACCAGGCTGGATCTGGTATCTGCCTGGAAGTTGGCAGGAGGTGGGGGAGCGTGGACTCCAGCTCACGTCCTCAGAGTTGCATGTATCCATTCAGACCACCCTGAGTTTGAGGTAACCAAAAGGAGATGGCGAGGGTAGAAAACAGCACTTTGTCTCAGCTCTTCTGGGTCTGGTTGCTACTTCCCAAGCTGGAGAGGGATTTGGAGGAGGGACAGGGATTTAGACATGGTGTCCGTGCATGTGCAGGCACAGACACAC